>NC_091635.1:31145721-31446138 GCF_027580195.1 Bos mutus | reverse complement strand
GCGAGGGGTGTGGGGCCTGGGGCTGAGCACGGTGGGCTTGGATCCAGCCCTCTAGAGGGCACGGCAGGGAGCAGGGCAGCGGCTACCCCCAGGAGTGAGGGCGGAGGAGAGAGCAGGATGCCCTGGAAGTACAGCGGAGTCGGGGGACTGACCCATATTGGAGGGCACTGATGGGGGAGGGGGCTTCCTAGAGGAACTGACCTCCAGTGTGAGATCTGCGAAATGAGTGGGAAAGAGGGGATTTGCAGGAAAGAGTGTTCCAGACAGAAGTAGTGATGTGCATGGGCTGTGGATTAAGGCCCCATGTGTGGACAGAATAGGGAGAAATTTCCGGTGAGAAGGAAAGTGGGGATGTGTGAGAGGAGACCAGAGACGCGAGAGGGGCTGGTCTCCTGGCTCCCCGGGGCCCCACCAGCCCTCCGCCCCACAGCGGCTTGACTCTGCCACCCTGGCAGCAGCCCTTCCCAAATCCTTGCAAGAGGACAAGGTTGGGCCAGGACCCTCAGGATGCCCTGCACAGAGCTTCTTGGTGCCCAGTGCCTGGGGGACTTTCAGTGCTCAGCTAGGGGTAGGGGGTGACACCTTCTGTGGGGCTACGCTGTCCTGGGGCCCCGGGAGGACAGACCTTGGGTGGACGAGCCTGTGCCTGCTGCCCAGTTAGGCTTCCTTGCTGGTTTCTGGGGACTTGGAGCAGCTCACAAGCCCCTCCATGTTCCCCATGCAGCCACTCCTCCCGACAGGACTGGTGCAGACATCCTGTCTGCTGGGCTCCCCTGCTCAGCCCTGGTCCCTGCCCTTCCAGGGCTGCTCTGCACTGGAGAGATGCTGTGGGGAGCCCTCTCTTAGGCAAAGCACAGAGGCTGGCCCCTCACAGGCTCTCAGAGCAGCTGGCTGATTCCTGGTCTCTGCAGGGCCTGGAAGAGCAGAAAGCCTTCTTGGGGCCACCATGAGGGACCCAGATGGCTGCTTCTGGGGAGGCTGTTGCTGTCTCCATCATCAGTGGGTCCTCACTCCCATGCTTTCTGAGATTCCAGGACCCAGGGCCCCAGAGTCTGCCCTCCTGCCCCCCTGTCCAGGGTGGTGAAATCTCAGGTCAGGTGGGACCCTGTGACCCTCTCCAGTTCAGGGATGTCTGCAGACCTGAGTAGACCAGCTGCCTGTAGGGCAGGTCCTGAGTGCCAGCCTCACTTGCCCATCCCTACCCTGCTGAGATTGGTCAGCAGCCTTACTGGCCTGTCCAGGTTGCCCTGTCTGGAAGCTGGGGGCAGTCTTGCCTTTTTCTCTCTGGTTGCTGTTTCCAGCCTTCATGAAAGCAGGGCCAGGCCTGCAGAAGTCCCAGTTCAGAAGCAGCATAGGGTGAAGAAAGAGCTCAGGAGCAGCCTTCATCTGCCCCCAGACTTGCTGTGTGACTCAAGGAAGTGGCTTCACTTCTCGGAGCCTCGGTTTTCTTGTCTATAAAATGGGCCAGTGATCCCCATGTTCATGTGGCCTGCCAGAGTTGTGGTGAGGGCCACATGAGGGGCCCAGTGTCTAGGGAGGGACAGAGACAGGGGAACAGATGGCCCTGGGTCAGGGAGGCGTGTGCTGTGAGGAAGGAGGCAGGGTGCAGAGGGCCAGGGAGCTTCTTGGAGGAGGTGGCATCAGCTGAAGGTTTGTGGAGTTTTCTTTCTCCTTTTAAAAAGAAAAAAAAATGCTTTTCTTCCTCACAAAGATAGTATTCAAATAGTATTAAAGGGAACCAAGCAGAAATCTGGGGTCACCCTTCTCCAGTCTGGCCACCATCTGTACTGTAAGAGCTTCCAGATCCCACTCTGTCCTCACTCACCGGAAAGCAGAGTTGCCCCAACACAAATGGCATCGCCCATGTGGTGAACCAGGGTTTAGTGAAAGAACCAAAGGAAGCCTGGACTGGATTTTCTGCAGGGAACCCATGGCTGTGGGGGGGTTGGGGAGTAGAGGGGAAGCGTGGCTTGCCAGGACCTTTGCAGGGCTCAGCGCAGCCAGACTGGGTACAGGGGCTAGACCTCGAAGACCCTCTGTGCCGCCACAAAGGCCTAGGATTTTATTCTGCTGCAGCCGAAGCTGCTGAGGAGTTTTGAGCATAGGATGGTCACACTCCCTGAAGACCAGTTTGGCAGCACAGCAGTGGGGCGTCGGGGCTGGTGTGGTAACTGGCACAGGAGGTGAGGAGGCCTGGACTCAGGTGGTTGGGGTGGAGGCTGAGAGGACAGGAAGGGTTGAGGAGAAATCGGCAGATCTTGGAATCTTTCTCTCAGGGGGCTGCGCTGACCTCCCCTCCATAGCAACTGAGGGCCTCACTGAGGACCTCACAAGCCCAGGGTAGGTGGCCTGGCTGGCTCCTTGAGCTTCCATGACTCTGAGCAGAGGGCAGATGACAGAGAAGACTCTCCATCCAAACGGGCCCCACCCTTCCTGCTGGCTCAGGAACAGCCTGTGCACCCCCTCTGCCCCTCCCCCTGCATTTTCCTGGTGATAAACGGCAGCTTCCTGTTCCCAGAAAGCTGGACGTTTACCGGGGAGACCGGCACGTTGCACTGAGTGGCCACTTGGCAGCACAGCGTGGGCTGCCTGGTGGAGCTTGCCATCTCGGCCCTGGGTGGGGTTCCTCCTAGAACCGGGGCCGTGCCCTGGGGTGGGCACAGTCAAGCACCCACTCCAGATGCCGCGGGCCTGGGCACCTTCCTGCCTCCAGATGTCCAGAGCACCCTGGGGGCAGGCTCCCGCGCATCCTCAGACCGGGGAATTCTCCCCCCAGCCCCACTACCGCACAGACACACAGCAAGGCCAGGCAGGAATTTTTTGCAGGTGTTTCCTGTCCATCTCTCAGGATGTAACCTTTGGGATCTCTGCCATTGGTGAGGTGGAAATTAGAGCCAGGCTGGTGGCAGCTGAGCCCTTGTCCTCTGCCCCCCACCCCCACCTCTGAAATGGGATCTGTGCACTCAGGACACCACAGCTCCTCTCCCAGAGCGCCAAAACCAGATGCTTAAATGTCTGTCCCTAAGCTAGACCAGGGGCTACAATAGGAAGGCAGAAGCCACATCTGGTGCATTTCTGTCCCCAGCACTGTCCCTGGTACGTGATGGTGGCAGTAATGACAATAGCTATTAATAACAGCCTCTAGGCATTCACCTGGGAGATAAGGATGCAGGCTCTGGAGCCAGACTGCTGCTTTCAGACTCCAGCTGTGCCTCTTACTAGCTGTGTGACCACAGGCAAGTTCTTTAACTTCTCTGTGCCTCCATTTCCTCTTCTCAAAATGAGGGTTATAATAGTGTCAACCTCACAGGATTCTTGTGAGAATTAAATGAATTAATATATATCAAGCTTTTAGTCCAGTTCCTGGCTCCAAGCGTTAGCTTTCATCGTCCTCCTCTTCATTATTTTTTTTTATTTATTTATTTTTTTTTTTTTAAAGCCGCGTGCTGCGTGGGAGCTGGGCGGGGCCGCGAGGGCTGGCCCCGGGTCACGTGGTGCTGACACCAGTCACGTGGTGCGCTGGGGCGCGGACCCAGAACCGCAGAACCGTGGAGGCTCCTCCCGGGAGCTTCTTCATTATTTTTTAAATAGACTTTTTAAAGTATCTTAAAATTTTTTTTCAACTTTATTGAGTATAATTTACAAAGTTGTAACATATTTATAGTATTTTTGTGATGATTTGATATATGATTGATTATTCTGTGAACGGAGAAGGCAATGGCACCCCACTCCAGTACTCTTGCCTGGAAAATCCCATGGATGGAGGAGCCTGGAAGGCTGCAGTCGATGGGGTCGCTGAGGGTCGGACACGACTGAGCGACTTCACTTTCACTTTTCACTTTCATGCATTGGAGAAGGAAATGGCAACCCACTCCAGTGTTCTTGCCTGGAGAATCCCAGGGACGGGGAAGACTGGTGGGCTGCCGTCTGTGGGGTCACACAGAGTTGGACACGACTGAAGTGACTTAGCAATAGCAATTCTATGAAAGACTTCCTCCCATCTTATTAATTCACACATCCATCATCCTCACATATTTTATATATATGTATATTATATATATATGTATATATGAACAGTGAAAGTGTTAGTCACTCAGTCGTGCCCAACTCTTTGTGTCCTTAAGGACTGTAACCCGCCAGACTCCTCTGTCCATGGAATTCTCCAGGCAGGAATACTGGAGTGGGTTGCCATTTCCTCCTCCCGGGGTTCTTCCCGACCCAGGGATTGAACTTGCATCTCCTGCATTGCAGGCAGATTCTGTACCATCTGAGCAACCTGTATAGTGTGTGTGTGTGAGAGAGAGAAAACATTTGAGTTCTGCTCTTAAATTTCAATTATACGATACAATGCTATCAACTATGGTTAATAATTATTTATTTACTATGTACAAGGCACTGTGTTAAATGCTTTAAATAAATTATTTAATCCCGAAAAGAGCTCTCTTGCTCAGGTGAGGAAACCTGAGGTTCAGAGGTTAAGGAACTTGCCCAAGGTCCTGGCAGCTGGGCACCTGGAGTCCGGGTCCCGAGCCCAGGCTGGAGCTGTTTCTCCCTGCTTAGCGGTGCTGAGGGAATGAACGCAAACACAGGTGGGCCCAAATTCCTTCTGAGGAGCCTCTTGTCTTTTCTTTGAAGGCTCAACCACAGGAATTATCTCTTGGAGTCGCCTCACAAGTACAGTGTCGCCGACCTCCAGCAGGTGAGAATGCCACCCCTGAGGTGTGTGTTAGTCGCTCAGTCAGGTCCGACTCTTTGCGACCCTATGGACTGTAGCCTGCCAGGCTCTCTGTCCATAGGGTAGCAAAGAGTCCAGGCAAGAATATGAGAGTGGGTTGCTATTCCCTTCTCCAGGGGATCTTCCCAACACAGGGATGGGACCCGTGTCTCCTACATTGCAAGCAGATTCTTTACTATCTGAGTCACCAGGGAAGCCCAGAGGAACCTAATTCCTAGAAACTTATTCCTGGAGAAATCAGAAAGGGAGATGTTGGGGCAGGGGCTGCTGGCTGCAGTTTACTGAGGCAAGACGTCCCATCTTCAGCCTTTCAGCAGCTCAGAATGGGTGTCCAGCCATCCACGCTTCCTGGGGCAATGACTGAGCCCTCGGTCCCACTGGGACAGGCAGGCACCACAGCCAAGCCCAGGATCACAGGGCTCAGCTGCCTTCCAGGTTGCGAGGGCGTAGGGAGGGTGAGGGTTTGGGACATTCCCTTCCTCGAGGGAGGGGACAGTGGATTCCTCTGTGCACAGGGACTGCACACCTGCATGGCTCGGCCTCACTCGGGGAGGTTTGCTTGCCCAAGTGGAAGGAAACTCCTCTTGGGGTAGGAATGCTCCAGGCAGGGCGCCAGGAGGAGCAGCAGGCCACATTCTGCAGACGGCCTCGGGCATGGCACGGCCTCTCAGAAGGCCTGGCGGCCGGCACTTGCCCTCCACAGATCGCGGACGGGGTGTACGAAGGCTTCCTCAAGGCCCTGATCGAGTTTGCCTCCCAGCACGTCTACCACTGTGACCTGTGCACCCAGCGCGGCTTCATTTGCCAGATCTGCCACCACCATGACATCATCTTTCCCTTTGAGTTTGACACCACAGTCAGGTATGCAGACGCCATGCCGGCCACCCTGCCCCACCACTCCCACCCCTGGGTGGGGGGCAAGTCCCAGGTGCCACTGCGAGGGGGACAGGCCAAGCCCTCACAGGACTCCCTGCCTCCCCCGAGCCACCCGTCTTCCTAGGGAAGAGGTAGCTGCTGCCCTTTGAGTTGCGTGGGGAGGACCTCACTTTTGTCCTCTGCAAACAGGTGGAGGAGGGGCTGGGTGAGTTACTGGCCTGGAGTGCTGGCACAAGGCCGGACACAAAGTGGGCACCTGGTGGGCAGTACCTGCCACTGCCTCTGCCCCGTAATGATTGTCCCCAGTCATCACTCATTATCAGAAGCCTCTAAATGGAAAGAGGCCTCCATCAAACTTCCATTCCAACCCATGTGGGAGTGGAAAACTGAGCCGGTGGGAGCATCCGTTCATTTTCAGCAGATGTCCCCAGACCCAAACTCGACCCCCCCGAACAGACCTGGGGCTGAGTTTTTTAAATCGTAGAGTGTTTGGAACACAGGCAAGGAAATCAGTGAGTCTCGGTAGTATTTATAAGAAGGGAAATACAATAGAGGGCATCGGTGTGCATCGTGGGGCTTAGAGATCAGCACTGCGGCGAGAACCATTTGTCCCAGGATGGAGAGGCAGTGCCTTGGGTGGCCGGCTCTGGTCAGGAGCACCGACCAGCCTCGAGCCCCGGAGGCTCGAGGTCCCAGCAACGCCTTGCGGCTTTCTCCCAGGTGCAGCGAATGCAAGACCGTCTTCCACCAGACCTGCCAGGCCGTGGTCAAGAAGGGCTGCCCCCGCTGTGCCCGCCGGCGCAAATACCAGGAGCAGAACAGTCTCACCTAATCCCACCTCTTGTCCCCACCCGGGACCCGGGGCTCAGCCATCCCAGCCGGGTTGGCCACCAGCCTGGCCACACTCTCAAGGTGTCACAGAGCCAGGAAGACTCTCAGATGAGACCAGAGGACTGGCCTATGAGAGGGAGCCCCAGGAGCCCCTGATGACACCTCCTATCCCCCACCTATCTGCTCCAGGAGGCGCGGACACCAGCAGGTGCCCCCTGTCCGATGGTGTGGGAGGAGGGGGCCTTTGCACTAATCAGCCCAGCACCCCTCACTGACACCCCATCCCCATGAGGGCTGTTCAACACTGTGGAAACAAGACTTGGGGAGCATTTTCAATTCCACATTCCTGATTAAAAGGTCTAGTTTTTTTAAGGTGGATTTTTTTCCCTTCATATTTCGACAGAAAATATTTTTTTATTCTTGACCCTCCACAAGTCACCCAAGAAATCCAGGCATTCTCACCCTGAGCAAATGTGTAGAAACCGCTCAGGCCCAGCCTGGAGGTGGGTGGTGGCTGGGTGGACAGGCCCCCCAGGACAGAGCCCACCAGCTGGCGGGTGCCTTTCCTTCGCCCTCACCGGGCGCTTGCTGCTGACAGCTCCTGTACAACGTGCCAAACTGCCGTGGGCCAGGCAGGCTCAGTCCTGAGGACCACGTTCTTTCCCTTCCTCTGCCCCCACCTGCTCCCTGGTCCCCCCTCCACCTGAAAAGCCCTTCAATTTCTCTGTGTCAAAACCCACCCCCCACCCCTGCTGCGGCTCTCCTATGGCCTGGGATCTTGGGCCCGAAGGAGGAGGGCTATGACTCGGAACCAGCACTGTCAGCACTTTGAGCCTTCCTTGGTCCAGGGAAGGGTCGTCATCTAGCCCACCCCTCAGCCCTCTGCCCTCCTCACTCCTACCCCCGACTGGCAGCCAGATGGGCAGGGGGCTGCTGCAGACGCGTTTCAGGAACACACCCCCGCCTGCCGGGCCTGCCGGGACCGAGGTAGGCTGGGTCCACACTGCCCCCAGCATCTTTCCACGAAGAGTGCCAGCCCTGCTGCAGAGATGCACGAGGACACGCAGGAGAAGCCACCTGTGGAAGGGTGCTCAGCCAGTTCATGAAGCCATGAGTTCACAAAGTTTTGCTGGACTAGCCCAGGAGGGCCGCTGCCAAGAGATTGGAACATTTCATTGGAACACGACTGCCTTTGGAGGGGATCTTCAGGTGGAGCCTGAAATTGTTTTCAAAGCGATATTTAGACCCTGGGGCTTTGGGGGGCATGATTTCTCTGTTGCCTCCCCACTTCTCCTGGACCCAGCAGGCCCCCCTCAGCCCTCGGACCCCCCTGACCATCTTCTCTGTGCTCAGCTGAGATAGGAGGCCTCAGGTAGATATCCACCTTCACTGTCAAGAGACAAACCCACTGCCACCTCTCCCTTGGGGTGATTCGGCTGCTGAGTCACCTGCCTAGCCCTGTGGAGCTGGATAAATTGTGCAATAGAGTGGAGGAGGTGGTGGGCGGGTCAGGGAAGGGGCTGTCACACAGCTTCTTTGTCCCCATCACAGAAGATGGTGCACACCTGTACCAAAGCCTCCTAAACCAGGAAGTGGGTCCTTAGCCCCACCCCCGCCCCCAGCCAGCATTAATGCTCCACCAGAAACACAGCCTGATCAGAGCCAGAATTGGTGGTCCTGGGGTGGGCAGCACTGCTTGAGCCCAGCCCTGTGAGTGTATTCTGTATCCCAGAAGATCCCTAGGCGGCAGCAGGAGTGAGGCCCTGGAGAAGCCCACTTTGGTTCAGCGGGGCCTGGCACGCCACACTCCCCACCTTCTCCGAGACCAGTAGCATTAAAGCTGACCGCCTCCCTCCCCACCACCAAAAAGCTGCTGATGCTTTCAGATGAGTTGATTCACCTTCCTCACCTCCAGTGGGAAGCTGGTATGAACCTCAGTAGTGCCCACACTATTTTTAAAATTTTGTTTTATGCAATAAACTGTTTCTAGTGCAGGGCCCTGGCCCTGAGAAGTGCTTTGCCATGTACTGAAGGAACTGCGGCCATGTGACTTTTGAGTGATTTTGCAGTAAAGACCTGCTGTTTCTAATCTGTGGTCTGGTTTCTGAATCTGAAAGCTTCCACTGACTGGGGGAGACCACAGGCCCTCAGATAATGTCTGATAGCCTCCACTGTTCTCAGTCAGTCCCTGGGCACAGGGGAGGGCTGGAGGGGGGTGGTTATAGGTAAACATTGCAAGCAGGGGGCTTGTGTGCCAGGAGTGAGCATGGAGAATAGTAGAAGTAATTCTTCAGTCTGTCCCCCACCCTTGCCTCTCCTCTGAGTCAGCCTCCCCAACCACCCCCCCCCCTCCCCGCCCCCGGCCTTGGGGTAGGATTTCAGGGCCTTTGGGAAGGTTTATTCACATACACTCATGTAACTGAAGCTAATGCCTGGAATCCCACTGTGATGGCTTCTTTCCTGTTCCTTAAATGTCAAAGCACAGACCCCTGACACTGGAACATGTGAAACCATTTCCCACTGGTCATCCAAGGTGAGAAAGAGGCTCAGGAAGGAAAGGCTTGTGAGCAGGGCCAGATTCAGGGCTCATGGTTTTAGGGCTCCAGCTGGCCTTGGCTGCCAGCTTTCCTCTGAAGTTCCAGCAGAAGTCTGGGGGGTGGGGAGGGCCTGCAGGAGGAAGCCCACTGCTGCTCTTGTAAAGACAGAAGAAGGAAACAGGCTAATTCCCAGGGAAATCAGGGTGCAGGAACTTGGGACTGAAAGATTCATGTCTGCAGTTTCCTGTCCTTGAAGCAGCCTTTCGGCCTTTGAGGGAGCACCCTCTGCCCATCGCATGAGCCCCAGCTTCCCTTGAGGGCAGGAGGTGGTGGGCCCAGAGGAGCCTTGAGGGACCTGGTGTGTAGAGGCAGGACCCAGAAGAGCACACGGCCAATGTGCTGCCTTTGGATTCAGTCGTCCATCCTTAGCAAGGTGTTTCTGAGAATACTTGTTTCTCCCTTCCCCTCCTGCCTAAAGGAGGATAGCAGATGGGGGGTTTGAGGACCCCAATTCAACCCCAAAGAGGAGGGCTCATCTCATAATAAAATTAGTGATAATAATAATTCATCAGATGTGTGTTCTTAACAATGCGATGATAACAATACGTTAGCCTGACCTGCTGCAGTCC
Source organism: Bos mutus (assembly GCF_027580195.1). Classification (NCBI taxonomy): domain Eukaryota; kingdom Metazoa; phylum Chordata; class Mammalia; order Artiodactyla; family Bovidae; genus Bos; species Bos mutus. The sequence goes on along the minus strand of NC_091635.1, from coordinate 31,436,530 downwards.
ATGAGGTCACAGAGAGTCACAACTTAGTGACTGAACAACAACAATCCTATGAAGTAGGTGTTACTGTCCCCAGTTTACAGGAAAGCAAACTGAGATGCAGAGATACGGTGAGCATCTTGAGTTCAACCCCAGGAGGTTGCTCTGAGCTTTGACGGATTGGCTGGGGGTCGGGGAGGGGGGGCTCCTCCCCCACAAGGATCCAGGCCAGGAGGTAGGGGAAAGGGGATGGAGTAGAGCAGCGGTGGAGGGAAATCTGGCCCGCCTTCCTCCTCGCTCATCCCACCGTCCTGGCTCTGCTGCCTTCCTCCAGGAGACAGCCAGGTGTGGCCCAGGATCCCCGGGAGGTGCAGGGGAAGGGGGTGGCGTCTGCGCTCCTCGGGCGCTGGCCCGTCCCAGAGAGGACAGGAAGCCAGGACACCGGGGATTGTCTCTCGCAGCCGCAGCCCCAGCCCCGGGAGGAAGTTCTGACGGGTGCTCTCCGCCGGTGCCTCCCTCACTATATTGTTGAACAGGAAACAGGGCAGCGCGGGAGCTGGGCGGTGGAGGAGGAAGCACCGGACGCCGAGCCCCCCGCGCGCCTGCCAGGACAAGTGGAGGCGAGGCCAGCGAGCGGACACCGAGGTGCCAGGGCCGGGCCGGACTGGGCGGGAGTGCTGATCTGGGGTGGGGAGGGGGACTGCAGGTGGCGGGGTCCTCACCCGGCAGCATCAAGCACCCTTCGCGCAAGGCGCAGGAGCCGGAGCTGAGCGGTCTTGGGAGGAGCGCGGCTCGGGACGGATCTTGCCCTCGCTCAGGAGGAGGTGGGAGGCGAAGGACTGCCCGCCGTCCTGGGGCAGGAGGGGCCCAGGTCCAGGTCCCCTGCGTCGACCCAGGCGTGGGCGCCGCTGTGACTCTTGTCTGTCTCCCAAGCCGTGGACGCAGGGCACCTCCTGGTGAAGGGTCGGTCTTCGCGCTCCAGGGACCCTCCCCGCTCCCCTGATCCTTCTCCTCTTCGCTCCCCCCAGGATCGGGGAAGGAGACGAGAACTGGGTCCCCTCCCCACCCAACCAGTGACCCCGCGCTCCGGGGAGCGTCTCTGCAGTGGGAACCCCACTCCAAGTTTTTCGAGGCCTGGCCGAGCTGAGTTCGAAAAGGGCCTGGGGAGGACGAGGATGGGACCGGAGCGGCAGTGCCTGCAATCCGGATGGTTCAGGATGCAAATAGCCTTGCTAGGACTGGGGACGCTCGGGCTAGATGTCAAGCCGGGTCGAGCAGTCCCGAAGCATCGCGTCCGCGGGACGCAGAGCCTCTTGGAAGCCGTATCCCGAGCGTGCGGGTGGGGCGCGGCAGGGGCCGGACCCTACCCTCCCTTGGTTCCACTCGTGAACCTTCCGTGCCCCTTCGGCCGCAGCCCTCCCTGCCCTTGCCCCTCCCTCAGGCCTTCTGCTTGGGTCCCGCCTCCAAGGCCCCACCGGCCTAGGCGGATTTCTTCAGGCTCCGCCCCGCCCCTCCCAGACACCGCCGCTTCGGGAATTGAAGGCGGTGCTTCCAAGCGTCCCTCACCTTCTTTGCTCTCCTTGCCAGCTCCAGCTCCCTAAAGTCTCTCCAGCCAAGCCGTCTGAAGCCCCGCCCAAGGAGATGGCAGGGCCCTAACCTGCATCCATCCTCCGGCTCCACCCAGCCCGCCCATGGGCTCCGCGAGGCCCGCCCTGCCGACGTAAGTGAGAGGCAGGGGGTTCGGGGGAAGGTGGAGAGAAGGTTGTCCTCCTTAAGTTTGGTTGGCTTAGCTGCAGTCAGCTTAAGGACCCCGCGTCCAGGGCCCAGTGTGCTCAGTGGCTCAGTTTACACTCTTTCCCCGTCGAGGAAAGTTTGAGAAAGTAGAGAAGGAGCGCTAGGCGCCCCGCGGCCAGACCCTGTGCCTTGGGTCGCTCAGACTCAACCAGAGGCCGAGCTTCCACCTGCACCTGCTTGGTCCCAGGTCACCATCGTGGGGCAGTCGATGTGGCCGATGTAAAGGCTTGGAGGGACCAGCCTCACAGACGGGCTTCCAGTTGGGCTGTGACGCCGCTCCCCCGACACACCAGGGTCCAGGCTGAGCCTGCGAGAGGGAGAGTGGGTTGTGGTGTTCACTCCGGGATAACTTTAGGGGTCCCTTGGGTACACCGCACGGATAGTCACTATCAAAGAGTGCATTCTCTAGGGGCCACTCTCGTGGGGCAATATAGAGACCGCAGGGCAGAGGGCAGGCCGCAAGGGCCAAGCCTCTCTCTGGACGTGGAGGTGGGAGCCGGAGCGCAGGGGGAGGTGCTGGTCGGTCTGGGCGGGCGGGGCTCCGGGGTCACGTCTGTGGCTAAGCCGCTGGGAAAGGAAAGAGAAAAACCAAGAGAACCGGTTTCCCCGGCCTTGGCAGTCGCGGCCCCTTATGCCAAGGCCCTTGGACTAAGCAGGGCAGGGACACTCCCAGAGTAGAGCGAAGCGGGGGCCGCTCCCAGAACCTGCGCCCCAACTCTGTCCCCCTCGGGCCTGGGGCTCACGCGCCTTGGTGGGTGGCTGGGACAATAGGAGCTGCCAAGGACGCGATTCCCTGAGGGCTCCTGGAAGTGTCGGGACAGGGCGGGATGGACGTATGGGCTATTTTTCCCACTTTACAAATGCGGAAACTGAGGCCCAATTTTTATACACACGTGATGTCCCCCCAACCAGCCTTAAAGCTTCCTTGGCTTTAAAGCCGGACCGGTGTTAACCACCATCTCCCCACCGAGGGATAGAATTTTATACTCCAGGCCGCAGAATGAAAGGGCTGTCTTAATTCCATCGCTGCGTGTAAGAATTAAAACCGTAGAGATTATTTCGTCCAAGCCCCGCGTTTTCGAGATAGGAAAACCGAAGCCCGAACGTACACGATCGTAGCTTCGGGACTCGAAGTCTTCGGGCTCCCCTGTGCGGAGCGCGGCCCTCTCGGCGGCCCTGACCTCCGCGCCCCTCCTCCTCGTCGCCCACAGGGACACGCGGCGGCCGCGATGGCGGCGGACGTCGAGGGGGACGTCTACGTGCTGGTGGAGCATCCCTTTGAGTATACGGGCAAGGACGGGCGCCGCGTCGCCATCCAGCCCAACGAGCGCTACCGACTGTTGCGCCGCAGCACGGAGCACTGGTGGCACGTGCGGAGCGAGCCGGGCGGCCGCCCCTTCTACCTGCCGGCGCAGTATGTGCGCGAGCTGCCGGCCCTCGGCCACCCCGCGCCCGCCCCGCCGCCGCCCGCGCCCCTCCAGGGCCCCGCAGCTCCCGAACCGCTCGCCTATGACTACCGCTTCATGAGCGCGTCGGCGCCCTCCGGACCCGACGGCGCCCCCGCCGAGCCCCGGGGCCGCGCGGGCTCCCTGTGCGGCCGAGCTCGACCGGGCGCGGCCACTCAGCGTCGAAGCCTGGCGCCTGGCTCGCCCGCCTGCCTGTACACGCGGCCCGCGGCGCCTGTGCGGCCCGCGCAGTCCTTGGACGACCTGGCCCGCACCGCCGCGCCCCCTGTCGGCCTCCTCGGGAGCGGAGGCGGCTTCAAGGCCTGCAGCGTGGCCGGCTCATGGGTGTGCCCGCGGCCCCTGGCGCGCAGCGACTCCGAGAACGTCTACGAGGCCATCCAGGACGTGCGCGACCCGCCGACGGAGCAGCGGCCGGAGCAGGTACGCTAACGGGAGCCGGGAGCGGGGAGACCGGGGCGGGGGTTGCTCCCACCCTCCAAGAGCCCGGACTCTGGGAGACCCCCTGAGCCTTAAGTCCCGGCTCGACGGAGCAGCTGTGTCTGCCGGCTTTAGACCAACTCGCTCACGCCGAGCCTAACTTGCTCAACCACGAAACCAGAGGGGTACAGGCTTACTCAAGATTTCTTATCTGCAGTTCCCAAATGCCAAAGCTCCCTGGAGCTCAAAGGGCTTCTGTAACTCAGTTAACGGTAGAATTTAACTTGAGCCCATGTGCGGCCGTGGGCAGCCTTAATAGTGTGAATATTCAAGTTTTGCTGTAGAAGAGCAAGTAAACCCGATCATACGGTGCCGCTCAAGCCTTGCTGCGATGGTTATGTCCCCTGTAGCAGGTGCGGGCCCGTTACCTTTCTAAAATCCAAACCATTCCAAAACACATCTGGAATGAAATAAGGGATGGTAGCAGAGTGCCGCCGCCGGCTCTACCTGCCTCGCGTTTCTCACATGAGCTTGGGCTTCGGAGGAGATAATGGATGTGAAAGTCAGGGGTCTGCTTCCTTTTTTGTCTGGTTCCAACATTTTAGTTCCTCTTTTTTTTTTTTTTTTAATTTCGATGGGTTTGTTTCAGAAATAAGTCCAGTTATAGTGAGGATGTTCTTTTTTGCCTCAGAATCTGGTTATGTAAATTTGGGGATTTCTGAAATAATATTTAAATATTATTTTTAAAATAGGGGCACGTTTTAAAAACTCTTACAACCTCAAAATCCTTTGCTGGCCCGGACTTCTTCAAGTTTAGGGACTTTTCCGGGAAAGATGTGGGGGGGGGGACAGTGCACAGGCCCCCTTCTGACATCTGCCGCAGCTGTGTACTTATGGGCAATCCACTTCCTCACTCAGAGTCTCAGTTTGCGTTTAGACCAAGAGGCTAGGGGACGGTGGAGAGATGACTTCTGAAACTTGTGAGTCTCTGATTTCCTTTTTTGGACCCAATATGATTATAATAAATATTGATGCCTGCCACGTGCGGAGACTGAGTCTGGGATGCCCAGAGGAAGGATGCACCGTCCCCATCTGCAAGGCCCCGGGTCTTCCCTCCTCCTGGTCTTATGGTGCAGTGTTCAGGATTTGAGGCTACACAGACTCGAATTTGACTCTGCTGGATCACCTGCCAGCTGCTAAACGAGTCACTTCACTCACCCCGCCACGATGCCCTCTTGTGTACACGCAGAACAATATCAAAGGATTCGAGTTGTTGAGAGCCTTAAAAGAGGTGAAGCGTGGAAGTGCTTGACACGTAGTAGGCGGTCTGCCAAGACTGGCTGAGGTCCCACTGGGTATCTTTTCCTCCGGGCCGGCTCCACCTTTGCTACAGTTTTTGCAAGGGGCAGCCCGCCCTCTGGTGGCCAGAATGGGGAACAACGTGCGGCGTGCAAGGAAAGAGATCAAGGACCCTGAGGGGAGAGAACTGAGGAGGTGGAGGGTGACCCTTGCGCCAAACGCCTCTGCCAGCCCACCATCTATCTGTTCCATCTTCTCTGGAATATATGGCTGCACGCCTGCTCTCCTTGCCCCCGGCGCCGCTCCGTTTCTTCCGCAGGCTCTCGCGCCTCTCCACACTCTCTGTCCTTGTGATGGTGGGAATATCTATTTGGCTCTTGGAGGTGCACTCCTCCCTTCTGGAGGTGGGGGACTGGCCTCGCTCTCTGAACCCCAGCTCCTGGCATCGAGCCTGGGCCAGAGCCTTACGGAATGTGCTGAGGAGGGACAAGGAGAGGCAGCTCCCTTAACCATGAACCCGGGCTCTGCAAGTCTGCCCAAGGGGCATCACAGCAGAGCCCAGGACCACAGTGGTAGAAGACCTCCAGCCCAGATCCCAGTACCTCCTGAGCTCAAAGAAAAGTCATCCCAGCAGCCAGCGTCTCCGCCTCGAGCCTCCGGCACCTCCAGCTGCAGTGGTGTGTTAGGAGTTGGTGGACATATAGATGATCAGGGTAAGGGGTAGGGCTTGTACAGGGAGGAACTGAGGTGTCTGCCGGAGACCTGGGTTTACCACCGAGATGCTCTGCTCAGTCTCAGCTCTGGCTCTAATTCACTGTGTGACCTGAACAAATCACTTAGCATCTCTGGTCCTGTTTCCTCCCCGGTGTAATGGGAATAAGACCACGGTCCCCGTGGCCATGTTTTATTTGAGTGTCAGCTGTCGGCCTCCCTTGACACTCCATCCAGGACAAACTCCAGAGCAGGGGAGTTGGTTCCTTCCTGGGAAGGAAGTCCCACCCTGCTGTCTGTTCACAGCAGCACTTAGAGAAGGAGTTTCCTGAAATGTGAGCCTGCCTGTAATCTCCTTGGAGGAGAAAGTTCCCAGCTTTCCCCTCCATTCACTAAGTGAATTGATGGAACACCTGCCAAGCACCAGGTGAGCCTTTGGATTTAAAGGCGGCCGAGGCACAGCTCCAGCTCTGGGGGACTCATTGTCTGGGTTGGGAGACTGGCAAGAGGGGACAGATCTTCAGTGTGGGGCACAGGCCGTCTGTGATGGAGCTACACTCGAGGTGCTGAGGTGCGTGGGCAGAGGTGAGGTGCGAGAAGATGTGGCACCTTTGGGACCTTACAGGTGGGGCTCAGGGATGAGAGTGTGGGGTCGGGAGTGGATGGTGTCTTGCTGAGCAGGGACTCATGGGCTCTCGGCAGGAATTTGGGCTCTATTCTGCAGCCATTGGAAGGCTCTCAGCAGAGAGGAGAAGGGGATTGAGGGAAGACCCCTGCGGCTGGGCCTTGAGGAATGATGAGGACCTTTGCGGTCTCCCAGGCATGCAGTGGTGGCGGGAGATTTGGGAGGTAGGCTGGGTGGGACCTGGTGGCCAATGGGCTGAGAGGGGTGAGCAGGATATCAGGAGGAGCTCCAGTCTCCCAGTGTGCCCTCTGGCACTGGCAGTGGTGCTGTTTGCGGCCTGGATAACCGGGGAGGAGGTGGTGGAGGAAACAGGCGATGCTCACTCTGTCCTTGCCTGGCTCCAGTGCGGGACAGCTAGGACTGCTGCCCAGGAGGAGGCCCTCAGCGTGTGATAGTGGAGCGATAGGGGTGGACAAGAGCGCCTGAGACAGTCCTGGGGCCACCGCATTCGAGACAGCCCTGGGGCCACAGTGTTTGGGCAATAGAGGGAGGAGAGAAGAGCGAAAGAGGAAAGAACAGTCAGGGAACAAGAAGGGAAAGCAGCAGAGCACTGGCCCAAAAGCCAAGGAGCGTCCAGAAGAAAAGAGAAAGTGAGATAAAGGTCATTGGGCTTTATTGGAAGTGGCCACCAGAAGGTCAGCGGCTATCTTATCAGGAGTTGGTCTAGGGGTTGCTGAAGGCAGAGAGCAAAGGGTCAGAGGAATGAAGGTTGAGGACACAGGTGCAGAGTATAGACAATTCTCAGAAGCTAGGCAGAGGGGAGATGCTATGTGGCCAGGTGTGGGTGTAAATCTTGGGTGGAGGCTCCCCAGAATCTCCTGAGAGGGGCAGGAAGACAGGGAGGCAGAGGATGGCGAGGAGGTAGTTGAAGAGATTCCACCCCAGGAGAAAGGAGTGAGGAGCAGAGGCTGGGAGCCAGGGGGGAGGAGGGGGGGAGGAGGAGGGGGGGGAAGGGAGGGGAGGAGGAGGGGGAGGGGAGGAAGAGGAGGGGGAGGAGGAAGGGAGGAAGGAGAGAAGAGAGAGAGGGAGGGGAGGAGGGGGAGGAGGAGGGGGAGGAAGGGAGGGAGAGGCATGTGTGGGTGGAGGTGACGTGGGGTCATCAGAGCAGGTGGGGACAGTGTCCAGTGGGTGGACCATCGGACAAGGGGAGAGGGTGGTGAGGAGGGCAGGATGATCGGCAGAGGCAGGGACTGGCGCCCCTAGAAGCGAGAAGCCTCTACCACATGGGGCATTTCACCAGTCACCCAGCTAGGCTAGCATGTAGTGAACGCGTGCTGTGGGTTGGCCACTGGGACACACAGCCTGGGAAGACGCGACAGCCCCTGTCTCAAAGGGGCTAACAGTTCCATGAGCTCTCACTCATCCTGTGAGCTCTCACCCTCCCAATGCTCACTTTGGCAGCGCATAAATTCAAATTGGAACAATACAGAGGAGATTAGCATGGCCCCTGAGCAAAGATGACACGGAAGTTCGTGAAGTGTTCCATATTTTTAAAAAAACTCATATTCCCAGTGGCTCGGAAGGCAGGCCTGGGCACACCCCACATTTGCCCAGAGTACAGACAGACAGAGGTTCAAAGGGGTTTAGTGACTGACCAAAGGTCACACAGCCAGGAGGAGGCAGCTTCAAGACCAGATGCATTCCTCCAGGCCCCAAACCCCACTCTGAATCCTAGGCTGAGTCTCGGCCAGGCGGCTTTCAGGCTTGGCCGCCCCATTCCCCTCAGCAAGGACAGTACAAGCCCAAGGCAAACAGGTATTCACCTTTCAGAGTGCCCGGTATGTGCCCAGCCATGTCGTGGGCACTGGGGCAGGGAGGAGGCAGGAATTCTCTGTGCCTGATGGTGAGGTGGGAGAATGAGATGTCCCAGGAGAGGGTAGAGGGCCTTCCCTGGTGGCTCAGTGATAAGGGACCCGCCTGCCAATGCAGGAGACACTATCAATCCCTGGTCCAGGAAGATTCCCTGGAGAAGGAAATGGCAACCTGCTCCAGTGTTCTTGCCTGGGAAATCCCAGGGACAGAGGAGCCTGGCAGGCTACAGTCCATGGGGTCGGACACAATCGGTAACTAAACAGTAATAACAGGAGAGAAGTAGAAGCACCCCTTCCGAGGAGGGAGAGAGGGAGGAGGGGGAGGAAAGTGGAGGACCACCGGTCCTCCCGGCCCCCCCCACGCACACATGCTGCCAGGAGGCAGTCTGGGAACCCAGGAAGGGGCCTCTGTGACTCCTCCCCAGAGACTGCGGGGCCCACCCCTGGGCCAGGGGCCGTTCTGCCCCGGGGATTTCAGGGTGTGGTCACCACCGCGCCCTAGAACAACTCAGAGGTGGGAAGGGCCAGGCCGGCCACCTGGACTGGGGCCCGCCCCTGCCGCCGGGCATTGGCCACTGGGAGGAAGGGGTCACAGCCCCAGCCTCCGCAGCGTCTTAGGCAAACGGCCCAGGAGGCTCCGCACCTAAGCAGCTTCCAGACGGCTAGGAGCCCCAGGGCTCTCCTTCCTCCTCCTTGGCCAGACCGGTGAGTGACCAGGAAATGTGCCCTGGAGTCGGGACCCTGGGGGAGGAGGGGCGCGCCACAGCGGTTTTCCCACACCCTCCTGCGTCCCCTCCTGATCATTCTGTGAGCCCACTCCAGAAGAGAACCCACCCAGTGACCCCTGCTGCCACGTGCCCTGCCCTCCTCTCCGGATCCCGGCCCCGCACTCCGTGGGACAGACTCCAAGGGCAGCCCCAGGGAGCTGTGACCGGGATGAGGGAACTGGCCTTGGGCAGACCCAGCTGGATCCCACTTTGGGACCAGCTGGCGGGAGGGGGGCTTCTGAAAAGGAAGGGGTGGTCAGAACAGAGGAGCAGAGGCCAAGTGGAGGGACTCATGCGTCCACTTGTCCGCCCTCCCTTCTAACAGCTCTCCCCACTGCCCAGTTAGGATAGCTGTCCTAGAGTGGCCCAGCTGGTTTCTTTATACCTGGCCTGAACTCACCCTCCCCGTGACTCACCTGCAGCCCCAAGCTAACCTGAGAGCCCCACTGCCCAGCCTATGACCTGGTTTGTGAAAGAGTAGGTCCTAGGGACCCCCCCTCCATGCTTACCAACATTGCTGGCCACTGAGAGCCCTCCCTGCCCACTGTTCCCAAGGCGGAGAGGCATAGCCTCCAGCCCTGCAGGCTGTTGTCGCTGGGGGGTCCCCCCACCCCCAGCCCGGGTCTCACCTGGCTCCCTTCAGCCCCCAGGCCTCCTGAGACAATCTCCTGGCAAGCCCACCTGCCTCCCCACTTCCTCCCTGAGCTCTGCAGCTTGCTTCACCCTATTTCTATTTGCTCTGTTCTTCCTGGAGCTGTTGATCCAATAGTGGGAGAGGATGGGCAGTTGGTACCGAATGCCAGCCCTGATGGCTGGTCACTGTCACGTCCTGGGCACAGGAAAGCCCATGATCATGACTGGGGGTACCTGATGATCAGAACACAGTCACTGTTCCACAGCAGAGTGTTGGAGCGATTTGGAGCTGGATCTAGGTGGGGCTTCCCTGATGGCTCAGATGGTAAAGAATCTGCCTGCAATGCAGGAGACCTGGGTTCCATCCCTGGGTTGGGAGGATCCCCTGGAGAAGGGAAAGGCTACCCACTCCAGTATTCTGGCCTGGAGAATGCCATAGTCCATGGGGTCACAAAGAGTCGGACACGACTGAGCGACTTTCACTTTCCCTTCACATTCTGCCTGGAGAATCCCATGGACAGAGGACCCTGGAGGGCTACAGTCCATGGGATTGCAGAGTCAGACATGACTGAAGCGAGTGAGTATGCACGTTCCCCCTATAAAGATAATTTGTGTGTGTGTGTTTAGTTGCTCAGTCATGTCCAACTCTTTCTGACCCATGGACCATAGCCCACCAGGCTCCTCTGTCTGTGCAGTTTCTCTAGGCAAGAATACTGGGGTGGGTTGCCATAACCCCCTCCAGGGGATCTTCCCCACCCAGGGATAGAACCCAGGTCTCCCACATTGTAGGCGGATTCTTTACCATCTGAGCCACCAGGAAAGCCCATAAAGAGTTTGCTGCTGCTGCTGCTAAGTCGCTTCCGTTGTGTCTGACTCTGTGCGACCCCATAGACGGCAGCCCACCAGGCTCCCCCATCCCTGGGATTCTCCAGGCAAGAATACTGAAGTGGGTTGCCATTTCCTTCTCCAAAGCATGAAAGTGAAAAGTGAAAGTGAAGTTGCTCAGCCGTGTCCGACTCTTAGCGACCCCATGGACTGCAGCCTACCAGGCCCCTCCGTCCATGGGATTTTCCAGGCAAGAGTACTGCAGTGGGGTGAAAGATAGTTTAACCCCATTACAAATATTTGGATAATGGGGGGGATTTCAATCTAATGATTCAGGGTTTTGGTTTCTCTCCATCCATTCTGCTTTCCTAGGCTTACATGTTGGGGAGTTTTATAGACATAGGGTTGTCCCAGCGTACGCTGACATTTATGATGCACTTTTTCGCTTCCACATCTCTTGATTCAGTAAAAAGCAGGTAATGCTACCAGGCACTGGAGACGATGAAAAATCAGAGGTGGTCCCTGCCTGAAGGTAGCTTCCATTCCAGAAGGAGCGACTGACAAGTAAATGACAGTTACACTATTCTGTGGTGAATTCCAATGCAGGGTTCTATGGGGGACATGTCCAAGGAGCACCCCCCGCCTCCATCCCACATCTCTCAGGCGAGAGGGAAATCTACAATGCTGTCCAAGGAGGTGATCTCAGAGGTGAATTCTAATGGCATCTGCAATTCAGCCTCCTGAGAAACCTTCTGGACCTGGTGCTCTGTCCGTGGCAGATTTTATTTATTAATTTTGCTCGTCAATGGTAATTAGTCTTTTTAGGTTTTCCACTGGTTCGCTAGTTAATTTTGGCCATGTCATTTTTTATTTTATTTATTTTTGGCAGTTTTTTATTTTACCGGGGAAGTATTCCTTTTTTCTAGATTTGTAAAAGCTCCACTTTTGTCATGGATTTCCTTCTGGCCTAGGAAATAATTTTTTTTTTTTAAGTTTTCAAAGACAGAGAAAACCTGTACATTTTCTTTCTTTCTTTGGTTGCATCAGATCTTCATTGCGTCCTGTAGGATCTTGGCGGCACACAGACTCTCTAGTTGTGCCTTGCGGGCTTAGTTGCTCACTGCCTGTGGGATCTTCCTGGACCAGGGATCAAACCTGTGTCCCCTCCATTGACAGATGGATTCTTAACCATTGGGCCACCAGGGAAGTCCCTGTATGTTTTCTATACAAATGTTTTTGTATACTTAAGGGATGTAAGGTTCCATATGTACCAAATCAAGTTTATTGATTATTCAAATACATTTTCTTTATATGCTTCTTTTGTTCTGATTCTGATAGAGGTGTATTAAATCTCCATCTCAAATTCTCTCTATAAAGTGCTTCATGTACTTTTGAAAAAAAGATTTATTTATTCATTTATTTTTATTTTTGGTTGTACTGGGTCTTCATTGCTGTGCACAGGCTTTCTCTAGCAGTGATGAGTGGAGGCTACTCTTCATTGAGGTCCACCGGCTTCTCACAGTGGGGGCTTCTCTTGTTTGGGGCACATGGGCCATAGAGAGTGGGCTCAGTAGTTATGGGGCACATGAGAGTGGGCTCAGTAGTTATGGCGCGTGGGCTTGGTTGCTCCACGGCATGTGGGATCTTCCCAGACCAGGGATCAAACACATGTCCCCTGCATTGGCAGGTGGATTCTTAACCACTGGACCACCAGGGAAGCCCTTTTCTCGTACTTGTAATAGTTTTTTGCTTTTTCTATTTAATTATAATGCTATTGGGAGCATACAGATTTTGACTGTCCTGTCATCACAAATTGTGCCTTTGTATCAGTATGTCATATCCCTGTTTATCCTGCTTAGTGCCTGTTGCTCAGTAGCTCAGCTGTGTCTGACTCTTTGCAGCCCCATGGACGCAGCACACCAGTCTTGCCAGTCCATCACCATCTCCCAGAGCTTGCTCAAACTCATGCCCACTGAGTCGGTGATGCCATCCAAACATCTCATCCTCTGTCATCCCCTTCTCCTCCTGTCTTCAGTCTTTCCCAGCATCAGGCTCTTTTCTAATGAGTCAGATCTTCGCATCAGCTGGCCAAAGTATTTGAACTTCAGCTTCAGCATCAGTCCTTCCAATGAATATTCAGGATTTATTTCCTTTAGGATTGACTGATTTGATCTCCTTGCAGTCCAAGGGACTCTCAAGAGTCTTCTCTAATACCACAGTTCAAAAGAATCAATTCTTCAACACTCAGCCTTCTTTAAAATAATAATAATAATAATGGTTGAAAATAAAAGGACACAGAGAGATACCAGCAAGTGAAAAGGTTAAAATAAAATGAAATAAAAAGGAAGCATGACCATATTAATAACAGAAAGGTAGAATTTCAGGTTGTATATTTCAGATACTTGCTTGTATCTCTCTGTGTCCTTTTATTTTCAACCATTATCACTTTTTTATAAAAAAAAAAAAAAAGCATATTTCTTGTGTGTATCATATCACTAATTTTTAAACCCAAGCTGTGTCTTAATGGGATAATTCAGTGTGCTCACATTTCATTTAACAGTTGGTACACTGTCCTTGATTTTGTTACCAGTGGTTTGTGTTACATTTATTAGTTTACCTTGTGGTATTCTTTTCCCCTTCGATGAGGTTGCTATTGATTCCCTTTTTTCTCCTTCTGTTAATCTCTTGTCCTTCTGTACTTTCTTCGTCGTTAGTGGCTTCTGCTTTTCCTTCCGGTTCCTAATCCAGTGTGTTCTAGCGTGTGTGCGATGAGGATTCTTTTTCTCAGCGACCCATCTGGAACTCACCGAGCCCTGCCAGTCTGTAGACTTGGGTCCGCTTTCCAGCTTAGGGAAATCTGCTTGTTCACATGACTATGTTTCTTTTCCTTTTTCTGTTGCCTGTTGGCTCTCCTGGCTGGATCTCCCAGTTTCTTATCTTTTCCCTCTTTACTTCCATCTCTGTGTGCTTTTGCTCTGAGGTTTGAGATATTTTTTTTCTGCTTGATCTCCCAGGCCACACATTTGAATATCAAGAGGAACTATCTTCTCCTCCAATTAGTAGTACAACAATATATTTTAAAGTTCTAAAGCAGTCCCTTTCTTCTTCTTTTGTGCCTTACTTGAATCTTAGAGAGTTTTTTCTTCTTGTTGTTCACATTATAATTATATTTTCCGGCCGTCTATCTTGCGAATAACCTCAAGGTATGTGTTTTTTCTTTTAAACTAGGTTATATACTTATGTGTTTTTTTTTAATCAAAGCATTAAAAAGTATATAACAATAATTCTCATACATATCATTTTCCTTGCCCTGTTCTTTATCAGCTTAAAAGTTACCATTTTAATCAATTCTTTCTTTATTCTCCCAGAGTTGCTTTCTGCAAACACAGACTAGTATGAATATATTGATTATTTTCTGTCTGTCTTACACAAAGATAGCATGCAGGACATCTTGTTTTTTATTTATTTATTTTTTTGCCTTTTTGATTTAACCATGTGCCTTGGAGCTTGTACATAGAAAGTATCCTTCCTTATAGCTACATGCTTTCCTGTTGTAGGGATGTAGCATAAATCATTTAACCAGTCCACTGTTGATGGATACTTGGATTGTGTCCTATCCTTTGCTATTACAAACAACATTATAATAAATAATCTTGTAAACCTGTACAGAGAAATCGCAGTGAAATCCCAAAAGTACAATTGCTGGGGCAAAGGGTAAACAGTAGGTATTTTTTAGATGTTGACAAATTGCTGCACTCAGGGCTTGTATCAATTTGCTCTCCCACCAACACAAATGAACACACCTTTCTCCCCTCAGCCTTGCCAACTGAGTGTCATCAAAATTTTGTTTTCTGCCAATCTGATCCTAAAATACATTATCTTAAGGTAGCTTGAGTTTGCATTTCTCTTTCCAGTGAGAATGAGCATCTTTTTATGTATCTGAGGACTATTTGTTTCTATTTTTCTGTGAATGGTCTGTTCCTGTCCTTGGCCCATTTACATATTAAGTTATTGGTCTTTCTTTAAAATTGATGTCTAGGTGGTCCTTCTATAGGGAAAATAGCCCTTTGTCTATTACATGAGTTGTAATCTTGTCAAAGTTCATCTTTTGGCTTTGCTAATGAAACTTTCTCGCCACTCAAGTTTTCTTGAAATGCGTTTGTGTAGCCAAGTGTATAAACCACTTATCTTATGGCGTTTAGATTTAGAGCCTTTGTTACAAAGGCTTTTTTTTTTAAGTAGAGAATTTTGCTCATATTTTCCTCCCTGAGTATTGTTATGTCTTCACTTTTAACATCTGAATCTTTGATACTTTGGGGTATGTCTGAGTGGACAGGGTAAGTCCACTTTAACTCATCTTTAATTATCTTTTTTTTTTTTCTGGATGGTCACCCAGTTGTCCCATCCCCCTTTACTACTGACAAGTTCTTCCCGCCATGATTTAGTGTGTCCTGAGTCCTCGTCATGCTGGGGTCTGATAGCAGTGGCCTGTTTGGTAGCTCTGGTTGCTCCACCTCTCTCCAGCCCCATCAGAGGAGTGATGTTGATTATATATCTTTGCTCATCAGGACTGGAGGTGAGATGCTAGAATGCCCCACTTCGTGGGGGTCCCTAGAGCAGTAGTGGTCTCTTGCCTCCTTAGCAAGACCAGCCTTAAGCACAGAGGCTACTTGGCCCACCTACTTGGCTCCCCATCAGCTCCTGGGGGCAAGGGGTCTGGACAAGGCTCACCCTCCCTTCACTCCAGGGTCCCATGGCAGGCACAGTTTGCCCCAGGATTTCCCAGGTCCCAGCCTGTCTCAGGGCCTCTCGCCTGTGCCAGCCAGGTCCTGCCCATTCATCTTCCCCAGCCCGCACTTGGTTTGGGCAGTAGAGGGTAGCAGTTAGGAGGGGAAGAGAAGCAGGGCATGTTTAAGCTGCCATATTTCCAGAATCCTTGGCCCCAGAACTGTATCTTAAAGGGAGAGAACTTCCTTTGTCTGTGATAGATTGGGAGTAGGGGGGAGCTGGAAGGGCTGGTCTGTTTTCAGATAAGAAATAATGAATACCTCGCGGAGTAGTAACACTGAGGATGCAGAAGAGTTAAAAAAGAAATTTGAAGGTTTTTTCCTTGCCTTTTATTATGAAATTTTTCAATCATATGAAAAAGTAAAAAAGAATACTGACATGAATGTAATTATACCTATTACCTAGATTCAACAATGACTATTTTGTCATTGTTGTTCTGTCTTTTTGTTCTATCTTTTTTGCCAAGAATAAAATTATAAAAGTTGTGAATTCCAGGCTTCATTATATTTCACCCTTGAAAACTTCCCTGGTATCAGGGCTTCCCTGATAGCTCAGTTGGGTAAATAATCCGCCTGCAATGCAGGAGCCCATGGTTTGATTCCTGGGTTGGGAAGATCCCCTGGAGAAGGGATAGGCTACCCACTCCAGTATTCTTGGGCTTCTCTTGTGGCTCAGCTGGTAAAGAATCCACCTGCAATGAGGGAGACCTGGGTTCTATCCCTGGGTTGGGAAGATCCCCTGGAGAAGGGAATGGCTCCCCAACTCCAGTATTCTGGCCTGGAGAATTCCATGGACTCGCAAAGAATCGGACACGACTGAGTGACTTTCACTTCACTTCACTTGAAAACTTCAGCATGCATCTCCTAAAAATGATCTTTTTCTCTGTAACCATGATACCATTACGTTAATGCCTTAATGTAGTCTAAGATTCAGGCCATAGTCAAATTTTCCCCATTATCCTAAGACAAGTCTCTCATAGCCCATTCAAACCAGGATCCAATCCTATGCATTCATTGCATTTGGTTGAACTCTCCCTAGACAACCCCTTCCTTTTCCTTCTGCTCTGACACGGACAAAGAGACAGACCAGTTGTCGTGTAGAATGTGTGTTTTATTTATTCTTAAAATATTTATTTATTTGGCTGCTCCAGTAGTAGTGGGTACATGGCATCTTCAATCTGCCTTGCCGCATTCGAGATCTTTTTTAGTTGTGACATGTGGAATATTTAGCTGAAGCACATGAAATCTTTAGTTGCAGCACGTGAACTCTTAGTTGTGGCATGTGGAATCTAGTTTCCTGACCAGGGATCGAACTCAGGCCCCCTGCATCGGGAATTCGAAGTTTCAGCCACTGGACCACCAGAGACATCCCAGAATGTCTGTTTTAGATTTGAATGTTGGCTTCTGTGGTGATGTTCCCATGTTCCTCTAACCCTGGTGTTACCTGGGGACTGGTGAGTCTGAAAGGTTTCCCTAAGTAGGGTCACCAGGACTCTGAGAGAGATGAGACAAGAGAAGCAGGTGATTCCTCCTCAGCACCAGAGGTGATGCTGAGATGGGGAGGAGGAGGAAGATGAACTCAGTTTGTGTATCTTTTCAGTGTATCAAGGACTTCCCCGGGCAGTTGGATTGCTTAACCTGGAGATACAGTTGAAAGCTGTTAACCCAATAAAGTGGGTTGAGCTTTCCCAGGACAGTCGGGTGAGAAGCAGAGATGAGATAGCAAGCACCCAGGAAACGGGCAGAGGAAGGAAGCAGACCAAGAGGCCATAGCCTGAGGCATCCAGGAGTGGGAGGATGATAAAGACTACATGCGAGAGGAGCCAGGCCAGACCAGGACCAAACTTGCCCTTGAGGAGGTTGTAGGAGACCTGAGCGAGGGGTTGGAGGTCTGAGAGAGCAGATGGTGAGATGCTAGGTGAACAGACTCCTTTGAGAAGTTGGCTCTGAACAGGAGGAGGGGAGGGCTGGTTCCAGTGTTGTAGCCACGCATTCCGGGAAACAAACTCACTCAGAAGGACAATGCAGATAGTGGAGGGGAAATAAACTCACTCAGAAGGACAATGCAGATAGTGGAGTGCAGTTTATCACACTGGCAGGCCCAAGGCAGAGTCTTCTCTTAGCCAAGGATCCCGACCAGTTTTTGTGAAAACCTTATATACCCTAAGCATATGTGCCCAAACCCACCTCCTCAAATTCCCTGAACCTAATCTGAACAAAGGAAAAAGAAAGATACAATCAAAGTTAACCTGTGATTTATATGTCTTAAACCTAGGTAGTTAATAGTGGACAATTATCAATAGGCTGTGGTCATACCCCAATAAGCTTAATAGAATGTATGATTCTATTCGGTTACACAAATAATTAGGATATTCTTTTAGGCGATGGAGAGCCCTGAGGTTCTTCCTTTTGGGGGGCCTGGTTTTCCAGTTGGTATGTTGTTTCCATAGATACTGGGCATACCATAGAGACTGTGGCTCAAAGTCCACAGTCTGGCCCAAGATGGAGTCCTGCTTTCAAGATAGAGCCTATTCTGTTTCCTCCTTCACCAGGGGCACACTTTTTTATTTCCCAAGGTAGAGAGACCTTGAGTTTGTTGAAATGCCAAAGGGACAAAGGCAGTCAGGTGGATGGGACTGGAGATTTGAGATGAGGCAACTCCTGAGCAGATGAGAGTCACTTGGGTTCCCAGGGCTCAGGTTGGGGAGGTCGGCTTGGACAGGCGGACCCTGAGCCCCCATCGGGGAGGGAGAAGGACAGGCGAGCACAGGGGCAGGTTGGCTGGAGGGGGCGGCAGAAGATGACCACCCTGTCACATTGTCCCGCCTCCTGAGGTTGGCTCAGGAGGGTCCTTGACAGACCGTTTCTTTTTAACTCATCAGTTGTTCAGGCTGCACTGGGTCTTCACTGCTGAGCGCAGGCTTGCTTCAGTTGCGGTGACTGAGGTCCACTCTCTAATCCCCGTGCTCGGGCTTCTCTTTGTGGTGGCTTCTCTCACAGGCTACAGTAGCTGTGGCACGTGGGCTTAGTTGCCCCGTGGCACATGGAATCTTCCCAGACCAGGGATCAAGCCCATGTCCTCTGCACTGGCAGGTGGATTCTTAGCCGCCGGACCACCAGGGAAGTCCGACAGACCCCTTCTGATTCCTCCCGGCCCAGCAGCAGGAGACCTCCTGGGTGTCTGCCAGCCTTACTCAGAGCCCAGGGGGTGGTGAGTGGTGAAGGGGCTCCACCCCAGGCCTCACCCGGGAGGAGCAGGCCAACCAGACAGCTTCCCGAGGTCACCAAGAGGCTAGGGGCAGAGTCTAAAACCAAGGGCACTCACTCAAAACCCGAAGTCAAGAAAAGCAGAAATGTAACCCAGCTCTCTTCCCCAAGACTGCAAGTGGGTGTGGGAACTAGGGCATCAGCTTGGCTCCTTCACACCAACCAACCCTATGAGAGAGGTGAGAATGACAACCTATTGAATAAAGAGACTGAGGCCCAGAGATCCCAGGGGTCTCCCAGAGAGAAACTGAGGCAGAGTCTACACAAGACTGGAGTCCATTCTGGACTCCAGCTCTATTCTTTTTTCCTTTTAATTGAATGGAGCTTCTGCCCCAATTCCAGGAGAAGAACCTCACCCCAGGTCATTTACGATTGGAATCTCATCACACTAGATGCCTCTGGGGGGGGCGGGGCCAGGCATGGCTACGGTTTGAGAACCCCTGCTGGCTGAGCCCCAGCCTCCCCACAGCACGTTGGTGACAGCGTGGCTCTGGGTTAGGGGTGGGTACGGAGTGAGACCTGGACTCTGTCCTGGAGAAGGTGTGCTCAGAGGAGGGGCAGACGCCAGACCTCGGGCGGTTTGGTACATGGCTAAGTCCCTGGGGGCAAAGATCACCATTCATTTCCGTCCCACCCCGCCCACCCCAGCTGGATGGCAGAAAGCAGGCTCTCAGGCCCAGAGTCAGCCAAGGAGGACCTGTCCCCCCTCCTCCATCCAGCCCTTCTCGCCAGTCCCTGGGCTAAGTCACTGGTCTGCAGGCATTTCCCTTGCTTCTGGCTCCAGAGAGCAGAAGGGATTTTCTGGTGGCACCTGCTCCTGACACTTCAGTGAGGGTTTTGGGAAGTTGGGTGAGGTGCTGCTGGCTTCTTCTGTTCCTCCCCCAGCGTGTGCCTCTGGAGGCATGAGGGTGTGGTGAGCGAGGAGGACCCTGCGGGGGAGCTGCCGTGGTCCCCACCTCCTCTCACTGGGGGAGGGGCAGCCTCCTCGGTAACCCAGACTGGCCGGATCTGTGTGGGGTTGGCTCCATCCCTGAAGGGTGGGGCCAGAGCCCAGGGGGAGAGCTCAGGTGTGGGAGCCAGGCCTCTTACAGAGGAGGGGCAGCGGGCGGGGTGCTGGCTGCCTTTCCTGTGGTCCCAGTCCCCTCCGGCCACTGTCACTCCTGGCCTCTGCCTCGGGGAGACCCTGTCGCTCCTGGTTTCTGCTGCAAGCAGACGCTGCTCCCCAGTTGCACCTGCAGGGCAGTGCCGAGGGCCTGGGTTCCCACCCCAGTCCTCCTCTGTCCCTTCCCCACCCCAGCTCCTCCCTAGTAGCTCAGCTGCCTTGGAATTTACAGTGGCTCTTCCCATCTGTCTTCCGGCTTGACTGCACCTCTCTAGGTGGCTGTGTGTGTGTGTGTGTGTGTGTGTCCCCTGGCCCTCCAGGTGGAGACAAAGTGACGTGTCATATGTGTTATAAGTGTGAGAACTCCAGGTCTCTCGGGGGGATTAGTGTGTCTCTGGGCCACTGGCTTCTAGGTTGGGGCACAGGGGATGGTAGAGAGATGGTACTGGAACTCTGAGGGCAGAGTAGGGCACAGGCCCCAGACTTGCTCTGGATGGGGTCTCCCTAAGTGTCCCACACCCTGAATCCATGCCAGGCCTGGCTCTACTTGGGTGTCCCCATGCTGAGCCCACAGTGGGTGCAGGGGAGGACAGCCCGGGGGATGTGGGCCAGGGAGGAAGGAGAGTCAGGGCTCTGGGCTAGAGGATGACTGGTACGTGAGATGAGGGCCCTGGGATCCTAGTGGAAGGGTAAAGGTCAGAGCTTCCTGTTTAGCCACTGCCGGAGTGCCTTCGGGCTGGCGGGTGGTGGGCACTTGGGGCTGAGGAGGGAACACCTCTGAGGGGGTTAATGAAGAAAGATGGACCCAAGGGCTTGGAGGACAGACCACAGTTTCTCACCCAGGACAGGTGCTCTGTGAGCACCCACCTGCTGAGGGGTGAAGAGACAAGAGGCTAGAAGGAAGCTCTCATGGTAGGATGGGAGAGCTAGTCCATGCCCCCTTTCTCTGGTCTATGGAGAGTGGGGAAGGGGCCTGGGCATACTTGTGCACGTGTGTGGGCACACCGGTGGGGGTGGACACATGCGTCTGGTGACTAAAGTTGCAGGAGGCAGACCCAGGCCATCAGGCGAGTAGATGGCGATGTGGTCAGAACCCCTCTGGTCTTCCACGTGGCTGGAGGGATCTGGACCCAGCTCCCTCTGAGACCATATCTGCCCAAACCCCTTCCTCTTTGAGATTATCTCCCCCGCCCCCCCGCCCCTCCACATACAAGCTTCCTCTTTTCCATCACATCCTCCCTGGGCGTTAGGGGAGTCGATGGCCATTCATTGTCCAGTCTCCTGCAGCTCAGGCTCCAGCTGCCCCCTCTAGCAGCCCCCATCTGTGCAGCCCACCCTTCCCCCACCAGCGGGCCTAATGCCATCCTCCATGAAGCCTGCCCCATGCCTGTGTCTGGGCCTGGGATTCAAAACTCACTGGTAATCAGAGCGCTGAGTGGGGTGGTCTGTGGTTTCCCTGGACATAAAAATACCCCTGACCGGAGGCACCCCCACCCTGTCTCAGGCAGCCTCTGTCTCAGGCAGCACTTCCGCAGCCCTGACAGGAAATGGGCTGGAGGCTCAGCCTCCCGCCATCTCAAGGCAACTTCTTGTTTCCCTGTTGCCCTGTGCCAGTCCTGGGGTTGTGCCCCTTAACTCCACCCACAAAGCCTTCCCAGGGCTGCATCCCAGCAGCTCAGAGGGGACAGGATGGTGGACATCACCGCCAAACTGACCAAGAGGCAGAGTCGGGACCTGCGGGGACAGGTAGGGGACCCTGGCACTGGGGGTGAGCTCAGCCTCTGATGGGGATGGCAGAGGGGCCTGTGTGGTCCAGGGGCTGCCTGTCGAGCTCAGGGAGCAGAGTCAGGAGCTGGGAGCCTCACGGAGGTTGGGACTCCTCCCTTCTCTCCTCTTTCCTTCTCCGAGGCCCCACTTGTCTCCCCAGGGGTGGCATAGGGATGCTGAGAGGCAGTGATCCGCTTGGGGATGGTGAACGGGGTCGGGGGCGTGGAGAAAGGGGCAAGCCTGTCACCTGCTTGTGGGCAAAGGGAGGAGACTGGTGATGAGAGCAGCTGGAGGGCTGGGGGAACTGGGTAGCTGCATGCGGTGATAGCCGGGCCCTCTTGGCTCTGTTCTTGGTTCTGAGGTGGGAGACCACTTCTTCTTTTCCATTCAGCGTCCCCTGTGTCTCTCACCTGCCTGGGGTGTGGGCCCCCAGAGCCCCTGGTGCCCCAGGCAGGCCCTGTGGACGGGCTGTGTCTGTATCTGGCCTGGGCCTCCAGGAGTTGGGGGTGGGGAGGCAGCCCTGCTCCAGTCTGGCCGAGCTCCCCCCTGGAAGGCCTGAGGGCCTGGAGAGCTTGGTTCTGCCTGGCTTCCAAGAGCCAGTCTGCACCTGGTTGAGACTGTGCCAGGAGAGGAAGCCACCTCTGTTTTATTAGTAGCACTGTGGGCGCTGTACAGAGAGTTCTAGAGTTTGAAGGGGCCTCAGGGCTACTTCAGTCCAGCTCTTTCTGCAGGGCTGCGGCAACCCTAGCAGGGGTTGAACTCCACTCACCTACCTCACAAGAAGGCCCCTCACAACCTGCCCAGGCAGCCTGTGTCTCTGGGGCAGCGCCAATCCTTAGACTGCACTTCCCTCTAAGGGGCATTACCTGGCCCCCGTGTGGCCTCTGATTGTAGTCTGGAGCCCCACGGTGTAATTCTGTGTCTTCTCTTCCTGCTGACAGCCCTGTCACATGGGTGGGGGGGGGCAGGGGCTAAGTGTCTACCTCCCAAATCTCCTCTGTACCAGCTGGGGATGTTCCTTGTACAAGATTCCCATCAGCCCAACCAGCCTGGAACTCCCCATGGACTCAGCCAAGGCCAGCAGCCTGGCCATGTGGAAATCCCCACGTCCAAAAGCCTGTCTCCTTCATTGGTTCCCTTCCAGCTCCTGTCCCAGGGACAAGCAAGGTCACTGCCTCAGTGGGTCCAGCTGGGGTGGGGAGGAGGTATGTCTGATTATCCACCTGCCTCCACCTACTGCCTCCATCCTGCCCTCCCAAGGATTTTCCTGGTTTCTGTGCCTGAATGCTCATTTTCAGGAAGTTCTTGCTCAGAGCTAAACCCAGTCTCTCCTGTAGTGTCAGGTGTGTTTGGGTTTTTTTTTTTTTTTTTTTTTAAATATTTATTTAGCTGTGTCAGGTCTTAGTTGCAGCATGCAGGATCTTTCGTTGCAGCTCACAGACTCTCTAGTTTCGGCACGTAAGTTCTAGGTATGCTTGGTTTTTGTTTGTTGCTAAGTTTGGCATGGAATTGACTTGCATTTCCTGGTGGCTTAGACTGTAAAGAATCTGCCTGTAATGCAGGAGACCTAGGTTCAATCCTTGGGTCGGGAAATATCCCCTGGAGAAGGGAATGGCAACCCATTCCAGTATGCTTGCCTGGGGAATCGCACAGTCAGAGGAGCCCGGTGGGCTACAGTCCATGGGATCACAAAGAGCGACTATCACTTTCACTCAAGCAGTGAGTGTTTCTGGTGGATTGGCTGTGTGCCTCGGGGCATTGGACTGTCTGCTGGGTGGTCAGCTGTGGTCAGTTACATCATCCTGGGTCTAGATCTCAAGAATCTCTTGCCTTTGAGGGGACAGAGAAGGTAGACAGATGGGTGGACGATGAACGGACCACCAAGGCAGAATGCCATTGGGCCCAACGGAATGACTAACCAGAGTGCCAGCTGGTTAGACTTCTCACCGGAGGGAACACGCTTCCCCCAGGTGAGACTTGGGAGCTGAGCACCAGCAGAGGATCAGGACTTGGACAGACAGGGAATTGAAATGCGGGGGTGGGGGTGGGGTGGGGCGGGGGGCAGGTTCCAGAGTGTGGGAACATCTGGAGCAAAGGCACAGGTCAGGGGTGGCGGGGGGAACACTGGTTAAGAAGATGCCTTTTGTGTCTGGGGGAGGGTCAGCAGGCTGGTGTGGTTGGAATACAGGATGCCACAGGAGAGCTGTTGTGGACAGAGAAAAAAGAAGTGGTTTGGAAGGTCCCATTTCAGCCAGACAGGAGTTCGTGGGGCGAGGGAGCAGAG
Source organism: Bos mutus (assembly GCF_027580195.1). Classification (NCBI taxonomy): domain Eukaryota; kingdom Metazoa; phylum Chordata; class Mammalia; order Artiodactyla; family Bovidae; genus Bos; species Bos mutus. The sequence goes on along the minus strand of NC_091635.1, from coordinate 31,412,939 downwards.
TGGACTGGGAGGAATGCTCAAGTCTTCTTGCCACCTCCAGGCCTGGGGCCCGTCACACCATCTAAACTGGTAACACCCCCTTCTATTTTTGCTTTCTTGTCAGCAGCAGTCATCACCGAGGTGCAGTGCATTTCCTTACCACTCTGCTGGGTTCCTTCCCCACCCCACACACCATTCACACGCGTGTGCACTAGTGTAGCAGCCCCACCAGGGCAGATTTGTGTCTGATTGTCCACGGCTGCATTCCCAGTGCCCAGACCTGTGCCTGGCACAGAGCAGGCAGATCTTTGCTGGCCAAATGGATGCTTTTGCAGGCCCAGTGAGGTTGCATTGAGCAGGATGCACTTCCCCTCTTGAGTAGTTTATAGCTGAATGAAGGTGTTACAGAAATGGAGGAACTTCTATGATTTGTTGTTTTAAAGAGATTTATTGTCCAAAAAAAAAAAAAATTGTTGCTGCAAAAAAGAAAAAATGAAACAAAACCAAACCCAGTTCCTATAATTACACAACCCAGAGATAACCTCTGTTAACATTTTGGAGAGTTACTTTAAAAATACAAAATGGAAATTGTGCTAAGTTTACTATTAAAAAAAAATTTTTTTTTTAAATTTGTCTGCATCGGGTCTTAGTTGCAGCAAGGACACAGCATCTCCATTATGGTATGTGGGTGCACAGGCTTCTCTCTAGTTGGGGCTCATGGGCTTTAAAGCCCTTGAGCACAGTAGTTGTGGCACATGGGCTTAGTTGCCCGTTGGCATGCGGGATCTTAGTTCCCTGAACAGGGTTCAAATCTTTGTTCCCTGCGTGAGAAGGTGGATTCTTAATCACTAGACCACCAGGGAAGTCCCTGAGTTTACCATTTTGAAATATGCTTTTCCCTTATAACATTAGGCATTCTTAGAACACAGTATTAATCTCATGCTATTCTGCTGTCTGGAGTTTGATAGTGTCATTATTTTTCTTTCTAATGGGTACTAGGCTGGGTGTGGTGGTCACACAGGAGAAATCTCAGGAAAGATCTTAAACCTGACACCTGAGCTGAGTCCTAAAGGAGGAATAGGAGTCAGCCAGGTGAGAAAGGGGGTAGGGAGAGGTTCAGGGTGTGAATGAGCTGAGGTCTGTAGCAGACACAGCAGAGAGGGTGGGGGCCTGTAGCAACTGGGTGCTGCTGGAGCTTAAAGTTCAAGGTAAGGGCCAGGAGTGGCAGGAAATATAGGGGGGAAGACAGTCCGGTGATGGACGGCCTCTGGTGCCCTGGTAAGGGCCTAGACTTTGCCCAGCAGGCAGCAGGGCGCCCTGAAGCCGTCAAGCATGACCAGGTTTATACTCTGTGTAACTGGACCCTGCAGAGGGTAAGGGTTGCCGGGCGAGGTGGGCGCGGGGGGGCGTGCCTAGCCAAAGTGGGCGGATCTGGCTCTTGACCCCGCCTGTCTCTCCCACTTCACTTTGCTTTGGTGGGGTGGGGAGAGACGCATACCCTTTTTTTTTGGCCCTTCCTTCTCTTTCTCTCGTCTGGAATGGATTCTGAGGTCTGCAATTCCTGTACTGGGGAAGTGTCAGCTCCAAATCCAAAACCAGAGGCAGTGTGGGTTCCAGTTCCGGAGCTTTTTTGGAGAAGGAGGAGGGAGGGCTGGGTGTTCTTTGGTGGGGTTGTAGAAGGCAGCAGGGCCCCGCCCTCAAGTATCCTGAGGCCATTTCTCTGTTCCTGCAGTCTTTGACTCACACCTGTGAGTGTGCAGCTGGGAGAATTTAGCTGTTAGTATTTTACTATTGTTAATAATTAATGTAGCTGCCCCACGCTTCTGGGGCACTTCATATTTTACAAAGCACTTTCCAGAACAAGTCCTCATTCTCTCTTCACTACGATTTCCGGAGCGAGGGCAAGGCACACATTTTGCATTTGGGGGAACCGAGGCCGAGAGGTGCTGAGACTTGCTGAAAGTTGCCGAGTGGCGAGTGTGCGAGTGGGGACAATGTGACCGCTGAGCAGCCCCGAAGGTCACGTCTCCTTCCTCCTCGAGCAGGTGGACGAGCCCCCGGAGCCCGTGTACGTGAACGTAGAGAGGCAGCCTCCGGCCACATTGCCCCGCGCTTCCGCGGCCCCTCGCGGTGCGGGAGACTCGGTGTGGGAGACACACACGGACGCGGGCACCGGACGCCCCTACTACTACAACCCGGACACGGGCGTGACCACCTGGGAGTCGCCCTTCGAGGCTACTGAGGGCGCCGCCAGCCCGGCCACGTCCCCGGCCTCGGTGGGCAGCCACGAGAGCCTCGAGACCGAGTGGGGCCAGTACTGGGATGAGGAGAGCCACAGGGTGTTCTTCTACAACTCGCTGACGGGAGAGACGGCTTGGGAGGACGAGTTAGAGGACCAGCTGGAGGACGAGCAGGAGATGCAGCCGGGCCTGGGCCCCAGCAACCAGAGGGTGAGGGGCGGGGCCTCGCTCGAAGTGGGCGGGACCTTGTCAGGATGGGCGGGGCTGACTTTCAGGGCCTCTGACCCCGCCTCCTGCCCCCGCACAGCCCTGGGGACTGAGAGGGAGGGGCCTTGGTGGGTGGGGCTATCACTGAGCGCCTTTGACCCCGTCCCTCTCAGCTCGGGAGAACTAGGGTGGGGGGCGTCGCCTGGGCCGAAAGGGCGGGGCGCCAGAAATTCTGGCTCTGAGAATTTCTGGCTCTTCTGCTCCCTGCAGCCCCCCACCCCTGAGACGGACTACCCTGATTTGCTGACCAGTTACCCAGAGGAAGACTATTCCCCCGTGGGCTCCTTCAGTGAGCCTGGCCCCGCCTCTCCCTTTGTCACACCCCCAGGCTGGTCTTGCCATGTGAGCCCAGATGGGCAGACGGTATACACCAACAACATCACCGAAGAACAGGTAGGGGCAGCGGGCAGATGGGTGCAGACTGTCGTGGGGTCGCTTCCCTTACCACTCTATACCGAAGTTCCCGCACGGGTTCCATGCCAGCCCAAGACTCCTTGGGGCGGTGTTGGGCTCTGGAGGGAAACTTTTGTTCCCCTATCCTGTGAACTAAGCGGCCTGACCATCCCTTTCCCCACAGTGGGTGAGGCTGGAGAACCAACATGGGAAGACTTACTTCTACAATCCAGATGACGCCTCCGTTCAGTGGGCCCTGCCCCAGGTAACCAACTGGGGAAAGGAGAGTGCCTGGGAGAGAGGAGGGGGCTCAATATGACAGTGTCTTTCTTTCCAGGTCCCAGTCCCTGTCCCTGCCCCTCGAAACAGCCACAAATCCAACCAGAACAGTGAGACCCCAGCCCAGGCCACCCCCCCAGAGGAGAAGGTAAGGGAGGGGGCATGTAGGACCTGGCAGGACCCCACAGAAAAATTGGGGTGTTTCTGGAGGTTCTGCGATTAGGTCTGGAGGCACATCACCATAGGCCCAAGCACTACCCTGGGCTAAAGGAACCTGGGTTCTGGGTTATCCCAGACTCAGAGCTGGACAGGCTGGGGGCTGGTAGGATGTCTCTCCTGCTGCTGCGGCTTCTGTGGAAGCAGGCACCCCCCACCACTGGCCAGGTGCCAGCAAAGAGGGTTCAGTGGAGACTCAGACCCGACCTGTGAGGAGCTGCTGGCTGAGAGGGAGAGTGGCTCTCCCCTTAACTACCTCCTCCTTCGCCCTCTTTTTCTTAAGATCAAGACTCTGGACAAGGCAGGCGTGCTCCATCGCACCAAGATAGTGGACAAAGGAAAGCGGCTCCGGTGAGAGCTCAGCTGCCTCCAGACCCCGCGGTGGGCCTTAATGATGATGTTCACTGAGCACCTCCTATATGCCAAACTCTTATTAACCCTTTATGAGGTCCTGCGAGGACCCTGAGGCACAGAGAGATGACTTGCCCAAGGCCCCTTGACTGCCAGGTGTTAGCCCTGGGAGTCCACCTCTCATGACTGGGTGCCCCAAGCTGTGTTCTTAAACTCTGTGCCCTGATCCTGAGGGTGGAAGGGGGGCGCCTCAACCCAGGACCAACCCAAGCCCTGCCACCACTGCCCCTACCCAGGAAGAAGCATTGGAGTGCCTCCTGGACAGTGCTGGAGGGTGGAATCCTGACTTTCTTCAAAGATTCGAAAAACTCAGCTGCCGGTGGCTTGGTAAGGCCCGGACCTCCAGGGCAGGGGCCACCCCATCTGCTCTGACTCCCGAGGGGCTCTGCTTAATCAAGTTTGCCGAAGGCTAGGTCTGAGACCATGGAATGTGAGGGTCCAGGGAGCTGGGCCTTGGCAGGGGCAATGAGAGCAGATCACCCCAGGACAAGCATGTCCAGTCACGTCGGGTGTGGGAACCAGTCCTTGAGGATGGACAGCTCCAGCCTGGTGGGCAGGGAGACTGGAAACCAGATACACCTGCTCGCAGAGATGGGACTACACTCCTTTTTCCTTTCCTCTCCTAGGTGGGCAGATAGCAAACAACCAGCCAGCCCCCAGGCTCCATGGTTCTAGGAACTCTTGGGTCTCTTGCCTCCAGAGCCATGACCCTCATTGTGCCTAGAGCCAAGGGAGCCTGGTGGATTGGAGCCAGGATGCTGTGACAGGCCGGAGCTGAGCTGCAGGCGTCCTGAAACCCAACCCTTTTTCCCTTCGCAGAGGCAGCCTTCCAAGCTCTCCACCCCTGAATTCACAGTGGACCTGAAGGGGGCCTCTCTCACCTGGGCCCCCAAAGACAAATCCAGCAAGAAGAATGTGCTGGAGGTGAGTGGTGGGGGTGAGGAGGAGGAGAGGGAGTCTACTGATGGCTTAGGGTCCTCACTAAGCAGGTCCCCCCTGAGCAGGGGGACCCTGGCAGAGCTAAGGCTGGAATTCTCGGGCCTCAAAACCAAAGCTGTCCCCACCTTGGGAATCTGTCCACAGTGTTTTCTGGCATCAGGATTCTGCAGCTCCTTCTCCAGGAGCAGAGCTCCCTGGAGCCCTTTGTCCCCGAGTAGAGGTCCCTGGGGAATAACACTGTCATGTCTGGAAGGGCACTCCTCATCCCACTGCTTTGGCCTGAGACAGACAGGAGATGCTGGGTCCCCCCTACTCAAACTGATAGGCTGAGACACCTCCTCTGGCTGGTTAGAGCCCAGCTTCCAATCGGAAGTGAATAAACCAGGGCAGGGCAGTGGACACATTTCTCAGGCTCCCCCTCAGGAAGAGAGGCCAGATGGGGCCCAGGCAATTGCCTCTCAGGCCACACCCTTCACTGTCCATGTGTTGTCTTGTTTTTAAACTACTCTTATCCTCACCTGGGCTTCTCCAGGTGGCACAGTGGTAAAGAATCTGCCTGCCAATGCAGGAGACGTAAGAAATGTGGATTCGATCCCTGGATTGGGAAGATCCCCTAGAACAGGAAGTGGCAACCCACTCCAGTATTCTTGCCTGGAAAATTCCAGGGACAGAGGAGCCTGGTGGGCTACAGTCCATGGGGAGGCAAAGAGTCAGACATGACTGAGAAATTAAATAGGCAAGCACTCTCACCTCACTCTCCAAGTGTTTTGAGGCAGCTCACAATGAAAATGCATATAGGTGAGGTGGTAAAAGCTACTGAAAAGCCAGGAGCAGGAAAAACAAGTTAGAGGAAGAGGGCAGTGTGGAGTGGGATTAGGAAACAGGGGATGTACAGATACTAAGGTTACTGTTGCTGAAATAAGTCAGCTCCTGGTTTCCTGGCAGCCAAAGTGAAACATGGCTCTCATTATTGGGTCAGGGGAGTGAGGGGAAAACCATTCTAGATTTTGAGGGAAATCAAAGCATTTTCCTAACCCTTGGCTCTAGAAGAAATTTTTAGTGTGCAGCTCTTCTAGTTTAGTAAGGGACTCTTCGGGTTGCTTCAGGTAACATTTGCTGAAAGCCAAAAAATGCATGACCTTCCATTTCAGCTCAGAAAAAGCAATTCTGCAAGGAGCTTGAGTGTGTTGTTTAATGATGGTTCACCCACCTTCACTCAGTTTTAGAACCAGAGTATCCACAGAGCAGGGGCTTCCCTGATGGCTCAGTGGCAAAGAATCTGCCTGCCAATGCGGGAGGCGTGGGTTCGATCCCTGAGTCAGGAAGATCCCCTGGAGGAGGGCATGGCTACCCACTCCAGTATTCTTGCCTGGAGAATTCCATGGACAGAGGATCCTGGCAGACTACAGTCCATGGGGTATGACATGACTTAGGAACTAAACAACAACAATCCACAGAGCAGAGCTGGAAACCAGTTGTATCTCCTGAGCTCTGATCAGTAGGTCTGGAGGCTTCCCCAGGCTCCACCGAGTAGAGCTCTATGATCGACTAGCTTTGTCTGTTGTGAACATCAGATTGAGGAGGGACATCATATTTGAACTGGAGGGAAAGTCTTCAAACAGTACTCTCTGAATGTCACCTCTCTGACTGGGTTTTTGATGAAAGTTTCAGAGTAGACATTTCTGAGTTGTCTTTTCTGGCAAAGACCAGAAGGCAGATGGTGCTGTTGGAAGCGCCTCAAGCTGACAGGAAGGCTGACAGTCTGGAATGGAAATCCTGGAGTCCCCCGCTTCCCACTGGCTGGCAGTCATCTTCCCTCCACTGGGGTGGAAAAAAAGTGAAAGTGAAAGTCATTCAGTTGTGTCTGACTCTTTGTGACCCCATGGGTATACAGTCCATGGAATTCTCTAGGCCAGAATACTGGAGTGGGTAGCCTTTCCCTTCTCCAGGGGATCTTCCCAACCCAGGGATCGAACCCAGGTCTCCCTTATTGCAGGTGGATTCTCTACCAGCTGAGCCACAAGGGAAGCCCAAGAATACTGGAGTGGGTAGCCTAACCCTTCTCCAGGGGAATCTTCCCAATCCAGGAATTGAACCAGGGTCTCCTGCATTGCAGGCAGATTCTTTACCAACTGAGCTATCAGGGAAGCCTGCCACCAGTAGGCAACTTCAGATTTTTCTCAAGCATGCATGCATGCTAAGTCACTTCAGTCGTGCCCAACTCTTTTCAATCCTATGGACTGTAGCCTATCAGGCTTCTCTGTCCATGGGATTCTTCAGGCAAGAATACTGGGCTGGGTTCCCGTGTCTTCCTCCACGGGATCTTCCCGACCCAGATATAGAACTCTTTCATCTCATTTGCATTAACAGGCAGATTCTTTACCACTAGTGCCTCCTGGGAAGCCCTTTTTTAGGAGACCGCCCTAAATACTGTATCATCGAGGATGGCCAGTCTTCCTAGTTGTCCTGGTGGCCCCTGACAATAGCTGGCTTGAGTTCTGCCTGCCTGTGCAGTCAGCAGAATGCGTCTTGTACAATATATAGATACATAACTAGACAGATTTGCCTTCCATGTGAAACTCGAATGTGAACTGATTACCGCTTTTGAGACAGCTGCCGAAAAGAATGGCAATTGTTTTAGAAGCATTGTTAGGCCATTTGTTCTCTGAAATAACAGATAGGGCCCCTCTCAGTTTAGATTAGAATGAGGTTGCACTCTCTGCCCACTGAAGGTTCTCTGGTCTTTGCAGGGAGGAGGATGGAGTAGAACATGCAGGTTTGTTTTGTTTTGCCTTTGAAAGCATTTTAAATTCCATTAAAGTCTGCTGCTGCTGCTGCTGCTAAGTCGCTTCAGTCGTGTCCAACTCTGTGCGACCCAATAGACGGCAGCCCACCAGGCTCCCCTGTCCCTGGGATTCTCCAGGCAAGAACATTGGAGTGGATTGCCATTGCCTGCTCCCCATTCAAGTCTAAGTTAAATAATTAGACAGCCAAAGCACTGCGCTAAGTCTGGAAGCTATAACCTGTCTGAGACAGTTTTATCTATTTATTTATTTATTCAGCTGTGTCGAGTCTTAGTTACAGCACACAGGTTCTTCGTTGTGTCATATCAGATCTTTCATTGAGGAGCATGGACTCTCTACTTGGGGTGCATGGGCTTAGTTGCTCTGCTGCATGGGGGATCTTAGTACCCAGACCAGGGATCCAACTAGTGTCTGCTGCATTGCAAGGCAGATTCTTAGCTGGACCACCAGGGAAGACCCTCAGACAGTTTTTGCTGACTCTGACTCTCTCACAGGACCCAAAGGCAGGGCTTGTATGAGCTGCAGCCACCAACCATTCCCATCCACCTTGAAGGCTTGGTTCTCAGAGCCAGAGGCCGAGGAGAGATCCATCCAAGTTAGCCTTGTTTTTTGTAGACTTCGTTATAGAAACAGCAGTCAACTGATAAAGAACCCAGGCTGTTAATATCTGCTTGCAACTCAGTAGTGTAGAATAGTGGCTTTGGGGCCTCCCACATGGAGTTCCTTTCATTGATTTTTTGCTGGCTGGTGCTCTGGGTAGGCCTCCCATGGGGAGGCAGGATGGGGTAAGGGAAGGCACACCAGATGGCTAAGCCATGCAGTTCTGCTGCACGCAGATCCTCGCTCCATCAGTCACTAGCTGTGTGTCCTCAAGGAAGTTGCTTAAACTCACTGAGCCTCAGTTTGCCCATCTGTAACACAGAGATGCTGTTACCTACTTCTTTAAAGAGGTGGAATACCTTGGCTTGGGGAGAGGCCCTGGCTCTATTAGTCTTTGAGTTCCTGGAGACAGCAATAGATCACCTCTACCCCTGTATCCCCCTTGGGGCTTAGCCCTGGGGCAGACCCAGGGAACCAGAGATGACTGAGTGACTTGTGTCCCACCAGCTTCGGAGCCGAGATGGCTCAGAATACCTGATCCAGCATGACTCGGAGGCCATCATCAGCACCTGGCACAGTGCCATCACCCAGGGCATCCAGGAGATGGTATGCAGAGCTGGGGGCTGCCAGGGCTGGTGGGGAGGGGTTTGCCAGCCATTATGCAGGGCAGCTGTGCCCACTGTGGGTGAGGCCCTCCACTTGGGTACTGGGAGCTCCATGACACTGGTAGGTAAGTAGTCCTCTCTGCAGATGCAGATGGGCTGCTGAAGAAACAGCTTTTCTTAAGTAAGTGAATCCAGCCCCTGGGGTTGGCCCTACGGGACACCTGTCCAGGTGAACATATCCTAGAGTAGTGACCCATTCCACACTGAGACAGGAGAAAAGTAAATACTCTGGTAAACAACCTCAGGCTGGAAAGAAAGGCTGAAACCAGAAGATATCATTTAAAAGGACTGAATTGATGGGTCTACCATTTTTTTAAGTTCAATATATCAATTGCATAAGTAGAGATGGGGCAGGCCCACTCCGACAGTTCTTCACCTGGAAACAGCCTGGGGCTTTTTGATCCTTAATTCCCTATTAAGGAAATAGGCAACACTGGATGCCCTGCTTGGCTGTATTAATAATGGTAGGAATCCAGATCCAGAAAGGTGATACTGGTGAGGTGGTTGGCAGTGCTCTGGTCCCAGCTCACACTGCAAAATTGAACTGGGAGCCATGTATTGCGAAATGCTGACCTAGTGGAGTGTGTACAGAAGAGCTAAGGAAAATGGTGGTGAAAGGGGACCAGGAACCAGGAGGTGGGTAGGGGCAGTCAGGATGAGAAAAGGTGGGGGAGAACAGGATGCCTGTCCAACACCTGGAGGGCTCCATGTAGCTAAGAGGGGGCGTGAATGGGGTTCCCTGATGGAAGTAAAGCTGAGTTGACCTGGGTAAGGGAACAGAGAATTCTCTGCCAAGGGGTCTTCAGTCCAGGCCTGCTGGGAGGGCATTTCAGTCCCTCACCCCATCCCAGAAGAATCCCCCCACCCCACCCCCCGGCCCCGGCCAGTTGGCCCCAAGCTCTGCCTCTCTGAGATTGTGTGATTCTAGTCCGCAGACCTGCCTCCCGAGGAGGAAAGTGAGAACAGCGGCGTGGACTTTAGGTCCAGTGAGCGCCTAGGAAGCTGGCAGGAGGATGAGCCACGGCCTGGTGCAGGTGTGCTTGGGTCGGGGTGAGGCGGGTGGAGGCGGATGGCAGACATCCTTAAGGGGAGTGGTGACCACCGGGCTGGGGCCGCAGGGCCGCTCAACCATGGTGCCAACGACTGACCCAGCCCTCGTGTTCCCATTGGCGTTGGGCAGCACCGTCCACCCCGGGGCCCGGAGGCCTGGAGGGTGACGTCAGCAAGGTCCGGCAGAAGCTCCTCAGGTTCCTGCTGAGGCGGCCCACGCTGCAGTCGCTGCGGGAGAAGGGCTACATCAAAGGTACCCGAGGGACCCGAAGAGCGGGGCGCCAGTGGCCCAGGGCCGAGGCGGCGCTGACGAGCCTCTCCCCCAGACCAGGTGTTCGGCTGTCCGCTGGCCGAGCTGTGTGAGCGCGAGAAGAGCTCAGTGCCGCGCTTTGTGCAGCAGAGCATCCGCGCCGTCGAGGCCCGGGGTATGTAACCGCGCAGGGCCAGGCATTCCCGGAGCCTGAAGGCCTCCTTCCAGAACCCCAGACGGAGACCTCCAGGGAGGGGGTGGGGCTCTGGGTCGAGGGGGAAAGAAGGAGAGCTTCCGAGCAGGAATCAGAGCAAGGGCTTTAGCGCCAGCCCACTGAACCCGGGGTCAGCGCCTCCCTCCGCTCCAGGGCTGGACATCGACGGTCTGTACCGCATCAGTGGAAACCTGGCCACCATCCAGAAGCTGCGCTATAAGGTGGACCACGGTGAGGCCCGCCCCGTGGCCCTGCCCCAGGCCTGCAGGCGCTTGAAGGAACGAGCTGACCACCTCTTCTTCCTTCCCCGTATCCCCCCCCCGCCCCCCGCCCCGCCTCCCGACCTCCCGCCGCAGATGAACGTCTGGACCTGGAAGACGGGCACTGGGAGGACGTTCATGTTATCACCGGCGCCCTGAAGCTCTTCTTTCGAGAGCTGCCCGAGCCCCTCTTCCCCTTCTCACACTTCCGCCAGTTCCTCGCGGCCATCAGTGAGCGCCTGGGGGAGGTGGGGTGGATAGGGTACAGGTGGGGCTGGGCTGCCTCACGCACGCTCCTGTGGTGACCAGACCCCCGAAATACCGAAGTCAGCCCCCTCTGTTTCCCCTCTCTCCTCCCTCTGACCCGACCCTTACCCAGAGCTACAGGATCCGGCCACGCGTTTCCGCTGTGTGCGGGACCTGGTGCGCTCGCTGCCCGCCCCTAATCACGACACGCTGCGGGTGCTCTTCCAGCACCTGTGCCGGTGAGCGCGGGGAGCTGCGCGGGAATGGGGAGGCGGGCCTGAGGGGACCCGACCCCTTTCCCCCCAGCTCTGGGCATTGATTCCAACCCTCCACCCCCGCTGCAGGGTGATTGAGCACGGAGAACGGAACCGCATGTCAGTGCAGAACGTGGCCATAGTCTTCGGGCCCACGCTGCTGCGGCCCGAGACGGAGGAAGCCAGCATGCCCATGACCATGGTGTTCCAGAATCAGGTGGTGGAGCTCATCCTACAGCAGTGCTCGGACATCTTCCCGCCGCACTGACCGCGGGCCCCCAGCCCCACCCCAGCTGCTGGACCTGGGAGTGGGGGCGGCGACAGTGGTCCTGCATGGGCAGCTGGAGGCCACGCAGCTAGACTGTTTATCTCTGGCTAGACTGTTTATCTCTGAGACCTCCCCTCCCTTCAGACCGTAGGCGGCTGCGAGTTCTGCACCCCTTCGGTTCTGAGGGTATGGTGACCCCTTGTGGGCAGTTCTCAAACTGTGGGGGTTCCTACCCCCCCCACACCACCCCCCCCCCCCCGCCCCGCGCCCGAGTTGGCCTGTTCGGAGGTTAATTGGGGTCTGTTCTTTACCACAGCGCTACCTACTGGGCACCTGCGAGGATGCAGGGTGGGGGCGAGTTTTTTGGGACAGCCGCTGATGCCCCGGGGACGTGGCCGGGGGCATTCCTGGTTTCGTCAGGCCTGCACCTGGTGGAGGCCTTCACGGAGACCCTGAGGGTCCCCGGCCCTGTGCGTGGCACTGTGCCATCATGAAGCAGCAAGTGACAGCTTCCCTGCTGCGGAAACAGGACTGATCGATCCAGTGGGCAGCTGAACTTGCTTTTCCCCAGGCCTCTGGGCTGAAGCTCCTGCCAGGCTTAACCACTGGCTGGCTGTGCACCATTTTCATCCACTTTCCCAGTTGGAGTTCTGGGTCTCTGCCCTCCCTTGATCCATTTTGTGCTCTGTGCGAGGGTTCTTCCTGGTCACTAAATGTGTACCCTGCACCTGCCACTTGACACACACCATTTCTACTCACAATCCCATTTGACAGATGAGGAAACTGAGGCTTACAGAGGCAAAGTGACTTCAGGGTCTGGTGGGTGATTGGACTCCCCAGCTCAGCCTTCTGTCACACCAGAGCGCAGCTTCCTGTGAAGGTGCCATCAGTCCTTTCAGCTACCCCCGCTCAACAGCACGGCCTTATGGGTAAAGCAGTGAAACTAAGCTAGTGGGTTCTGCTGAGAACGTCCCTGAGGGCAAAGAGGGAGTCTGCCGAAGCTCTTCTTCTCTGGGGGGAGGAATAATAGCACTGGCAGGAGTTATCCTAGCCCTTCTCAGTGCCCTTGCTGTCCCGTGTACCTCCCTAGTGCCCACCTTGCTGTGAAGAACTGCGAAAGACTGCAGGGTAGGGGGAAGGCAGGCTTGACCTCAGGAAAGGAAGTGCGAACCCGACCCCGGCGTCATCGGCCCCCCTTCCCTTCTCAGACACAAACCACCTCAGTTTATGGGCCTCAGCCTCCTTCCCCCACCCACCCGTTCATGCGTTCAAACAACAGAAGCTAATATTTATTGACATTTGCACCACGCCAAGCATCTTACTTGGATTATCTCACTCATTTCTCACAGCCAATATTTATTATCTGCTTTTCTGTGCCCGGCACTGTGCTCTGGGGCAGGGGTACCGCACACTGCCTCCCTGGTGGAGCTTCTGGCCTGGTGGGTGGGACTGACCCAAGCCCACCCCTGATGCCAGCAGGCCTGGGGCAAGAGTACAAATGAAGGCTTCATACCATACATACATCAACATCTTGTAAAGTTACCAATCAAGATGAATCGATAGAATGTGTTCTATTCTCCTACTTTGTTGTCTAACTTTAAAAAAAAATATTCTCCTGTTTGTTATTGTTATTATTTAATTATTTATTTTGGCCGTTCTGGATCTTCATTGCTGTGCTCGGGCTTTCTCTAGTTGCGGAGAGCAGGGCCTACTCTAGTTGCGGTACACAGGCTTCTCATTGCATTGTCTGCTCTTGTGGCCGAGCACAGGCTCTACAGCACGCAGACTCAGTAGTTGTGGCCCCCAGGCTTAGTTGCCCGATGGCATCTTCCCAGACCTGGGATGGAACCCACGTCCCTGCATTGGCAGGCGGTCTCTTAACCACTGGACCACCAGGGATGTTGTAATTCTCCTACTCTGACAAATATGCTTTTACAATGACCTGGAAAGCCAGGTTCTAACATTAACTTCTTTGGCTCTGCTCTCAACCCAGCCCCACCCCTAATCTTCCCACCCTCAGGGCATCCTGGCCCAAGGAGAGGGACACATGTGGACATTCCAACCATGAGTGCAAACTGCTGTCCCTGGTCACCCCACACAGTCCACACTCTGAGGGAAGGGACATGGGGTCCCACATGTCAGGAGCATGGTCTAAAGGGATGGGCCTGGGCTCTAAGGGGACCCCACAGAGTCCTCATTCTGGGGGGAGAGGCACAGAGAATGTCCAGAGTTGTTCAGTCGCAAAGTCGTGTCCAACTCTGCAACCCCATGGACTGCAGCATGCCAGTCTTCCCTGTCCCTCACTATCTCCCAGAGTCTGTCCAAGTTCATGTCCATTGAATCTGTGATGCCATCCCACCATCTCATCTTTTCTTACCCCTTTCTCCTCCTACCCTTTGTCCTTCCCAGCATCAGTATCTTTTCCAGCGAGTTGGCTATTTGCATCAGGTAACCAAAGTATTGGAACGTCAGCTTCAGCATTAGTCCTTCCAATGAGTATTCAGGGTTGATTTCCTTTAAGATTGACTGGTTGATCTTGCTGTCCAAGGGACTCTCAGGAGTCTTTTCCAATACCACAGTAGAACCTTCTAAAGTGAGACCCATGGCAGGTCAGGGGCCCCTCTCACAGGTCTATGGGCAGAACTAGATGGATATTAAACAGCCAACTACTTGACTAACCATGTTTGTATGGGAGCTGGGAAAAGTGCAGGGTGCTCTGAAGGTGTGTCACTGGGGTGTAACTGTCCCCCAGGGGCCCAAGATGCCTCTGCGTAAGTCACATTTGAGCCAAGCACTAGAGAGAACGAAGAGGAGTCAACAGGGTGAGGAAGTAAGGGAAGGGGTGTCTAGTCAGAGGGAACAGCATGAGCAAAGGCTCTGAGGCAGGGAGGCTTGTGGGGAGAACAAAATCTGAGCGATGACCATGGTGACCGAAGCCCACAAAGCCAGTGGGCATGGGTGGGAGGTGAGGCTGGAGAGGCCGGCAGAGGGCAGAATGCTCAGGGCCTTGGGACCACGATGAAGGGGGGCCCATGACAGGACAGTGGCAGGAGGATCCTGGGGCAGGAAGGTTTTGGGAAGTGTCAGCTCCCCATCCCAGCCCACCCCAGGTTTTTGACCCTGCCAAGAGTTTGGCGGGTGTTCAGTAATGTAGTCACAGACACGGAAGTCCCAAAATCATCACATTCTATCACCAGGCGGAGCTTCAGAAAGCACCTACTGTGGGGATTTCCCTGGTGGTCCAGTGGTTAAGACTTTGAGCTCCCAATGCAGGAGGCCCGGGTTCCATCCTTAGTCAGGGAACTAGGTCCTGCGTACTTCAACTAAAAGATCCTGCATGCTGCAACTAAGACTCGGTGCCAAATAAATTAGTATTTTTTAAAAGAGAAACCAGGAAAGAAATTACCTCCTACCAATGAGCAAGCTCCTGGAAAGATGTCATAACTCACCTGAAGTCACAGGGCAGGTTGGTGGCAGAGCTTATTGTATGCGGTCTGAGCATCTACTGTGAGCCCACCAGAAATCTGAAGAAGTGAAGTCGCTCAGTCGTGTCCGACTCTTTGCGACCCCATGGACTGTGGCCTACCAGGCTCCTCTCCCAGGCTCCTCCATCTATGGGATTTTCCAGGCAAAAATACTGGAGTGGTTTGCCATTTCCTTCTCCAGGGGAACTTCCCGACCCAGGGATCGAACCTGGGTGTCCCACATTGCAGGCAGACGCTTTACGGTCTGAGCCACAAGGGAAGCCCTTGCTCAGTCATAAACCCTCCACTGCAAGCCAGAAGGTGTACAGTGAATACATTTGAGATGAGTTGGATTTTGTCTGAAGACACAAAGATACATAGAAATAGTATCTGCTGTCTTGAAGTGCCATCTGGTTGGGGGGCAGACAAAAATAAGTGGGGGTAGCACAGCTGATAAGGGCTGTCACAGGGGGCCCCTCCCATCTGTCTCCCTCTCAGCAGAAGCCCCAGGTCCTCGAGAGCTGGGTGTCTGCCCTGATGTTGCCCTAGAAACAGCCTCTGGTGCCCCTCTGGATGCTAAGTCCGGTGGTCACGCCCAGCCCTCATGTGAGCGGACTTCTGAACTGCCTGTCATCCTAGAGACACACCATCCTTCGCTCGCAGCAACAAGAGTCTTTGCCCAGCCTGTAAATGTCCATGGCCCACTGCTCTCTCCCTCCACCCTCCCTGACGAGCCTCATCCAATCCACTCTGGGGACTCAGTCACCAAGCCAGCATATGAGTCACCCAGATCTCTGTCAGCAGCCCAAATGGCTCTTTTCAGAGTTCCAAGTGCAAATGTCCATCCACACGGGGGGCCGCCAGGCACCCCAAGTGCAGCCTGCCTGCAACAAAACTGAAACCAGCCCCTCCCCCTTTTCAGGGCACAGCACCTCCAAGCACCCGAGGCGCCTCTCCCTCCGCAACCAGTCAGCCACCAAGTCCCTATCTTCTTCCTCCTAAATATTTCCCAGCTAGCCTCTCCCACCTCCACTCAGACTCTCATCTGGATGGGCTTCTTCCTTCCCTGTTCCATCCTCCCCTTAGCAGCCATTTGACCAGACCCCGAGGCCCTTCCCAGCCACACCTTCCATCTCTGCACACCTCTGTGCCCATGGGTGTGGCTCCCAGCCCACTCCAGAATGTTCCTTGCCTCCCTGCCTTTGGGCCCACAGTCTCCCAACTTCCTCCCCTTCCCCTGGCCTCCTCTTCCTCCTCCCAGCCTCACCTCAACACCTGCCCCAGATCTCAGATCTCTTCTCATAGCAGACAGGCCTTTCTCTCTCATCACACTTGCCTCCCTGTGATGTAACTGTGCCTCCACGTCCTTGTTGTCACCTCTAGTCTACAGGCTACATGTCTTCAAGATTCATCCATGTACATCATTCACTCTTATGGCCAAATAACATTTCACTGTACGATTTTGTTGTTGTTCGGTTGCTAGGTCACGTCCAACTCTTTGAGACCCTATGGACTGCAGCACTCCAGGCTTCCCTGTCCTTCACCATCTCCTGGAGTTTGCTCAAACTCACATCCATTGAATTGATGATGCTATCCAACCATCTCATCCTCTGTTGTCCTTCCCACCATCAGGGTCTTTTCCAATGAATTGGCTTTTCACATCAGGTGGCCAAAGTGTTGGAGTTTCAGCAACAGTCCTTCCAATGAATATTCAGGGTTTATTTCTTTTAGGATTGACTGGTTTGATCTCTTTGCAGTCCAAGGGACTCTCAAGAGTCTTCTCCAATATCACAGTTTGAAAGCATCAATTCTTTGGTGCTCAGCCTTCTTTATGGTCCAACTCTCACATCCGTACATGACTACTGAAAAAAACATATACGTAACATCTTTTTTTCATCCATTCACTAATTGATGGACATTTGGATTGTTTCCATTTGGGGGCTGTTATGAATAATACTGCTGTGAACATTCAGGCATGAGTTTCTAACGTGGAAATACCATCTTAGTCAGCTTGGGCTTCTATAACAAAATAACATAGACTAGGTAGCTTCGAAAACAGAAATCATTTCTCTCAGTTTTGGAGACCGGAATTCTGAGATCAGGGTGCCAGCACAGTGGGGTTGTGGTGAGGGCTCTCTTTCTGGCTTGCAGATGGCCGCCTTCTTGCTGTGTCCTTATACAGCAGAGAGAGGGAGAGGGAGGCAGGGAGAGAGAAAGTTCATCTCTTCCTCTTTGCTTTTTTTTGAGTCAAAAAATTTAAAAATCAAAAGTAAAAAATATTCATTAATTTATCAAATATTTTGAGGGGTAAACTTAACAATAGCCAAGCACTGTCTACCATTGGCCAGTTTCATTTTCAAGGGAAAGTGAATATGAAGTCTTGAGAACTCATTCTGGTTATCTTCTGCTGCACTTTAAAATGGGAACCAGCCAACTCACTATAATGCCTCACTCAATATCCTTAAAAACTTACATTGCATTGTCTGAAAACATAATTTATTTCAGCTTCAGTTTTATGAATTTATCTATAATAGGAATCAACCAATTAATTATAGTACATGTGATTCAATTTAAAAGTTATAATCAAGCTTTTTGTGGCATAGTTCATAGTAAAGAAAATTAATGCATTTTAGGGCCAAATTTGGCTTCCCAGGTAGCTCAGTTGGTAAAGAATCTGCCTGCAATGCAGGAGACCCTGGTTCTATTCCTAAGTTAGGAAGTTCCACTGGAGAAGGGATAGGCTACCCACTCCAGTATTCTTGGGCTTCCCTGGTGGCTCAGATGGTTAAAAAATCCACCTGCAATGTGGGAGACCTGGATTCAATCCATAGGTTAGGAAGATCCCCTGGAGGAGGGCATGGCAACCCACTCCACTGTTCTTGCCTGGAGACTCCCCATAGACAGAGGAGCCCAGTGTGCTACAGTCCATAGGGTCACAGAGAGTGGGACACAGCTGAGCACAGCACAGGGCCAAATTTACCAGTTTGTTTATTTTAAAAATGATTCTGGTAATGGTTTTCTTTTTTTAATTATTTTATATTGGATTCTAGTTGATTTACGATGTTGGGTTAGTTTCAAGTGTGCTCATCTCTTCCTCTTCTTATAAAGACACTAATCCCACCCTGAGGCCCCACCCTCATGATCCATCTAACCTAATTACCTCTCAAAGGCCCCGCCTCCAAACACCATCACATTGGGAGTTAGAACTTCAACACATGACTTAGGGAGGGACACAGTCAGTTCATAGGAATATGTCTCACTCTCTTCCATATATACTTAGGAGTGGAATTGCTAATTCATACAGTAACTATGTTTAGCTTTTTGAGGAACTGTCAAACTACAGTTTTGGTCAAACTCTGGTTTTCTCCACTGATTGCATCATTGTACATTCCCAGCCTGCAACGTGTGAGGTTTCTGTTCTCTATTGCCTGCTGTGACATCTGTTTGAGGCCTTCGTTCTCCCCAGGCCCCTCCCCCACTCTTTCTCTCTCTCTCAACAGGTGACCTCATTACATCACAGAAAATATGGGAACCCTTGTACATCCCACCATCAAGCTCGGAGCTCCCTCACCACAGCCCCCCTCACCTCCTTGTCCCTGATACCTCAGAGCAGACCTCTCTCCAGGGCACAGCTCATCTCTTGCCTTTGTTTCAGAAAGTATCCCCAATCACAGGCCATTTCCTGTCTTCTGCTTTTAATTGCTGTCTCGGGTTGAGTTCTGCAGGATACGGAGAGAAGCCTGTAGGCAGTTACCTGGGGGCGTTCAAGGATTGTTGGCATAAAGGCAGTGGCAGGGCTGGACCAAGGGAAAAGCTGAACTGTGATGCAGGCCCATCTCAGGCCTCGGCAGCCCCGCAGGAAACTCAGGCTGGGACACGCTCAGTATGGCCCCACATTGCGACAATGAGGCCAGGACTGTAAAAGGCCTTATCTACCAGTCGTTGAATCATGGCTGCTTTGGACAATTGGGGGAGGTGGGGCTGGCGGCGGGGTGCATGAATTTGAGCAAAGAGATTCTCTATAGCCCAGGGTTCTTCCAGGAGAGAGGCTCAGATGAGAGCTCTCAGCTGCCAACCTTCCCGAAGCTGGGGCAATTAGTGCTTCAGTCCTGGAGGGGTACCTGGGTGGTACCCAGGGCGACCACCACAACATCCAGGTGGCTCCTTCCTCTCACCATTTGCAGCCCTTGCTCACTCTTCCAGGCTTCCCTGGTGGCTCAGAAGGTAAAGAATCTGCCTGCAAGGCCAGAGACCCGGGTTCGATCCCTGGGTCAAGGAAGATCCCCTGGAGAAGGGAATGGTAATCCACTCCAGTATTCTTGCCTGGAGAATCCCATGGACAGAGGAGCCTGGCAGTACATGGGGTCACGAGGAGTCGGAGTCGTCTGAGTGCAGTTCTGTTCTCCCCTTCCTCAGTCATCTTTTCATATTCCGCTTAGGCAGCCCTTCCTCAGGCAGCCCCTCTCCATGCCCAGCTCAGTCAGTTTTCTTGGTTATATACCATTGGAGACCCACGTGCCTCTCTTATCTCAGCTTGGCATTTTACAATCATATATCATGATTATTTATTGTTATCTACGCCCAGTAGCACTAGTGGTAAAGAACCCGCCTACCAGTACAGGAGATAAAAAGAGAGGCAGCTTCAGTCCCTGGGTTGGGAAGATCCCCTGGACGAGGGCATGGCAACCCCCTCCAGTACTTTTGCCTAGAGAATCCCCTGGACAGAGGAGCCTTGTAGGGCTACAGTCCATAGGGTCACATAAGAGTTGGACATGACTTAGCGACTTTACACACACCCACCGCCATGATACTGTAAGCCCCAGGAGGGTGAGAACTCTGTTATTGCTCACCCGAGTATGCCTGGCACGTAGCACAGTGCCTGGCACGTGATAGGTATTCGTTAGATACTCATTAATGAACCAACGCATGAAAAGGTAGAGAGTCAGAGTTCAGGACCCAGCTCTGCCTTTTCCCATCAAGGGATCTTGGCCAGGTTTTACAGCTCAATGTGCTCATATGGATGGTCAGGACATTCACACTGATCTTGGAGAGTTCTTATGATTATAAAATGAGGCACGTGCAACACGCATGGCCCAGAAACTGATGCAGAAACATTGTGAAGTCCTGCTAATCTTCCTTCCTCGGACCCAAGGATAGTCCTGGGTCCTGGGGCAAGACAGTCTCTATGATGGGACCCGTAGAAGCGTCCTGGAGGAGCCCCCAGGGTGCAGCCACAGGGCAGGACAGCACACTGGGATATGGCTTTTTTGTTTCCCGGCAGTCCAGAGCAGCCTTTTCTCTAAGACTGAGCCCCAGGAATGTATTCGTGATACCCAAGAGGACACCAGCATTATGCAGAAACATTTTCATCAGTTCAGTTCAGTCGCTCAGTAGTGTCTGACTCTTTGTGACCCCATGAATTGCAGCACACCAGGCCTCCCTGTCCATCACCAACTCCCGGAGTTCACCCAAACTCATGTCCATCGAGTTGGTAATGCCATCCAGCCATCTCATCCTCTGTCATCCCCTTCTCCTCCTGCCCACAATTCCTCCCAGCATCAGAGTCTTTTCCAATGAGTCAACTCTTTGCATGAGGTGGCCAAAGTACTGGAGTTTCAGCATTAGCATCAGTCCTTCCAAAGAACACCCAGGACTGATCTCCTTTAGAATGGACTGGTTGGGTCTCCTTGCAGTCCAAGGGACTCTCAAGAGTCTTTTCCAACACCACAGTTCAAAAGCATTAATTCTTCGGCGCTCAGCTTTCTTCACGGTCCAACTCTCACATCCATACATGACCACTGGAAAAACCATAGCCTTGACTAGACGGACCTTTGTTGGCAAAGTACAGTCTCTGCTTTTTAATATGCTATCTAGGTTGGTCATAACTTTCCTTCCAAGGAGTAAGCGTCTTTTAATTTCATGGCCGCAACATTTTCATAGAGGCTTATTATTGGGTTACACATGTAAGCAGCTTCTGTCAATGGATAGTTCTACCACTCCCAGGCTGTATTCTTGTGAAATTTTATTAACATATTTAAATAAAACATCTTACTGAAATAGGACTAAATATTTAGCTGGTGAAATGTTTGCCTTTCGATACTTAATTAGCCTTCTAACATCATATAGAGGAAAACAGCCATTGAAATGATTTAGCGTGATATAGAAAAGTACTCGGAGAAGGCAATGGCACCCCACTCCAGTACTCTTGCCTGGAAAATCCCATGGGCAGAGGAGCCTGGTAGGCTGCAGTCCATGGGGTCGATAAGAGTCAGACACGACTGAGCGACTTCACTTTCACTTTTCACTTTCATGCATTGGAGAAAGAAATGGCAACCCACTCCAGTGTTCTTGCCTGGAGAATCCCAGGGACGGGAGAGCCTGGTGGGCTGCTGTCTATGGGGTCGCACAGAGTTGGACACGACTGAAGTGACTTAGCAGAGAAGTGCTAAGGACTTCCCCGGTGGTCCAGCGGTTAAGAATCTACCTGTGAATGCAGGGCACACGGTTTCAATCCCTGGTACTGGAAGATTCCACATGCCGAGGAGCAACCAAGCCCATGAGCCCCATCTACTAGCTTGCACTCTAGAGTCCGTGTGCTGCAACTCCTGAGCCTGTGCACTTACAGTCTGTGCTCTGCAACAAGAGAAACCTGCACACTCCAACTGGAGAGTGGCCCCCGCTCGCTGCAACTAGAGAAAGCCCAAGCACAGCAACAAAGGCCCAGCACAGCCAAAAATAAATAAAAGCAAATCAATTAACTTTTTAAAAAGTGCTCAGATATGATTTTCATACACGACTGTATCTAGATATGAAGCTTGAGGTGTCTCCAAATTTTTTAACTTAAAAAAAATTTGTTTCCAGACTACAAAATTTATGTCATCATTTAAAAATTTTGAGAGAAAAACTTTTTTAAAAAAAGACTGAGCCCCCAGTGTTAGGAGAAGGGCATTTTGTCCACTTGAGGACCAGAGCATCAGAGATGAGAGAGTGCTCCCTTAGGCCAGTACAGGACAGGACCCACTGGAATTAACAAGCAAGTCTCCCCAGGCAGAAAGTGAAAAGGAACTAAAGAGCCTCTTGATGAAGACAAAAGAGGAGAGTGAAAAGGCTAGCTTAAAACTCAACATTCAAAAAACGAAGATCATGGCATCCGGCATGTTTAGGATTTAAAGGAAATCAACACTGAATATTCATTGGAAGGACTGATGCTAAAGCTGAAGTTCCAATACTTTGGCCATCTGATTCAAAGAGCTGACTCACTGGAATAGACCCTGATGCTGCGAAACACTGAGGGCAGGAGGAGAAGGAGGCAGCAGAGGATGGGATGATTGGATGGACATGAGTTTAAGCAAACACCAGGAGATAGTGAAGGACAGGGAAGACTGGTGTGCTGGAGTCCATGGGGTCACAAAGAGTTGAACATGACTAAGCAAATGAACAACAACAATCCCCCAGGTTGTGGGGCCCAGCCCCCTGTGCCCACCAAGAGGGAGTATTCTTCTATTGCCAGCCTCAGAGGAGAGCTTGGTTTATTGAAGGAGGTAGCACTTTTCATTCAACGGACTTCATCCTCTGTAGCCCACCAGTGACACAAGATAGAGATAAACAGGTAGCTGATATGGCCAGCTGTGCTTTTTCCCTTTGCATAAGCTATTTATTTTGAAAGAATTATTGACTCAAAAGAAGTCACATGAATAGTACAAAGAAGTCACATGTACACATCACCCAGCTTCCCCCAGCAATGACAATTTACATGATTGTCGCTTGTTACAACGGAGAAGGCAATGCCACCCCACTCCAGTACTCTTGCCTGGAAAATCCCATGGACGGAGGAGCCTGGTAGGCTGTAGTCCATGGGGTTGCTAAGAGTTGGACATGACTGAGCGACTTCACTTTCACTTTTCACTTTCACACATTGGAGAAGGAAATGGCAACCCACTCCAGTGTTCTTGCCTGGAGAATCCCAGGGACGGGGGAGCCTGGCGGGCTGCTGTCTCTGGGGTCGCACAGAGTAGGACACGACTGAAGCGACTTAGCAGCAGCAGCAGCAGCTTGTTACAAAAGCCAGAGAAGTGATTGACATTAGACACAACTAGACTACAGACCTCTCTCAATTTCACCATTTTGGGCATGCACTTATTTCTTGTGTTTCTTTGTGTATAATTCCATAGCATTTTGTTACATGTCTAGATTCATCTAACCACCGCCACAAACAAGATACAGAATTGTTCTATCACCTTAAAAGAAATGGCTTCTGATGCCCTTTTACAGGCTTGCCCTCCCTCCCCTTCCTGGATGACTGGCAACCTGGCAACAGTTGTGTCATTTCGAGAATGTTACATAATGGAGTCATAAAGTATGTAGCCTTTTGAGGTTGACTTTTTGCTCTCAGCTTAATTGGAGAAGGCAATGGCACCCCACTCCAGTACTCTTGCCTGGAAAACCCCATGGACGGAGGAGCCTGGTAGGCTGCAATCCATGGGGTCGCTAAGAGTCTGATACGACTGAGTGACTTCACTTTCACTTTTCATTTTCATGCATTGGAGAAGGAAATGGCAACACACTCCAATGTTCTTGCCTGGAGAATCCCAGGGACCAGGCAGCCTGGTGGGCTGCTGTCTATGGGGTCGCACAGAGTCGGACACGACTGAAGTGACTTAGCTTAATGTCCTTAAGAGCCATTTAAGTTGTTGCCTATTGGATAGTTCACTACTTGTTATCAAGAAGCAACAGTTAGAACTGGACATGGAACAATAGACTGGTTCCAAATTGGGAAAGGAGTACGTCAAGGCTGTATATTGTGACTCTGCTTATTTAACTTATATGCAGAGTACATCATGAGAAATACTGGACTAGATGAAGCACAAGCTGGAATCAAGATTGCCAGGAGAAATATCAATAACCTCAGATATGCAGATGACACCACACTTATGGCAGAAAATGAAGAACTCAAGAGCCTCTTTATGAAAGTGAAAGAGGAGAGTGAAAAAATTGCCTTAAAACTCAGCATACTGAAAACTAAGATCATGGCATCTGGTCCCATCACTTCATGGCAAATAGATGGGGCAACAGTGGAAACAATGACAAACTTTATTTTGGGGGGCAACAGATGGTGACTGCAGCCATGAAATAAAAGACGCTTGTTCCTTGGAAGAAAAGTTATGACCAACCTAGACAACATATTAAAAAGCAGAAATATCACTTTGCCAACAAAGGTCTGTTTAGTCAAAGTTATAGTTTTTCCAGTAGTCATGTATGGATGTGAGAGTTGGACTATAAAGAAAGCTGAGCACCGAAGAATTGATGCTTTTGAACTGTGGTGTTGGAGAAGACTCTTGAGAGTCCCTTGGACTGCAAGGAGATCCAACCATTCCATCCTAAAGGAAATCAGTCCTGAATATTCATTGGAAGGACTGATGCTGAAGCTGAAACTCCAATATTTGGCCACCTGATGCGAAGAACTGACTCATTTGAAAAGACTCTGATGCTGGGAAAGATTGAAGGCAGGAGAAGGGGACGACAGAGGATGAGATGGTTGGATGGCATCACCGACTCAGTGGACATGAGTTTGAGGAAGCTCTGGGAGTTGGTGATGGACAGGGAGGCCTGGAGTGCTGCAGTCCGTGGTGTCGAAAGGAGTCGAACATGACTGAGTGACTGAACTGAACTGATTTCACAGTTATGCTTTTAAAGATTCTCTAATCTGTGAGTGGAGGAAGGAGGGAGGGAGATCAATTAGGAAGCTGCCAAAGTCCAGGTAAACATCACAAGCCAGACCTGGGTCCCGGTGAGGTTCCACATTACTTCCTGCCACTGAAACTGGCCCTCAGTGTGTTCTGGCCTCAGGGGTCAGGGTGGGCTGGGAGAGATAGGATTGGGATTGCTGAAGCTGAGATGGCAGTAGGGGGCGCCAGAGGTCTTTTCCCCAAAGGGTGAGTCCCAACCCTGAATACCCCGGACGGTTTGCCCAGAGCTTTAGGCCTCTGTGGGCGTTGGCCAAGAGAACCTATGAGTCTTGTCCCCTACAGCCCCCAACCCCCAAGTTTCAGCGCAGCCCCAAATTGCAAGGCTGGGAGATGAGGCTGATGATGTGTAGAAGGGGAGGAGGCATGTGTGTATGTTAGTCGCCCTTCTGTCCATAGAATTCTCCAGCCAAGAATACTGCAGTGGGTAGCCATTCTCTTCTCCAGGGGATCTTCCTAACCCAGGGATCGAACCCGGGTCTCCTGCATTGCAGGCAGATTCTCTACTGTCTGAGCGTCCAGGGAAGCCCTGGGGGAGGATGTAAGGTGAGACGTGGACCAAGAGGAGATGCAGAGGGAGCAGGCTCTGACTCTTCATCAGCCCAGGGCTCCCGCTCAAGGGGTGGCTCAGAGCTCAGGCCGCCAGGCTGGACCCTGACACCTTCCGCCCCATCCACACTTCTCTGTTCCTGACAGATGCCCTCAGTTCTCAGCCCACTCTTTCAAGAACGCTCCCAAGACGCTGGAGTGCCCCATTCTCTACCCGGCTCTCACATGCCTCTCTGAAAGATGCCTTTTAGCATGAGCCCACCCCCTCTCCCGGGGCTCATCCAGGGTGCTCTGGGCTCTGTGGGGCTTGCAGAGTGGGCCCTGGCTTCACTCTGTGCTGCGCCTCCTAACTGCTGGTGGAGGGGAGGTGGGAAGAGAAGGGCGTCTCCAGGGGCTCCGGCTCCTGTGGGCTTGGTGGAATGGTGCCGAGTGGCAGGCACTGTCTTCCAAACCTGCAGCGGCTCCACCATCTTCTGAATTCAGCCCGCTCTCCTGGCATGATGTTAAGGCTGTCCCAGCCTTCTGGTCCTCTGGCTTGCTCCACCCTTCTGGTACCTGTGGATGCCCGGCTGCCAGAACTCACCAAGCAGCTTTCCACCTTCCACCCTTGCTCAAGCTGGTCCTTCTCTGTCAATGCCCTTGCCTCCCCTCCCCTCATTCTCTTAACTACGTGCCCACTCCTCTAGGAAGCCCAGCACTTAGTAGGTTCAAAAAGTGGGAGTTCCCAGCCTCTGCGCTCTCAGGCCATACATTGTGTGTATTCCATAATAGAAATTTTCTCTTGTAGCCTAATCATTGGTAGTTTACACGACTGCCTCCCCCAGAGACTTCACGTCCATCTCTGGTTCCCCAGAGCCTGGTACTCAGAGGCGATAAGTAAAGTCTGATAGAATAAATGAATGAATGCATCCATTGAAAGATCTTTGAGACCCTCTTCCTGTGATCCACTTCTGCCCTCCTCCCCTTCTGATTATTCCTCTGTGGTTTACTTAAAGGGTGTTCCTTCCCCCGCTGCCCCTGAACACTGGCATTCCACCCTCCACTCTGGTTTGCTCTGCCCTTCTCCCTAGGCAAGCTCACTCACACCAACAGCTTTAACTGCTGTGCTTACTCCATCAGGGCCCCAATTCACCCCATGGCCCTGAGCCCTGTGCATCCTTTGCTTGTTCTTATCTATCTTTCCCACCACCCATCTTTCTCATGAATGTTAAGGTCCATCAGAGCAGAAATCTTATTCATTGGATTCACTGCTACACCTCTGGCACCCATATGTGCTCAGTGAGTATTTGTGAAATGCATAAAGAAATGGGAGACTCTCCCTGTGAGGTCCTGCAAACAGTTCAGATTCCACACATCACAGATTGATTTCACCATCTCCTCCCTCACACAATTTGCTTTTCCAATCTCTGCTACCTCCCTCCTCCTAGTCCTCCAACTTAAAAACCCCACAGTCACCCTAGACATCTCCTTTTACTCTCTTAACACATCAACAGCCACTGCGTTGTCCTGATTCTACCTCTTTCCAGTCCCCACATTCACCCCAGTCCCTGGCTCACCCCTGCTTTAGACCCTTGACACTTACCACCTGGACTTCTTCACCTCCTCCTAACTGGGGTCCCTCACTTCTATTTCTGCTTTTTATTCACATTTTCATCTAAACAATTTTTCTAAAACATTAACTTCAATATGTCAACCCCTTAGTTTAAAAAAAAAAAAAAAAACACCTCACTGGGGCTTTCCGGGCAGTTCAGTGGTAAAGAATCCACCTGCCAATGCAGGTGATGTGGGTTCGGTCCCTGATCTGGGAAGCTCCCACACGCTGCGGAGCAACTAAGCCCATGCACCACTACTGAGCCTGTGCCTTGAGTCAGCAAGCCACAACCAAAGCCCAAGTGCCCTAGAGCTGGTGCTCTGCAACAAGAGAAGCCACATCAATGAGAAGCCCGCACACCACAACTAGAGTAGCCCCTGTTCACTGCAACTAGACAGAAGCCTGTACAACAATAAAGACCCAGCACAGCCAAAAAAATAATTAATTTAATTAAAATTTTTTAAAATCCTCATTGCATCCACCTCTCCTAACAGTTGTGCCCACCTCACACAGTGGGTGGTATAACTATAGGAGACTCAGGACACAGGGTAGACTGAGGTGATAATTAACAAGGAGCTGCAAAATGAGAAAGTTATTTCTTTTCTAATTCTTTCCAACCTTCTCTTTTTTGGGGTAGGGTGCACCCTGCAACGTGTAGGATCGTCCCTAAATGGGGAACCAAACAAGAATACTGGAATGGGTTACCATTTCCTACCCCAAAGGATCTTCCTGACTCAGTGATTAAACCCCCTGGAGGGATGGAACCCGAGTCTCTTGCATCTCCTGCATTGGCAGGTGGATTCTTTACCACTGCGCCACCTAGGAAGCCACGAGGGAAGACCTCTAATTCTTTCCAGCCTTCTGCAGATATCAAGGGGAAAGTCTCCACGTGCTGCTAGAATGTCATTAACACCTCTTTTTCACTTGCTAATCTCTTAACAGGATTCTAGCCATGCTGCCAGCTGTGTGATATTTAGCTAGAATATAGTAACATTGTCTTCTTTTTATTTTCTGTATTTTGCAATTACCTACCACCCATGAGATCTGATATTGATTTTTTATTCATAGTAATCATGATCAATAAAATTAATTTATTTGGGAAAAGATACATAAATCATATATCCATCAAAGGAATAACATCCAGAATTAAATAAAGAACTCTTGTCAATAAGGAAAATGAATAGAAGTGAAAAATCAAATAGAAAAATGAGCAAAAGGCTTAAACATTTCAAAGAAAGATGATATATAAGGGACCAATGAACAGATGAAAAATGCTCAACCACATTAGTCATCAGAGAAATGTGAATTAAAACTACAATTTGATATCCCTGTACACCCACTAGGACTAAAAAGAAAAAAAGACTTTCAGTATCAAATGTTGACAGGACTGTGGAGTAATTGGAGCTCTGACTCATTGGTAGTGAGGATGTAATTTATAACAACTACTTTGGGAAACTGGCCATATCCACTGAACCTGGGCATTTCCATACTGCTCTCTGACCTAGGAATTCAACCCCTGGTATAAACCCAGCAGAAATGAGTATGTGTGTTCACCAAGAATCATGCATAAGAATGCTCATGGCAGCTCTACTCATAATAGCCAAAAACTGAAAACAAGTTACATGTCAGCAGTAGAATGGAGAAATACATCCTGTTATATTCGCATAATGGAATACTGTATAAAAGTGAGAATGAATAAATTAAACTACACAAATGTTGAGCCAGACATATTAAAAAGAACAGTCTTTACAGTTCCATTTATGAGAAGTTCAAATGCAAACGAAACTAATCTGGGCTGTTACAACTCGGAGAGTGGTAACCTGACAGTGTGTGTCTAGCAGGCGGTACCAGGCCAGCGGCTGAGGGCTCATAATGTTATTGACCCAGGCAAAGAGTTGCTTTTTCTTACTTGAGTGAAAGTTAGTTGATTTGTGTACTTCTTCATATGTGTTGTATGTCAAGAAGAAATGACTTAAATTTGAGTTTTTAAAAGTGAAACATATAAAGACAAGCATTTCAGGAGGGATAAATGAGGAGTTTGGGATTAACATACACACACTACTATATATAAACTAGATAACCAACAAGAACCTACTGAATAGGTTTGTGAATCACTTTGTGAATCACTTTGCTGTATACCTGAAACTCACACAACATCATAAGTCACCTTTACTTCAATTTAAAAACATAAAGAAAAAAATTTTTTTTTTTTCTTTTTATTGAAAGATAATAGCTTTACAGAATTTTGTTGTTTTCTGTCAAACCTCAACATGAATCTGCCATAGGTATACATTTATCCCCTCCCTTTTGAACCTCCCTCCCACCTGCCTCCCCATTCCACTCCTTTAGGTTGATACAGAGCCCCTGTTTGAGTTTCCTGAGCCATACAGCAAATTCTCATTGGCTATCTACTTTACATATGGTGATGTAAGTTTCCATGTTACTCTTTTCATACATCTCACTCTCTCCTCCCCTCTCCCCATGTCCATAAGTATAAAGAAAAAATATTTTAAATAAAGATAAGCATTTAGACGATGAAAATGTGAAGATATGACAGGTCTCCTGAAGATGGAGCTCAAATGGCTGGTGTTCAGGGAATTCCGCCCTTGGTCCTCACGTCTGAATGGTTCTCCCTGGCTTCTCAGGTCCTGTATCAAGTCATGGGGCAGTTCAGTGTGGTGGTTAGGAGCACAGGTTTGGGAACCTGACGAGTCTGAATTTGAACCTGAGCTTTGCCACTGGCTATATAGGACTTCAGACAAATTACCAAGCCTCTCTGGGCACCAGCTTATTCATCTATAAATCACCTTTGAGTTGGGCTTGATTAGTGAGACAGTGTGGTCCAGCGCTGGGCACACAGGATGGCCATGATAAATGGAACCACACCCAGAGCTGCCTGATGCTCACTGCATAAGACCTGCTGTTTCACACCCTCTTTGCATCCCTAAGTGTCTGTTCTTCTGGAACACCCTTCTACCTGGTGGTCATACAGCCCATCCTTCAATGCCCATCTCAAGCACCTCCTCCTGTGTGATACCACACCCTCCAGGAGGCTTACAAAAAGATTAGGACTCTGAAGGCTCAGATGAGTTAGCGTTTTTAACAATAAAGTATTTTTTTAAATTAAGGTAAACTTAAACTGGGGCTTCCCAGGTGACTCAGTGGGCGTGAAATCCACTTGCAAGGCAGGAGACTCTAGGGTCGGGAAGATCCCCTGGAGGAGGGCATAGCAACCCATTCCAGTATTCTTTCCTGGAGAATCCCATGGACAGTGAAGCCTGGTGGGCTACAGTCCATGGTGTCACAGAGAGCTGGATATGATTGAGCACAAATTGATGTACATTGTTTTTTTAGAGATAATGCTACTGCACACTTAATAGACTACAATATAGGGTAAATATGAATTTTATAGGCACTGGGAAACCAAAAATTTTGTGTGACCCCTTCTATTGAGATATTTGCTTTATTGTGCTGATCTGGAGCTGAATCTGTAATATCTCCAAGGTACCTATGTATGGTTTATTGCTCCTTTAGGAGAAGACTCTGGAAAATACTTGCCAAATAAAAGAATGAAGAGCTTTTCAAATGATTCTAGCATCTCTGCATTTCCTGGTGGGGTGGGGCGGAGGCTGGTTCCCTTTGCGTGCCCGTAAGAGCAACAGACACACAGCCCCGTGTGAGGGACCTCATTCACCTCGGTGGAGCATGGGCACCACGAGATGTGTTGTGGGTGAGTGGTTATCACCATGACGTCAGCCTCAAAGGTTAGGGATGTCCCCAAGTCATCCCAGTTCCCTTTACCACCCTATATGGATAGGTCACTCATGAGAGTGACTCCAACTTCTACTTAACCTCTTGGTCACCTAACAGGTTCCCTAAGCCAGGCACTCGCTGACTGAGACTGTGATGCTGAGTTTTCCACTTCTACAAGTCAGGGAAGAGACAGGGAAGAGAGTAGGGCAACTTACTCAGATGTGACCTCACAGGTGACTAAGCCCATCTCAGTGCTTTAGTAAAACATAGTTTACTAAAACATGTTTTAGTAAAATATATAAAAAAATATTCCCTTTGCAAAGCAAGGGCTAGAGAACCCCATCTGAAACCTGAGCAGCCCTCCATGACAATGGTCATGCCGCCTTCACCCCGCCCCTCACCTGCACCCCATCCTCCCCCAAACATGCAGGCACTGGCACAGTGCCCTGGCCCTGCCCCTCCGCCCAGAACATCACACCTCAACTTTTCAGCCTCTGAAATTCAACTCAAAGCTCCAGTTATCACCAGTGCCAGGTCTGTCGGGATAAGAGATGGAAAAGGCGGGAATTTCAGCCGTCCTATCTCCTAAGTGGAGACGGAGACAGACAGAAATCAAGTGCAGGTGGGGGAGGGGCACCAGGGTCAGAGAAGAAGCCCCAGGTGTGAGGAGGGAGGCTGAGGAGAGGGAAGGCTTCCTGGAGGAGGCTGATGTTTTGGTTGCTGATCAGTTTGCTCTCTGTCTCACCCTCTAGAATGTAAGCTCCGTGAGGGCAAGAGACCTCACGCCTTGTCCTCAGCGGTCTTTGCAATACCTGAAAGTCAGGTATAGTGAGAGGCATAGTGCAGGGTTTAAGGAGCATCAGTGAAGGAATCGGGGAAGGGCTGAGCTAAGATGTGGCGGATGAGTGGAAGTCAGCCTCTCTGCAGGCTTTTTAGGAGGGAGGTACATTGTGAACAAAGGGCTGGAGGTGGGAAAGGGCAAGAGTGGAAGGAGATGCCATCGTGGGGGTGGGGCGGGGCAGAGATTGGCGAGGGATGAGGCTGGAGAGACAGGCAGGGCAGGAGGGCCAGCCAGAGCCCCCCACCTCCCCCACCTTCTTCCTCTGTTGAGGTGCCTCTGCCCCCTGGCACTTTATCTGCACTTTCTTTACATCCTAAATCCTGCCTTGTGTTGCATGAGCTCATTCATCAGCACTTACTAAACACCTACTATGTGCCAGTTGTGGGGCTGGAGCAAAACACCCACCACGTGTGGCATAAGCCAGTCTCCAGAGTGATTGCCCACCCAGTATCACAGCTCATCCTCACAGCAATGCCAGAGAAAAAGACCCCTCCCTTCCTCCTCCCTTCCATCCATTCATATATTTAACAAATATATACTGACAGCTTAGTATGTGTCACAGACCAGGAACGTATCACAAGGAAGACCCCTCATTGCGGTGTCGGGAGAGCAAACTCAAACAAACCAGCAAGGTAATCTTAGGTGATGATAAGTTCTGTGAAAGACATGGCAAACAGGGTGATGTGACCAGGAGTGACTGGTGGGATGTGCTGGACGCATGGTACAGAATGCTCCTTGAGAAGGTGACGTCTAAGTCACCAGCCATGGGAGGAGCGCAGCAGACCCAGTGCACAGCACATGCAAAGGTATTGGGGTGGGACAGTCCCCAGGGCATTGGAGGAGCAAAAGGCAGGAGTTCTGCCTAGCTGGAGAACTGGAATATTCGATGTGGGTGAAGTGGAGAGTGGAAGGGATGAGACAGAAGAGGAAGCCAGCAGCCAGATTAGGAAAAGTTTGTAGGGGCTTCCCTGGTGGCACAGTGGATGAGAATCTGCTTTGCAATGCAGGGGACACTGGTTTGATCCCCGCTTCAGGATGATTCCATATGCTGCGGAGCAACTAAACCCATGCGCCACAACCACATTGAATCCATGCTCTAGAGCTCGCGACCCACAGCTACTAAAGTCCACACGCCTAGAGCCCGTGCTCCAGAAGAGAAGCCACTGCAATGAGATGAGAAGCCCAAGCACTGCAATGAACAGTAGCCTCTGGCTGCTGCAACCAGAGAAAGCCCACACAAAGCAATGAAAGCCCAGCATAGCCATAAATAAATAAAACCTCCTGCCGATACGGATGTTGGAGATTTCTTTAAAAAAAAGGGGGGCGCGGTTTGCGGACACTGGGTTAATTCTGCAGTGAGATATGAGTCCGTTGAAAGGTTTTAAGGGAGCTAGCTGATGTATTCTGCGTGATGCTTTAATAAGACTATGGGGCTAAGCTGGAACGAAGCAGAAGACCAGCAGTGGCAGACGGTGGGTGTGGGAGGTAAACCAGGCAGAATCCGCTGCAGGAAGCCTGGGTTTCTCTTCCAAACCTGCTTCTCCCCATCTGTCCCATCTCAGAAAATGGCCCCACAGCACACCTGACTGCTCCCTCCAGCCAAAAACTCCCAAGTCCTTCTGGCACATCCTTCCTCCCTTTCACCCTCCACACCCCTTCAGTTCTGTCCATGTTCGCATCCGGAAAAGGGGACCATCTCCAGGCCAGGCCAGCGCCAAGCTCAGGGGGTGCACCCTGGCAGCCGGGCTGTGGGACTGTCTCAGCAACTTCCTGCTTCTCTGGGGAGAAAGTGGAGAATAGGTTTCAGCCACAGGGAGGCTCCGCCAACAGGCGAGGACGATGAAGGGAGCAGGGAGCAAGAGGTGGGCGTGTTGCAAGACAGTGGTGGTGGTGGTGGTGGTTTAGTCACTAAGTCATGTCCGATTCTTGCAGCCCCATGGACTGTAGCCTGCCAGGCTCCCCCGTCCATGGGATTCTCCAGGCAAGAATACTGGAATGGGTTGCCACTTCCTTCTCCAGCAGATCTTCCTGATCCAGGAATCGAACCCGGGTCTCCTATATTGCAGGCATATTCTTTACCAACTGAGCTACAAGGGAAAGACAATAATCAGATCCAAATGGTAGACCATGGACTCCAAGGTGGGAGAGGCAGACGGGAAAATGGGAGGGGTGATGGCCAATGGGGGAGTCCCTGAGTGCGGGTTTTAGACAAAGCACTCATGGAAGAAAATGTGAGCTGGGAGGATGAGAGCAGTGATCAGGGTGGAGACACAGGAGTGACCCTGGGAGTGGGCGGCTGGTGGAGTGGAGAAAGCAATGTCAGGAGGTCTGGGTGCTGCGGAGCATCTGTGTGGATGTGGGAGTCATGGAGAGCCAGGCCAGGGTGGATGATAGGCAGCAGGCCCCCAGAGTGTTGGGGGTGGCAGAGAGGTGATGGACACCAGCACTAACAGATGCGTGGCTGCTACAGCTGGTTGACATGTGCTCAGAAGGGCCAGGGGGTTGAAGGAGGAATGATCTGGAAACTGTACAGGGAATGAGAAGGTCACCCCCGCCACCACCGCCCCCCACCATCCCCCTCCCCCTGCCCTGAGATTCCTCCTTTTGAAAGGGCTGCTGTGGGTCCCCATCCCCTTCAGAAGGTTGGGGGACACACTGAGAAGCCCAAGGCCCCCAGGAAGGGCTGCAAAGGAGTTGAGAGAGGAGCCTGGACAGGGAGGTGGGCCAAGCTGAGGCCACACTTGGCCAATTTCCCAAGTAGCTGAAGTGGAAGAACAAATGGGCCAACCCAGCAGGCCTCGTGGGGCAAGAGGAGGTGGTGGCCATGGGTGAAGGCAGAAGAGGGAGCTGTGGAGGAAGAAGGTCCCCAAGACGGTGAGAAGTTAGTTAGCTCGTAACTCTGGTGGCTCAGTGGTAAAGAACCCACCTGCCAATGCAGGAGACAAAGGAAACATGGGTTCAATCCCTGAGTCAGGAAGATCCTCTACAGAAGGAAATGACAACCCACTCCAGTATCCTTGCCTGGAAAATCCCATGGACAGAGGAGACTGGCGGGCTACAGTCCATGGGGTCAAAAAGAGTCAGACACGACCAAGCTACTGAGCATACACACACAACGTAGGTTAACAATCCAGTCTTAATTTTTACTTGTCTGTTTTTGGCTGTGCTGGATCTTCGTTGCTTTGCTTGGGCTTTCTCCAGACGCGATGTACAGGGTCCTCATTGCAGTGGCTTCTCTTGTTGCAGAGCACAGGCCCTAGGGCACAAGGGCTCAGCTTAGATGCCATGCGGCACATGGATTTTTCCCGGAGCAGGGATTGACCTGTGTCCCCTGCCTTGGCAAGTGGATTCTTAGCACTGGATCACCAAGGAAGTCCATGATCCATTCTTTTCTAGAATTGCCTTGAACCCCGCCCCCAAAACGGCCAGTACTGTGGCTTCTACCCCTGGTCTTCCAGGCCATCAGCACTGGTCTTCCCCAGCCCTCTTCCTCCTGCCCTCATTCTGGGGGAGGGGCCCCCTCTTGGCCTGAGGCCCTGAGGTAGCCGAGGGACGTAGGGAGGGCAGGCCCCTCCCCTCACCCCTGCTCCTTGGCAGATCATCTCCCTGAGAAGCACTGACTCACAGCACAGACACTCTCTTCAACCACCAGGTCTCCCTGCTGTGTTTGCTGTAAAGAAAGCAGGTGGCTCTCAGAGGTCACGGCCACCTCATCCATGTAGGTGCGACTTCTCTGACACTACCACTGCCTTTGTCTTGTGTAGTGGCTCAGAGGGTAAAGAACCTGTCTGCAATGCAGGAGCCCCAGATTTAGTCCCTGGGTTGGGAAGATCCCCTGGAGAAGGGAATGGCTATGCACTCCAGTATTCTTGCCTGGAGAGCCCATGGACAGAGGAGCCTGGTGGGCTATGGTCCATGGAGCCAGAAAGAGTCGGACATGACTGAGTGACTCTTTCACACTTTATCTTGACAAGCCCACATGGAACTCATGCTCTAGGAGGGAAATGAGAAGAAACTAGCCCGGTGGGCCACCATCTTGGCTGCTATAAGATAATAATCCTGTGTTGACAGAGTGAGGCTAAAGTGTTTCAGGTCAGATTTGAGGAATGGGAGGGTATCAAGCAATCTCAGAAAAAAATCTCTGACCAACTCAGTTCAGTTCGGTTCAGTTCAGTCGTTCAGTCATGTCTGACTCTTTGCAACCCCATGGACTGCAGCACACCAGGCCTCCCTGTCCATCACCAATTCCCAGAGTTTACTCAAACTCATGTCCATTGAGTCAGTGATGCCATCCAACCATCTCATCCTCTGTCGTCCCCTTCTCCTCCTGCTTTCAATCTTTCCCAGCATCAGGGTCTTTTCCAATGAGTCAGTTCTTCGCATCAGGTAGCCAAAGTTTTGGAGTTTCAGCTTCAACATCAGTCCTTCCAGTGAATATTCAGGACTGATTTCCTTTAGGATGGAATGGTTGGATCTCCTTGCAGTCCAAGGGACTCTCAAGAGTCTTCTCCAACACCACAGTTCAAAAGCATCAATTCTTCGGTGCTCAGCTTTCTTTATGGTCCAACTCTCACATCCATACATGACTACTGGAAAAACCATAGCTTTGACTAGATGGACCTTTGCTGGCAAAGTAATGTCTCTGCTTTTTAATATGTTGTCTAGGTTGGTCATAACTTTTCTACCAAGGAGCAAGTGTCTTTTAATTTCATGGCTGCAATCACCATCTGCAGTGATTTTGGAGCCCCCCAAAATAAAGTCTGTCACTGTTTCCACTGTTTCTCTATCTATTTGCCATGAAGTGATGGGACCAGATGCCATGATTTTAGTTTTCTGAATGTTGAGTTTTAAGGCAACTTTTTCACTCTCCTCTTTCACTTTCATCAAGAGGCTCTTTAGTTCTTCATTTTCTGCCACAAGGGTGGTGTCATCTGCATATCTGAGGTTATTGATATTTCTCCTGGCAATTTTGATTCCAGCTTGTGCTTCATCCAAGGCTAATAGGATTTTGCCAAGAGAAAGCACTGATCATAGCAAACACCCTCTTCCATCAACACAAGAGATGACTCTACACATGGACATCACCAGATGGTCAATACTGAAATCAGATTGATTATATTCTTTGCAGCTAAAGATGGAGAAGCTCTATACAGTCAGCAAAAACAAGACTGGGAGCTGCCTGTGACTCAGATCATGAACTCCTTATTGCCAAATTCAGGCTTAAATCGAAGAAAGTAGAGAAAACCACTAGACCATTCAGGTATGACCTAAATCAAATCCCTTATGATTATACAGTGGAAGTGACAAATAGATTCAAGGGATTAGATCCTAAAGACAGAGTGCCTGAAGAACTACGGACAGAGGTTTGTGACATTATACAGGAGGCAGTGATCAAGACCGTCCCCAAGAAAAAGAAATGCAAAAAGGCAAAATGGTTGTCTGAGGAGGCCTTACAAATAGCTGAGAAAAGAAGAGAAGCAAAAGGCAAAGGAGAAAAGGAAAGATATACCAGTTTGAATGCAGAGTTCCAAAGAATAACAAGGAGAGATAAGAAAGCCTTCCTCAGTGATCAGTGCAAAGAATTAGAGGAAAACAATAGAATGGGAAAGATTAGAGATCTCTTCAAGAAAATTAGAGATACCAAGGGAACATTTCAAAGATGTTCTGTGCAAAAATGGGCACAATAAAGGACAGAAATGGTGTGGACCTAACAGAAGCAGAAGGTATTAAGAAGATGTGACCAACTCAATCCCCTCATTATCCATTCGCCAGCCCTGGGCAGCAGTGTTGCTAGACCTGGGCTTTAGGGGTGGCACCCCGTCCCCAAACCCTGGGATTTCACAGACCAACAGATTTCCAGAGCTAAGACTGAGATACAAGTGGGGCTCGGGGAGCCCCAAGAAGGTGCCTCATCCAATTGGAGTGTCAGAAGCCCAAGTACGCTCAGCAGTTGGGTGGCTTCGTGGAGTCTAGGCCAATGGCATCAGAAAATCTGAATTTGCCTTTTTGGTCAGAGGGAATGCAACCAGTGTCCTGGTGACAACTGATAATGGTAACAGACCCAGCAATCATCCCTCGAGCATTAGTGACACACCAGGCAAGGGCACTAGTCCATCCTCTCAAGTCACCCAACACCCCGGATGGGTAGGTCATGGTGCCCATTTCACAGACAAGCGAGCAGGACCTAGTCTGCCACTGATCTGGCCTCACAGTGACAGACACACCATTGATCCGTCCACTCATTTACTTACTCAGAGAATGTTGATGGAGCAGCTACTATATCCCAGGCATTGTTGTAAGGGATGCAGATTACAATACAGACAAACTCTTGTGAGCTCCTGCCTTCATGGAGAGAGAGCTAAGTAAGAAACCAAGAAACGAAGGAAACATAAGTTAGAGAGCTGGTGTGGTTGAGACGCCCAGATCACTGATCCCTCCCAACTTGCTCACCAGGAGAGCATTTTGCCTGGGCTGGAGCCCATGGGGAGGAGGGTGCTGGCTTAAGAGCTAGGAGCAGTACCCAGAGACAGTATCTCTCATTGTGAGTCCAACAGAGTGGGACAGAGGTCTGGCCCCTTGAGCCCATCCATCTCTGGAGACCCTGGACATTGAGTCCCTGAGCTTAAGCCAGGTTCGTGGCCAATGTTCTGCCAATTAGTTGGTCCTGATTGAGAAGCTCCCAGCATCCCTGGCAGGCACCTCTGGCTCATCCATTTTCTCTAAGTGCAGCTCCCATTACTGTGTGCAGTTGATGCTGGTCAGCACAGACTTTCCTTGGCTGTGACTGGAGGCCAGACACCTGTACGTGGTCTGGGCTTCCTCACAACAGGGTGGCCTTGCACTGTTTATATGGCACCTATGGGCTCCAAACCGAGTATCCCTGGAGAACTTGGTGGAAACAGAATTGTCCTTTAGACCCAGCCTTGGCAGTCACATCATATCACTTCTGCCATTCTCTATTGTCACCATACTCTCTAAGTTTGTCTCAACTCCAAGAGGAGGAGACATAGACCCCACTTCTTGACGGGCCGAGGGTCAAAGAATAGATGGACATATTTTAGAACTGCCCTGCACAGCTAGGAATGGTAACATCAGAAGGTGAATTTGGGATGTCTGAGAGCAGACTCTACACAAGAGGCCATAGGACCTCGCATGACATCAAGCTGCCAAGAAAGAAAGAGTAGGATCTTGGGACTTCCCTGGTGGTCCAGTGGTTAAGAATCTGCCTTCCCATACAGGGGACACAGGTTCGATCCCTGGTAGGGGAGCTAAGATCCACATGCCATGGGGAAGCTAAGCCTATAATGCCACAACTAGAGAGAAACCCTTGCACTGCAACTAAGACCCAACACAGTCAAAAACAAATAAACATCAAAAAAGAAAAAGAGAGAAGGGTCTTCCGGAGAGCAGTAGATGTGGGCTTGGAGAGGAGACAGAGCAGAGAGATGCTAAGAAGGTGAAAGCTCTGTTCTGTTCACCTGTGGACATCTCAGCCCAGAGGACTGAGGACTCCTGTGCTGGCTGGATGGTTCTGGGGGCTTGGAGAGCCCCTTCTCCAGGGCAGGGAGCCTGAATCAGTATCCAGCACTGGGGAGAAAGGAGAGAGGGTTCCTGCATTCAGTGAACCTGGAAGTGTCATGGGCCCAATTCTTCTGGGTTTTTGCAAGGAGCTATTGAGGGAGCATTAGGGATATCAGATCCCACTGCCCAGATTATAACCACCACCATGAAATTTGGGAAGTAAAACTGTTTCAAGGTCAACTTTCTCGTTTGTTGTTTGAGGTTAGCTTTCTGTGGCTCCCCTGCTTGGAGCTGCAGGCCTGAGGCCTGAAACACACCGAAACTTGCCTGGGGGATGTGGGAGAAGGGGGGCCATGGGCACCCAGGTGACCCCTGCGGGGATTCCCAGGGGAGGCAGAGCAGTAAGCTCACAGGGCCCTTCTCTGACACCCACAGCAGAGGGTGGGGGCCGGGAGCCAGGGGGCAGGACATGGATTCTGGCCTGGCTGAGAATCAGCGTGGGTTTCGGTGGCAGTTCCACCAGGAAGATCTGTGTGACCTTCAGAAGTCACTTCACTCTCGAGCACCCAGTTTCCTCATCCATCAAATGTCAGGTCACTTGATCTTTAAGACACTCTCCTCTGATGACATCTCAAGATGATGCTCCTGCCTGGAGAGACCTCATTCACTCCAAGCCTGTTCTTTTAGCTCCGACCCAGAGCCTGATGACTGAACAAACACACAGGAAGGAGACTTTCCTAAAGATGAGGACCTGGATTTAGCCCAGATCCACCTTGATCTCAGACTGAGTCCTTAGCTAAACCTGCCGCCTCCCAACCTGTTCCATTCACAGGGAGGATGGGGAGAATGTGGATGGTTTTGGGTGTGTCCCTCCATGGGTCCACTGCAGGGACATGGATGGACACATCAGCCCTCCTTCCCCAGGGCTCAGAAGCATCCTCCCCCAGTCCTTCTCCATCAGCACCGCTGTCCAGCCGCCCACAAGGCAGGACACTGAGGGAAGAAGTGGATAAGTGCAAGGCTTGGGCACCCATCCCTGACGAGTTCAGGCCCCCAACACAGACTGTCCCTGAGGCCAGGACTTCTGAGGGCTTGTCACAATGGTTATTAATCATTTTGGATAATTGGTGTTTAATAGTCCTCTTCCTTGCCAAACTGGAAGCTCCGTGAGGGCAAGGATGAGGTCTGGTTCCATGCTTTATCCCCAAAACTTGGAACTGTGATTAGGAAATCAATCCTGAATATTCAATGGAGGGACTGATGCTGAAGGTGAAGCTCCAATACTTTGGCCACCTGATGCGAAGAACTGACTCCTTAGAAAAGACCTTGATGCTAAGAAAGATGGAAGTCAGGAGGAGAAGGGAACCACAGAGGACGAGATGGTTGGATGGCATCATGAACTCAATGGACACGAGTTTGAGCAAGCTCCAGGAGATGGTGATGGACAGGAAAGCCTGGCATACTGCAGTCCATGGGGTTGCAAAGAGTTGGACACAACTGAGCTACTGAACAACAAGGTGCCCTTAATAACTGAGTGATACAGTGATTGACTGAGTACTTTTGAAGAGATTTTAGTCTAGTAAGGAAGATTAGGCACACACGAATACTAGATGAAAAGGCTTTCATAGTATATATACATGTAACTGAATCACTTTGCTGTAATTAACATTGTAAATCAATTATACTTCAATAATTTTTTTAAAAAGCCTTCCACGTTATCCAACACTTATTATCAATATACCAGCTAACATACAGGCTAAAGTTGCCAGATTTAGCAAAAACAAATACAGGACACCCAGTTACATTTGAATTTCAGGTAAACAGCCAATGATTTTTTTGTTTGTTTGAATTTGAGTACCTTTATTCTCTTAACATGGTTTTTGGTGGTTTTTTTGCCGCACCACGCGGCATCTGGCATCTTGGTTCCCTGACCAGGGACAGAACTCACACCCCTGGCACTGGAAGCGGAGAATCTTAACCACGGGACTGCCAGGGAAGTCCCAGTGGATGATTTTTTTTTTTAAGCATATGTATGTCCCACAAAATACAGGTGTCCTGCCTTTTACCAGGCAGCCCTATGCCAGGCCAGTCTCCTGTCCTCAGACCAAACCTAAGGGATGGATATTGTTATTATGTTCCTTTACCAAGGGAACTGAGGCCCAGAAGGGATGAGTAACCTGCCTGAGGTCACACAGCGGAAAAGTGGCCAAACCAGAGGGAGGTCCTGAGGAGCTGGAGCCCCGGGTCAGCCTGCTTAGTCTCTGTACTCAGCTGACTCTCAACAACTGCTCATAAAGGGTGGGCATTGGGACCCAACGGAGAAAGGTCATTTGCCGAGAAGGACAATAGTTTGGGTCTGGAATTGGGGATAAGAGAGCGTGGATCCGTTCTCTCCTCGGTGGATCGGTGGGTCGCTGCACAGAGAGGGCTCTTGTCCCCAAGCTTCCCTGCCCTCCTTGCCCCTTCCGCTGGGGCCCGGGGAGGAGAGCAGGCTGGTGCGAGCGGAGGCGGCTGAGCAGTTTCCAAATAGGAAAACCAGCGGCTGCCGGGCCCCAGGACGAGGCCGGGCGTTCCCGGGCTGCCTGCGCCGTGAGTCACCGGGCCCGCAGCAGGCGGCTCATAGGAATGCGGCCCAGCCAATCGCCTGGCAGCGGGTGGGCGGCGGGCAGGCGAGGGCACGGCGGTCTTGAGAGGCTGCCAGTGACTAAGCAAGACCCTCCCTGCGGGTCCCTGCTGGACCCCCAGCGTCTGGCTGCTCCCCTGCAAGGGAAGGGAGGACACGCCCCCTTGGACACTGCTCTGGCCCCCTCCACCCCTCCCTCCAGGCAAACGTGTCCGCTGAAGTCGAGGGTTGTGCAGGGGCCTCCGAAGGGGATGGAGGGGAAAACAGTCCAACAAAACAGTCCAGAAGATGCAGGAGAGGAAGGTGGGGAAAATACCCTAGAGGAGGGCATGGCAACCCACTCCAATATTCTTGCCTAGAGAATCCCATGGCCAGAGAAGCCTGTCAAGCTACAGTCCGTGGGGTCGCAAAGAGCCCCACACGATTGCATTCACTGAGCACGAACACATGCATGCATTCTTTCTAATTTTAATTTACTTTTTTTCTTCAAATAAGTTGTATGAGTCATAGGCTTTGGAAATGTAGAGATACAAGTATCTCCAAGAGAGATTTGTACACCTGTTTTCATAGCAATGGGCTTCCCTGATAGCTCAGTTGGTAAAGAGTCCGTCTGCAATG
This sequence comes from Bos mutus, assembly GCF_027580195.1. Taxonomy (NCBI): domain Eukaryota; kingdom Metazoa; phylum Chordata; class Mammalia; order Artiodactyla; family Bovidae; genus Bos; species Bos mutus. The sequence goes on along the minus strand of NC_091635.1, from coordinate 31,370,901 downwards.
CAGGAGATCCCAGTTCAATTCCTGGGCCGGGAAGATGGCTGGAGAAGGGATAGGTTACCCACTCCAGTATTCTTGGGCTTTCCTGTGGCTCAGCTGATAAAGAATCTGCCTGCAATGCAGGAGACCTGGGTTCAATCCTGAGTTGGGAAGATCCCCTGGAAAAGGGATTGGCTACCTACTGCAGTATTCTAGCCCAGAGAATTTCATGGACTCTATTAGTCCATGCGGTTGCAAACAGTCTGAGCGACTTTCACTTTGATAGCAACAGCATTCACAAGAGTCAAATGATGGAAGCCAAGGCACCCAAAGAGGAATGAATGGATAAATAAAATGTGGGATACACGGACAATGGAATAGAATTCAGTCTTAAAAAAGATGGAGATTCTGACACATGCTACCACATGGATGAATCTTGAGGGCATTATGGGAATGGATAGAAGCCAAGGACATACAGGCAAAGATGTAAGATTCCACTTATATAAGGGGCCTAGAAAGTGGACTCACAGGAAAAGACCCTGATGCCGGGAAAGATTGAAGCCAGGAGGAGAAGGGGACGACACAGGATGAGATGGTTGGATGGCATCACCGACTTGATGGACATGAGTTTGCGCAAGCTCCAAGAGATGGTGGAGGACAGGGAAGCCTGGCGTGCTGCAGTCCATGGGGTCACAGAGAGTCAGACACAACTGAGCGACTGAACAACAAACACCAAGAGTGGCCAAATTCACAGAGACAGAAAGAGGAAGGCTGGTTGCCAGGGGCTGGAGGAGTTACTGATTAGTGGGTACAGAGCTTCAGTACTGCAAGATAAAAAGATTTCTGGAGATGGATGGTGGTGATGGCTTGACAACGATGTGAATATACTTAATGCCATGGAACTGTACACTTAAAAATGGCTAAGATGGGGCTTCCTTGATGGCTCAGTGGAAAGAATCCACCTGCCAGTGCAGGAGACACAGGTTCGATCCTTGATCCGGGAAAGTCCCACATGCCTCAGGGCAACTAAATCCACAAGCCACAACTACTGAGCCTGAGCTCTGGAGCCCTGAAGTGGCAACTACTGAAGCCCGTGCACCCTACAACCTGTGCATGGCAACAAGAGAAGCCATCACAATGAAAAACTCATGCACAGCAACTGGAGAGTACCCCCCACTTGCTGCAAGCAGAGAAAAGCCTGTGCAGCAATGAAGACCTAGCACAGCCAGAAACAAGCAAATACATATTTTTTAATCTAAAAAAAAATGGTTAAGATGGGTACTTCCTGGCGGTTCAGCAGTTAAGAATCTGCACTTCCATTGCAAGAGGCGAGAGTTTGATTCCTGGTCAGGGAACTAAGATTCCACACACTGCATGGTGTGGCCAAAAAAAAAAAAAAAAAGGTTGTGATAAATTTTATGTTATGTGTATTTTGCCACAATGAAGAAAAAAAGAAGAAAAACGTAAAGGTACAAAAGTCACTCCTGGTCCAGCAGCCCTCCAATTCCTTCACCCAAAACACCTATAGTTCTCCAGTGTTTGGGTGTTCTTCCAGAGAGAGTCTGTGCATATACAAGCTAATCCGTTTATATGTGTCTATGTGTAAATAAAATATGTATCAGTTCAGTTCTGATCAGTCACTCAGTCATGTCTGACTCTTTGCGACCCCATGAATCGCAGCATGCCAGGCCTCCCTGTCCATCACCAACTCCCGGAGTTCACCCAAACTCATGTCCGTCGAGTCGGCGATGCCATCCAGCCATTTCATCCTCTGTCGTCCCCTTCTCCTCCTGCCCCCAATCCCTCCCAGTGTCAGGGTCTTTTCCATAGTCAACTCTTCACATGAGGTGGCGGAAGTATTGGAGTTTCAGCCTCAGCATCAGTCCTTCCAACGAACACCCAGGACTAATCTCCTTTAGGATGGACTGGTAAATAAAAACATGTACAAAAGTATATATCAGTTCAGTTCAGTTGCTCAGTCATGTCCAACTCTTTGTGACCCCATGGACTGCAGCATGCCAGGCCTCCCTGTCCATTGAGAACTCCTGGAGTTTACTCAAACTCATGTCCATTGAGTCAGTGATACCATCCAACCATCCCATCCTCTGTTGCCCCTTGCCTTTAATTTTTCCCAGCATCAGAGTCTTTTCAAATGAGTCAGTTCTTCGCATCAGGTGGCCAAATATTGGAGTTTCAGCTGCAGCATCAGTCCTTCCAATGAATATTCAGGACTGATTTCCTTTAGGATGGACTGGTTAGATCTCCTTGCAGTCCAAGGGACTCTCAAGAGTCTTCTCCAACACCACAGTTCAAAAGCATCAATTCTTCGGTGCTCAGCTTTCTTTATGGTCCAACTCTCACATCCATACATAACTACTGGAAAAACCATAACTTTGACTACACGGACCTTTGTTGGCAAAGTAATGTCTCTGCTTTTTAATATGCTGTCTAGGTTGGTCATAACTTTTCTTCCAAGGAACAAGTGTCTTAATTTCATGGCTGCAGTCACCATCTTCAGTGATTTTGGAGCCCCCCAAAATAAAGTCTGTCATTGTTTCCACTGTTTCCACATCTATTTGCCATGAAGTGATGGGACCAGATGCCATGACCTTAGTTTTCTGAATGCTGAGTTTTAAGCTAACTTTTTCACGCTCCTCTTTCACTTTCGTCAAGAGGCTCTTTAGTTCTTCGTTTTCTGCCATGAGGGTGGTGTCATCTGCATATCTGAAGTTATTTCTCCCGCAATCTTGATTCCAGTTTGTGCTTCATCCAGCCCAGCATTTCTCATGATGTACTATATGTATGCACTATGTGTATCTATATTCACTCTTTTAAGAACTTTTTTATTGAGATATAGCTGACGTACAACCTTATATAGGTTACAGATGTATAACACAGTGTTTCATAACTTGTGAAGGTTATACTACACTTATCATTATTATAAAATATGGGCTATATTCCATTTGTTGAAGGGTAGATTCTTGTAGCTTACTTATTTTATACAAAACAGTTTGTACCTCTAGTCCCCTACCACTGTCTTGCCCTTCCCCACTTCCATCTCCCCACTGGTAACCACTAGTTTGTTCTCTATATCCATGAGTCTGTTTCTTTTTTGTTATATTCACTAGTTCCTTTTATTTTTTGGATTCCACACATCAACGGTATCATACAGTGTTTGTCGTTCTCTGTCTGATGTATCACTTAGCATAATACCCTCCCAGTCCACCGATGTTTTTGCAAATGGCAGAATTTCATTCTTTTTTATGGATAATATTCCACTGCGTATATATATATAGCACATCTTCTTTATCCATTCATTTGTTGATGACACTTAGTTTGCTTCCATATCTTGGCAACTGTAAATAGTGCTGCTATGAACATCGGGGTGCATGTATCTTTTTGAATTAGTGTTTTGGAATGTGGCTTACCAGGTGGCACAGTGGTCAAAAATCTGCCTGCTGAAGCAGGAGATGTGGATTTGATCCCTGGGTTGGGAAGATCCCCTGGAGTAAGAAATGGCAACAGACTCCAGTATTCTTGTCTGAAGAATTTCATGGACAGAGGAGCCTGGTGAGCTATTGTCCACAGGGTTGCAAAGAGTTGGACGCGACCGAGCATGCACATGTACACCCAGGAGTGAAATTTCTGGGTCATATGGTAGCAAAGAGGAGAGTGAAAAAGTTGGCTTAAAGCTCAACATTCAGAAAACTAACATCATGGCATCTGGTCCCAACACTTCATGGCAAATAGATGTGGAAACAGTGGAAAAAGTGTCAGACTTTATTTTGGGGGGCTCCAAAATCACTGCAGAAGGTGACTGCAGCCATGAAATTAAAAGACGCTTACTCCTTGGAAGGAAAGTTATGACCAACCTAGATAGCATATTGAAAAGCAGAGATATTACTTTGCCAACAAAGGTCCGTCTGGTCAAGGCTATGGTTTTTCCAGTGGTCATGTATGGATGTGAGAGTTGGACCATGAAGAAAGCTGAGCACTGAATAATTGATGCTTCTGAACTGAGGTGTTGGAGAAGACTCTTGAGAGTCCCTTGAACTGCAGGGAGATCCAACCAGTCCATCCTAAAGGAGATCAGTCCTGAGTGTTCATTGGAAGGAATGATGCTGAAGCTGAAACTCCAATACTTCGGCCACCTCATGTGAAGAGTTGACTCATTGGAAAAGACTCTGATGCTGGGAGGGATTGGGGGCAGGAGGAGAAGGGGACGACAGAAGATGAGATGGCTGGATGGCATCACCAACTCGATAGACATGAGTTTGAGTGAACTCCAGGAGTTGGTGATGGACAGGGAGGCCTGGCGTGCTGCGATTCATGGGGTCGCAAAGAGTAGGACACAACTGAGTGACTGAACTGAATGGTAGCTCTATTTTTAGTTTTTTTGAGAAGATTCCATACTGTTTTACACAGTGGTACACCTTTTATTTAAAAAAAAAAAAAAGAAAGAAATGCAAACAGCAGCATACTCTGTACCTTGATTTTTCCATTTAAAATACAGCTTGCTTGCAAATGGTTATATTTAGAATGGATAAAAAACAAGGTCCTACTGTATAGCACAAGGAACTATATTTAGTATTCTGTGATAACCATAATGGAGAAGACTATTTAAAAAAGAATGTATGTATTTGTATGTATAACTGAATCACTTTGCTGTACAACAGAAATTAACACAACATCATTAACAAATTATATTTCAATTAAAATTTTTCTTTTAATTACATCTTGGAGACCTATATATACCAAAGCCTAAAGAACGTCCTCTCTTTTTTAAGCAGCTATATTGAGACATAATTTATGTGAAAATCTATCCATTATAAGTATACTGTTCAGTGATTTTTGTGTGCATGTGTGTGTGCTCAGTCGCTTAGTCATGTGTTTGACTTTTTGTGACCCCATGGACTGTAGCCCGCCAGGCTCCTCTGTACATGGGAGTCTCCAGGCAAGAATACTGGAGTGGGTTGCCATTTTCTTCTCCAAGGGATCTTCCCATCCCAGGGACTGAACCCGAGTCTCTTGCATCTCCTGCATCTCCTGTGTCTCTTGCATTGGCAGGCAGATTCTTTTACCACTGTGCCACCTGGAAAGCCCAGTGATTTCCAGTAAGCTTATATGGAGTTGTGCAACTTTGACCACAATCCAGTTTTAGAATATTTCCATCATCCCAAAAGTTCCTTTGGGTCTTTTACAGTTTAACCCTTACTCTCACCCCTAGTTCAGCCAAGTGCTGATCTGCTTCCTGTCTTTATGCATTTGTCATTCCTGAACATTTCATATGAAAGGAATCATAGGGTACACAGTCTTTTGGGTCTAGCTTCTTTCACTAAACATAATGTCCTTGAGGTTCATCCATGTTGAATTATATTTAATTAGTTTATTCCTGAATAATATCCATTGTATGGATATTTCACATTTCGTTTATCCATTCATCAGCTGATGGATAATAGGATGTTTCCAGGTTTTTCTATTATGAATAATTCTGCTGCAAATACATACAAGCCTTTGTGTGGGCATACATTTTTATTCCTCTTCATTTGATAACCTAGGAGGATTGCTATGTTTTGTGGTAATTTTATGTTTAACTTTTTAAGAAACTGCTAAGCTGTTTTTACAAAGTGCCGCACCATTTTACACTCCCACCAGTGATGGGTGAATATTCCAATTTCTCCACATCCTCAACACTTGCTGTCATTTGTCTTTTTGAAGAAGACCATAGGGCTTCCCAGGTGGCTCAGCTAGTAAAGAATCTGCCTACAATGAGGGAGACCTGGATTCAATCCCTGGGTTGGGAAGATCCCCTGCAGAAGGGAACAGCTACCCACTCCAGTATTCTGACCTGGAGGATTCCATGGACTGTGTAGTCCATGGGGTTGCTAAGAGTCAGATGTGACTGAGCAACTTTCACTTCACCTCTTCATGGCAGAAGATGTGCAGGTTATCTCATGTGATTTTCAATTGCATTTCACTGGGAATTCCCTGGAGGTCCAGTGGTTAGGACCCCATGCTTTCGCTGCAAGGACTCGGGTTCAATCCCTTGTCGGGGAAATAAGATCCCACAAAATCGCACTTTCCTAATGGTAAATAAAATTGAACATTTTCTTATGCTCATTAGCCATTCATATCTCTTTTTTGACAATATGTCCATTCACATCTTGTGTTCATTTTTCAACTTAGCTATCTTCTTAGTATTGAGTTGTAAGACCTCATTCTTGTAGTAGTCTGTTGTATGAATGGTCATAGTTTGTTTTTTCCTATTGATATTGCTTTAAGTTCTTCATTTTATGTATATTTTATAGTGGGCAGAATATATTAGTATAGTAATGTATGTCACTGATATAAATAAGTAAACAAATATATTTGGGGGATACATCTTCAAATTATTTTGCTGAGAGGGGAATCAGTAAAGCTTGGTGACTCCTGGCTTGAGCCTTTATCGCCCTCCTGCCCTTCCTCACTAGCCTGATCTCATCCTTCAGGCCTATTCCAGCCATCCTGAGATTTGTAGAAATCCTGTTGAAAGCATGCTCCTCTGGCTGCCCTGGGACCCCAAAGAGACTGACCAGTATCCCCTAACCAGTGAGGTAAACTGAGGCCCAGAGGAGGCCCACATGGGGCAGTATCAGCACAACCTGACTTTCCAGGGACCTCTGCCATGACCAGAGCCCTTTCCTTAACTTGGGGATACACAAAAAGGATGACCCAATGATGTGTTCTCACTGGGGTTCCCTGACCCCAACAGGGCAAAGTTCAAGAGTAAGGGCTGAGGCTGAGGCTGCTTTTCACTCCTGCACGCTGTCCTGGTTACCCTTCATCTGCATCTGCCCAGCCTGATGATGTCGCCTCACTCACACGCCAAGCTAAGAGCTCTCCAAGGGACTGGACTCTGCTGGTCATTTCCTTCCTCCCTGGCTGGTCCTTTCATCTCCTTCATCATCTTCATCATCATCATTGCAGACTCTGTGTACCCCATATGTGACATACAGCATCCCATTTAATCCTCCTACCAATCTTGTGAGATTGAACTTACTTGTTTCATATATTTTTAAAGCTTATTGCCTTTATTTTTTAATTAATTAATAATTAGTTTGTGGCTGCTTTGGGTCTTTGTTGCTGTGCGCAGCTTTCTCTAGTTGCAGTGTGTGGGCTTCTCATTGCGGTGGTGTCTCTTGCTGCAGAGCAAGGGCTCTGAAACACAGGCTCTATAGCTGTGACATGCGGGCTCAGTTACTCCACAGCATGTGGAACCTTCTCAGATCAGGGATCGAGCCCATGTCCCCTGCACTGGCAGGTGTATTCTCAACCACTGGACCACCAGGGAAGTCCCTGCTCATTCCATTTTGCAGAAAAAGAAATGGAGGCTCAGGGAGGTTATGTGACTTATCCGCAGGGAGAGAGGAGGAATTCAAACACAGGTTTGACGAGAATTACAAACCCCACTTTTGACTGGATGCTGGAGAGCATGAAAATCTGCAGGGTTACTCCGTAGTCACACTTTGCACTTTCACTTTCCTCCTGAGGAAGCATTTCTACTGGAAAACTCCAGCTCTGTCTGAGCTGAACTAAAGGAAGAGGGATCTGTGGACACCAAGACAGCCCGGGGGAAGGGGCAGGAAGTGGAGCAGAGGGTCAGGGCCCCTGGGGCTTCTAGTATCAACTCCCAGCAGCTCAGATCTGATGACCCAGCCTCAGCTCCTGAACATCCATGAGTATTTCCCAAATTCAATCCACACTCCTTTGCTTGGCATTCAAAGCCTTTCCCTCCTCCAGCTTCATTTCCTGTTCCTTTCTGTGCTTGCCTCCAGGTTTCTGCTCACATTGTTCCCTGTGTTCAGAATGCCCTTTCTTCCCCATTCCCCCAGATCCAACACTCAAACTCTGGTCATCCTTCAAGCCTCAGTCTACGCGCATCCTTCCTTGATGTCTTTAACTGCAGGTGACATCTCCGTCTCTGAATTCTCACAGCCCTTGGTTCATACATCTCTGAGGGCATATTCCATCACCCCACCAGCAGTAAGTATTGATTATTATCCTACTCAGCATCTATCTTCCTTCTGATCATAACACCCTAGTCTTCCGTGGGAAATCTCATATCCCTGAGCTTCAATCATGTGATTCAGAAGAGGCTAACCACCCCAGGATCCAGAGAGGAGTCAGAGCGTTACATCTTCTCTCAAACCACTCCCATCCCCACCACTGACCAGTACAGAGACTGGTTCAGGGATGGGCCTGAGACCCAGTCAGAGTCAGTTAAATAAGGGCTTTTCTGGTGTGGCCAGGAAATGGGCCCATTCTTTCAAGTGGGGCTGACAATCACAGAATATGGTCCTAGGAGTATGAGCGTCCCTAAGAATAAAGCCAAAACAGAGGAAGCAAAACCATGCAGAGTTCACATGACATGTGATAAGGACCTGGATCCAACCAAACCTGAAGCTGGAATCTCTTTGGACATGGGGACAAAATATTTCCTTTTTGATACTGATTCAGTTTGGATAACTTAAAACATGGACTGAAGGCACTAGCTAACTTAGGGGACCAACAGAGAACGAAAGGAAAAGATTTCAGCTTTGATAAACTTTAGAATTTTGCAATCAGAAAATCTAGAGTCAGTGTTAATTTTGGCATACACACACACTACACATATATTTCAAAAAGTAACATTTCAGAAAATAACATTTGAAACCGAATTGCTTTCAGAAGTGAGAAGCACGCAACATTTTCTCTCCAGAGGTCAGGTTACTCGCAACTGAAAACTCCCAGGCTGATTTACTCCCTGGTGCTCTGGTTTTCTAGTAGCTAATGTGCTACTTGAGCCTACAGGATGCAAGCTCCTGGAAGCCAGGGGCCAGGACCTCTGGCCTTTGTGTTCCCACAGCATTAAGCACAGGGCCAGACCCACAGAGATCCTCAGAGATGAGTGTTTGAGAACTGGATGAGGAGTGAACGCTCTCTCTCACTGTCCTGGCTGTTCTCACTCCAGCTAGGAGCCAGCCCAGTGCCCTGAAACCCCCACTTTTCCCCCAGGTCTGAACTAAAAGTGGGCAGCCCTGCCCCGAGCTTCCTGCCTGCCACACCCAGCCCATGGTTCCCGGTCAGCAGGGGCCAGAAAGCGGTGATTGCCCTGATTGCAAGAGCTCTGCCTCCCCAGGGATACATCTGAAAGACAATGTGAGGCTCAGAGAAACTTCCGGCACTTTGGCCAGCATCTGGAGAGGAGCCAGTGGTGTCTGGGCCTTTGCTTCTGGAAGCCGTCTGCTGGGGGTGGAGACCAAGGGGCTGTGCCAAAGGCAGCTTTGGAAACCAGCAACAGGGAGAGAAGCCTGATGCTGGGCAGAGGAGGAAACCAGAGCAAGAGGCCATGCCCGGGGGCCCCTGCTGCTCAGGGGGCTCAGGAAGACCCTTAGATTCTCCCATCTGCTTCCAAGAGCTTGTCTTTGGGCAGTCATTCTTACTCTGGGCACAATACCATTCACAAAGCAAAACATCTGGGACTTCCCTGGTGGTCCACTAGTTGAGAATCTACCTGCCGATGCAGCGGACAACATTCGATCCCTGGTCTGGGACGATCCCACGTGCTGTGGGGCAACTAAACCCATGAGCCACAACCACTGAGCCCACGTTCTAGAGCCCAGGAGCCACAGCTACTGAGCCCACGTGCTGCAACTACTGAGGCCCGCCTGCCTAGAGCCGGTGTTCTGCAACAAGAGAAGCCACCAAAATGAGAAGCCCTAGCACTGCAAGGAAGAGTAGCTCCCACTTGCCACAATTAGAGAAAGCCCATGTACAGCAACAGAGACCCAGCAGCCATCAGTCAGTTCAGTTCAGTTCAGTTCAGTCGCTCAGTCGTGTCCGACTCTTTGCGACCCCATGAATCGCAGCACGCCAGGCCTCCCTGTCCATCACCAACTCCCAGAGTTCACTCAGACTCATGTCCATCGAGTCAGTGACACCATCCAGCCAACTCATCCACTGTCGTCCCCTTCTCCTCCTGCCCCCAATCCCTCCCAGCATCAGAGTCTTTTCCAATGAGTCAATTTTTTGCATGAAGTGGCCAAAGTACTGGAGTTTCAGCTTTAGCATCATTCCTTCCAAAGAAATCCCAGGGCTGATCTTCAGAATGGACTGGTTGGATCTCCTTGCAGTCCAAGGGACTCTCAAGAGTCTTCTCCAACACCACAGCTCAAAAGCATCAATTCTTGGGCGCTCAGCCTTCTTCACAGTCCAACTCTCACATCCATACATGACCACTGGAAAAACCATAGCCTTGACTAGACAGACCTTTGTTGGCAAAGTAATATCTCTGCTTTTCAATATGCTATCTAGGTTGGTCATAATTTTCCTTCCAAGGAGTAAGCGTCTTTTAATTTCATGGCTGCAGTCACCATCTGCAGTGATTTTGGAGCCCCAAAAAATAAAGTCTGACACTGTTCCCACTGTTTTCACATCTATTTGCCATGAAGTGATGGGAGCCGATGCCATGAGCTTCGTTTTCTGAATGTTGAACTTTAAGCCAACTTTTTCTCTCCTCTTTCACTTTCATCAAGAGGCTTTTTAGTTCCTCTTCACTTTCTGCCCTAAGGGTAGTATCATCTGCATATCTGAGGTTATTGATATTTCTCCTGGAAATCTTGATTCCAGCTTGTGCTTCTTCCAGCCCAGCGTTTCTCATGATGTACTCTGCATATAAGTTAAATAAGCAGGGTGACAATATACAGCCTTGAGGTACTCCTTTTCCTATTTGGAGCCAGTCTGTTGTTCCATGTCCAGTTCTAACTGCTGCTTCCTGACCTGCATATAGGTTTCTCAAGAGGCAGGTCAGGTGCTCTGGTATTCCCATCTCTTTCAGAATTTTCCACAGTTTATTGTGATCCACACAGTCAAAGGCTTTGGCATAGTCAATAAAGCAGAAATAGATGTTTTTTCTGGAACTCTTTTGCTTTTTCGATGATCCAGCAGATGTTGGCAATTTGATCTCTGGTTCGTCTGCCTTTTCTAAAACCAGCTTGAACATCTGGAAGTTCACAGTTCACGTATTGCTGAAGCCTGGCTTGGAGAATTTTGAACATTACTTTACTAGTGTGTGAAAGTGAAGTTGCTCAGTAGTGTCTGACTCTTTGTGACCCTGTGGACTGTAGCCCACCAGGCTCCTCAGTCCATGGGATTCTCCAGGCAAGAATACTGGAGTGGGTTGCCATTTCCTTCTCCATACTAGCGTGTGAAATGAGTGCAATTGTGCGGTAGTTTGAGCATTCTTTGGCATTGCCTTTCTTTGGGATTGGAATGAAAACTGACTTTTTCCAGTCCATCTTTAGCTGCAAAGAATATAATCAATCTGATTTCGGTGTTGACCATCTGGTGATGTCCATGTGTACAGTCTTCTCTTGTGTTGTTGGAAGAGGGTGTTTGCTATGACCAGTGTACTTTCTTGGCAAAACTCTATTAGTCTTTGCCCTGCTTTATTCGTATTCCAAGGCCAAATTTGCCCGTTACTCCAGGTGTTTCTTGACTTCCTACTTTTGCATTCCAGTCCCCTATAATGAAAAAGACATCTTTTTTGGGTGTTAGTTCTAAAAGGTCTTGTAGGTCTTCATAGAACCGTTCAACTTCAGCTTCTTCAGCATTACTGGTTGGGGCATAGACTTGGATTACTGTGATATTGAATGGTTTGCCTTGGAAACAAACAGAGATCATTCTGTTGTTTTTGAGATTGCATCCAAGTACTGCATTTTGGACTCTTTTGTTGACCGTGATGGCTACTCTATTTCTTCTAAGGGATTCCTGCCCGCAGTAGTAGATATAATGGTCATCTGAGTGCAGCCATAAATAAATAAATAAAATACTATGTTGTCAATAGCCAATGGGGTGAACAGTGATATGTTTGGTGTCCTGTCTTGTGTATTAGAGAGGAAAGGCTATGGCATGCTGTGGTAACAAATTAATCTCCAAATCTCAGTGGCTTAACCCAACAGAGGCGGATTTCCCATTCACACAGAGGTGCTGCAGGTGGGACAGCTCTCCAGGCCAGCTGTCTTTAGTATAATGACCAGACACCCAGTCTTCTTCCTCCTAGTGGCTCCTCCACTTCAAGCCATGGCTGCTGTAGTCATCACTAAAGGAAAAGAGAGAATAGAAGGGTCAGACACCAACCCTAAATGCCTTGGTCCAGATATGACACACCTCACTTCCATTCATAACCCATTGATCAGAGTTAGTCACATGGCCCAGCCTGCCGCTAGGAAGGCTGGGAAGTGAGGGGGAGCACATGGCTATTTGGTTTGCCTGAAGCACCTCTGCCACACAGGTGTCCCAGGAGACAGAGGCATAAGGGAATTCACAGACTGTGAAGTTGTTTACCTAGGCTTCAGCCCTACTCTTCTATTCACTAGCTATGGGACCTGGCTATGACAAACCTAGACAGAATATTAAAAAGCAGAGATATCACTTTGCTGACAAAGGTCCATATAGTCAAAGCTATGGTTTTTCTAGTAGTCATGTATGGATGTTGAGAGTTGGACCTTAAAGAAGGCTGAGCACCAAAAAGTTGATGCTTTCGAACTGTGATGCTGGAGAAGACTCTTGAGAGTCCCTTGGATACAAGGAGATCAAACCACTCAATCCTAAAGGAAATCAACCCTGAATATTCATTGGAAGGACTGATGCTAAAGCTGAAGCTCTAGCACTTTGGCCACTTAATGTGAAAAGCCAACTCATTGGAAAAGACCCTGACGCTGGGAAAGATTGAGGGCAGGAGGAGAAGTGGGTGGCAGAGGATGAGGTGGCATCACTGGCTCAATGGACATGAGTTTAAAGCAAACCCTGGGAGATACAGAAGGTTAGGGAAGCCTGGCGTGCTGCAGTCTATGGGGTCGCAGAGTCAGACACAACTCAGTGACTGAACAGCAACATGTGACCTGGGAAAAGTTCATTTCTCTGAATTTTGCTTTCCTTGCCTGCAAAATGGGGACAAAATAAGAGTCCTTAGTTCATTAGATTGTTGGGAAGATCAACTGACGATGCATAGTGCTTTGCTATGCCTGGCACATGGTAAGCACTAATAAATGGCAGTACTTGGGGGAATCCCCTGGTGGTCCAGTGGTTACAGCTCAGCGCTTTCAAGGTCATGGGCCCTCATTCCACCACCCGTCAGGGAACTGAGATCCTGCAAGCCGCAGAGTGCAGCCTAAATAAATAAATAAATAAATGGCTATTTAATTAGTCTCATTTTGTTTATAAATTGGAAGATCCTCAATATATGATAATTGAAAAACATAGCTGAGGAGACTTCCTTGGCAGTCCAGTGGTTACGACTTCGCTTTCCAACACCAGGAGTGCAGGTTCAATCCCTTGTCGAGGAGCTAAAACACCGCATGCCTAGTGGCCAAAAAAATTAAAACATAAAACAGAAACAATATGTAACAAATTCAATTAGGACTTATAAAATGGTTCACATCAAAAAAATATATCTTCAAAAAGAAAAATACAGCTGAGACACCATCAAAGCTTGCATCAGGCCTGGTGTCTCCCTTTCTCTAGCTGGTCCCCTTCTCAGGACCCAGGAGGGCTGAGTGGAGCCCCTTGCTCTCCTTCTTACCCTCTTGAAGAACCTATAAGGACTGGAGGACATGATGCCCCCTCTTCTGCCCCCTCTCCCGGGGTACACATATCCGAAGCCTCAGTGTTGGTTGTGGGCAGAAAGTCTTGGTCTTCATTTAAAGGAATTCCAAACGTTAAGACCAGGTAAGAAAGGGGGAGATGTCCCCCCAATTATTCTGGCTCAAGTTTACAGCAAATGAGAGCCTCAGAGATTGGAAGACTTCAGCATGGGTATTAAAGTCCCTAAAAAGCTTTGTGGAGGAGGTCAGATTTAGGCAAGTGTCTTAGAAGGAGAGGAACTTGAGGTGGCTGAGTGAGGTGGAAAGTGACGTTGGAGACAGAGGAAGGCATGAGGAGCCCAAGTTGGGGATGGGGTGGGGAATAACCCTTCACATACAAACAGCCCTCTACAGTTTAAAAAGAAAGACTGGTGGGACAAGGTAATGGGACTCAGGGATTTCTCTGATGGTCCAGTGGCTAAGACTCTGCACTCCCAATGCAGGGGGCCCTGATTCGATCCTTGGTCAGAGAACTAGAGCCCACAAGCTGCAAATAAGAATTCACTTGCCGAGACTCAAGATCCCAACTAAAGAACATGAGTGCCCAATGAAGATCAAAGGTCCTGCGAGCCTCATCTAAGACCTGGCACAGCCCTGAATAAATAGATTTTATAAATGCAGTAGGACTCAGTGGCAGGGCCAGCAAAATCCAGGCTCTCCCTTTCAGTGTCATGCTGTCACTGGGAAACAGTTGCAGAGCCAGGGACCACATTTCCCAGGCTCCCTTGCATCTCAGTGCGGCTCCAGACAGATTTCTTCCAATAGACTGTGAGCAGAAGTATGTGTACCACATGTGCCAAGGCTTTTGAGATATGGTCACACATTTTGTGGGGTTTCTTCCCCTCCCACCAAAGGGGTGCCAAGGATGACAGGCCAGGGGATGGTAAAGCCTCAAAATGCAAAAATCCTGGTTGCTAAACTCCTGTGTGGAAGAACCTACAAACCAAATGCTATGAACTATACACAAGTGAGATGGAAACACGCTGCATTTGTGGGGATGGGGTGGGGGTTACTTGTTACAGCAATTTGCTGTTGTTTAGTCAATAAGTAGTGTCCAGTTCTTTTCAACCCCATGGACTGTAGCCCGTCAGGCTCCTCCCTCTGTGGGATTTCCCAGCAAGAACACTGGAGTGGTTGTCACTTTCTTCTCCAGGGGATCTTCCTGACCCAGGGATCAAACCTGACTCTCCTACATTGGCAGGCAGATTCTTTACCACTGAGGCACCAGTGAACCCCTAGCACTGTCTTGAAAGTGAAAGTCGCTCAGTCGTGTCCAATTCTTTGGGACCCTATGGACTATAAAGTCCATGGAATTCTCTAGACCAGAATACTGGAGTGGGTAGCCTTTCCCTTCTCCAGGGGATCTTCCCAATCCAGGGATCGAAGCCAGGTCTCCCACATTGCAGGCAGATTCTTTACCAGCTGAGCCACAAGGGAAGCCCAAGAATTTTGGAGTGGGTAGCCTAATCCTTCTCCAGCGGATCTTCCTGACCCAGGAATCAAACCGGGGTGTCCTGCATTGCAGGCGGATTCTTTACCAACTGAGCTATCAGGGAAGCCCTTAAAAGAAGTATACCTCCCTTTGAAGGGGAGTTGGGAGCACTGTGGGGAGTACAGAGGGGTGATGGCTCCCCTCCTTGGCACTGCCACTGTCCCCCACCCACAGCCATTTTGCCCAGCAACTGGGCAGCTCCTGTGCCTCCTGTCCTTCCCAAACCCTTCCCCATAAAACAAGGACAAGACCCAGGATGGGTGGAGCTTGGGCTTGTCCAGTTTTTTCCTTGGAAAAAAAAAAAATCTTTGAAATCTTTCCTCAGGGCACGAGTTGGAAGGTTTGGCCCTTGTGAGAGGTGTGGGCAGCTGACTCTATAATTGGGTGGGGCAACATTAAGAAATGGGGCGAGAGAAGCTGTTAGGGTGGGGGCTGCCCTGGGAAAGCCAGCCCAGAAGGTTGGCAATTTTGAGCAGATTAAATCCCAGGTGTTTCAGCCTCTCTCCTCCCTGCCAGCTGGGCCAGTGAAAGACCCATTTTCTCATAGAGAGGGCAGAATATGCCACTTGTACCACCAAGGCCAGCTTACCTGTCCACAAAGGGCCACGCTCAGCCCAGACCATAGAGGCAGCAGCCCCACTAGAGGGCTAGTTGAATGATGTTGGGGAGGAGAACACAAGAGCAATTTCTCAAGGATGCTTGGCACTGCCCTGCCTTCCCTTCCCAGGAGGGTATTAAGGAAGGACGTCCCTTCTCAGGAACAGGACCGAGAAAGGAAATCAGTCTTCCAAACTATGTTGTGCCTCTTTTCCTCCCATTACATGGCCACGGCATTCTTGACCCTCTCAGACCCTCTGCAATTCCCTGTAAATAAAGAGCACCGCCCTACCCCCATTTCCCACACCTAGGATCTCCTGTGGGTTGTCTTTTCTGTCACTGTTCTGGCACTCAGCTCTGCTGCCAACAATGGAAAATGAAATTTGAAAATTTTCCATTTGCAGTAACTTTTTTTTTTTTTTGGCTGTGTTCATAACCTTTTTTTTTCCCCCCTAAAATACAGGCAATATATTATCTTATATAAAGACAAATTCAGAGTTAGGACAGTTCTAGGCTAGTAAATTCAGTAGCTTAACAATATTATCTATCAGGAACCTGGGTCTTTCTACCTCTCCACCATGCCTTCTTCAGCAAGCTGCTGTATCTCTTTAGGATGACTAACCTCATACGACCTTAACCTTTTGATCTTAGTTCCCCAACCAGGGATCAAACCCTGGCTCGCTACAGTGGAAGCAGAGTCCCAATCACTGGACCACCAGGGAAATCCTTGCAATAGAATTTTTTAAAACAACATTAACTACTTTGGGAAAAATTTCACAAATTATGTGTAAGACCTCAGCACTGAAGTCTATAAAATATGGCTGAGGAAAAAAAAAAACCAACATATTGCTGAAAGAAATTCTAGAAGTCCTAAAGAAATGGAGTGCTATATTCATGGATTGGAAGACTCGATATTGTTGAGATGCCAGTTTCCTCCAAAATGATTTTTAGATGCAATTCAATCTCAATCATAATCCCAGCAGATTCTTTCCTAAAAATTGACATGTTGATTCTAAAATTGTTATGGAAATGCAAAGGACCTAGGATCTCTAAAGCATCTTAAAGGAAGAACAAAGTGGAGAATTTGCCTACCTGTCATTATGAATTACAAGACTACAGTAATTGAATATTGCAGCATTATCATAAGGTAAATGACAATGGAATAGAAAAGAAAACAGAAATAGACTCACAATTAAACAGACATTTGATTTTTTTTATAAAGTCACCAAAGCAATCCAAAGGGAAAAGGAAAGTCTTTTTAATGGTTCATTTTAGAACAACTGAAAATTAATATAAAAAAATTAATTATTCCCTCCATCACACCATTCACAAAACTTGATTTGTAATGAATCATAGACTTCAATCAAAAGTTAAAATTCTAGAAGAAAATATAGGAGAATGTCTTTGAGACTTGGAGGTAGGCAAAGGTATCTTTAAAAAGATCATAGAGAGAAATAACTTTTTTTTAAGTTATGGAACCCTTCACGAATTTGCATGTCATCCTTGCTCAGGGGCCATGCTAAGCTCATTATCATTTCAATTTTAGTATATGTGCTACCAAAGTGAGCATGAAATGACTACTTTTTAAAAGTTTGAAGAATTAGACTTCGCAAAAGTGAAATCTGCTCATCAAAATACACCATTTGGTGTAGTATAGACAAGACTTCCGTCAGTTCAGTCATTCAGTCATGCCTAACTCTTTTCAACCCCATGAACTGCAGCACGCCAGACCTCCCTGTCCATTACCAACTCCCAGAGCTTACTCAAACTCATGTCCATTGAGTCGGTGATGCCATCCAACCATCTCATCTTCTGTCGTCCCCTTTTCCTCCTGCCTTCAATCTTTCCCAGCATCAGGGTATTTTCCAATGAATCAGTTCTTCTCATCAGGTGGCCAAAGTACTGGAGTTTCAGGTTCAGCATCAGTCCTTCCAATGAACACCCAGGACTGATCTCCCCCACATGGACTGGTTGGACCTCCTTGCAGTCCAAGGGACTCTCAAGAGTCTTCTCCAATGCCACAGTTCAAAAGCATCAATTCTTCGGCGCTCAGCTTTCTTCACAGTCCAACTCTCACATCCGTACATGACCACTGGAAAAACCATAGCTTTGACAACATGGACATTGACAAAGTACTGTCTCTGGTTTTTATTATGCTGTCTAGGTTGGTCATAGCTTTTCCTCCAAGGAGCAAGTGTCTTTTAATTTCATTGCTGCAGTCACCATCTGCAGTGATTTTGGAGCCCCCTAAAATAAAGTCTGTCATTGTTTCCACTGTTTCCCCATCTATTTGCCATGAAGTGAATGCCATGAAGGTAGTCATTGCTTTCTCCAGGGGATCTTCCCAAACCAGGGATCAAACCTGGGTCTCCCACACTGCTGGTGGGTTCTTTACCAGCTGAGCCACCAGGGGAGCCTAGACAAGACTTAAGCTGTGAGAAAATATTTGCAAAATGTATTTGACAAAGGACTTGCAGAATATGTAAAGAATCCCTACAACCCAATAAAAAATAAAATCCCAATTTTTTAAATAGACAAAAGATTTGAATAAAAACTTAATAAAGGAAGATATACAGATGGCCAAGGAGCACATGAAAATGCTTAACATCATTGATCATCAGGAAAATGCAAAATAAAACCCTCAGTGACACCAATACACACCTACCAAAATAACAAATTAAAGACCCACAATATCAAATGTTGACAAAGAGGGGGAGCAGTCAGAACTCTCAGACATTGTTGGTAAGGCTATAAAATGGTACAACCACTTTGGATAAAGATCTGGCAGTTTCTTAAAATAAAAGCCACCTATGATCCAGCAGTTTCACTTCTAGCTGTTTAACTAAGAGAAATGAAAATATGTGTCCTCAAAACAACTCGTACAAAAATGTTCACAGACACTTTATTCATAATCTCTGAAAACTAGAAATAGCTCCAGTGACTATCAACAGAATAATACATAATTCTTCTGTTATAATCATATAATGGGACATGACTTAGCAATAAAGTGGGATTAACTACCAATACATACAATATCATGAATGAATCTCCCATTTTGCCAAGAGGAAAAAAACTAGACACAGAAGAGTACCTATAATATGATTTTAATTATATGAAGTACTAGAACAGGCAAAACTAATCTATGGTGGGGAGAATACCTAGGTGGGGAGAGGAAGGGACCCACTAGGAAGGAGAATAGAGAACTTGGAGATGATGGTGATGTACTGTATCTTGATAGAGGTTTGAGTTTTATAGGTACAGGCATCTGTCAAAATTCACCTAATGTATTAATATAAATAAGATTTGTGCCTTTTTTATGGGTTTCCCAGGTGACTCAGTGGTAAGGAATCTGCTTGTCAATGTAGGAGATACAAAACAGGAGGGTTCAATCCCTGAGTGGCGCAGATCCCCTGTAAAAGGAAATGGCAATCTACTCCAGTATTCTTGCCTGGAAAATTCCATGGACAGAGGAGCCTGGCAGGACAAGATAAACAAATATTGAACTTCAGTTAATTATATACATCCTAAAGTGTTTAGGGGTAAATTATGCTAATGTCTGCAATTTTCCTTGAAATGGTTTAAGAATTCTTTCTCTTTTTATTTTTTTGTTTTATCCATGCCGCGTGGCTTGCAGGATCTTAGTTCCCAACCAGGGATTGAACCCAGGACTGCAGCAGTGAAACCAGAGAGTGCTAAGCGCTGTGCAGGCATGCATGCTGAGTTGCTTCTGTCGTGTCCAACTCTGTGTGATCCTATGGACTGTAGCCCTCCAGGCTCCTCTGTCCATGGAATTCTCCAGGCAAGAATACTGGAGTGGGTTGCTAACCACTGTACTGCCAGGGAATTCCCTCAAAAAATTTTTTTAATGCAGGGATAGGTGAATAGGTGGATGGGTGGATGGATGGGTGGATGGACAGACAGATGGATGGAAAGGGAGAGAAAGAGAGGGATGCGTAGATTCGTGATTAAGCAGAGTGAAATGTTAATTGTAGAACCTCAGTGGTAGGTATGTGAAAACTCACATGCAATTCTTTTTAAAATTTTCTGTATATTTGAAATTTTTCATAATAAAATGTTTTGGGGGAAAAAAGGCAAATAAATCTTCATCAACCCAGTCTGGACTAATTTCCCTCTTTCTAAAAGACCACTGAGTTCCACACCCTTTGTCACATCATTCACTGAAAATCATTGTTGAGCCACCGTCACTCTGACACTCGTCCCAACCTACCCAATCCCTCTACTCCCTTTTCCAAACCCTCCCCACCCCGGGCTCTCTGGAACTCCCACTCTACCCATTCTGGAAATCTCCCCCTACTTCCTGGCCCTGATGGAAACCAAGCTCTCCCCTGAGATACTGCTTCCTGCTCAAGAGGAAGCTATATTTTCTCTTATATTCCAAGTACCTCAGAGCTGGGAGGTGTAGGGTGGGGTGTTGGTTTCCCTCATTCCCCAAGACTCCTTCAGGGTCATCGTTCTTCCTTCCTCCCTTGAAAACTCTAGCCCTGGACTTCCCCAGTGGTCCAGTGGTTGGGAATCCGCCTGCCAATGCAGGGAAGGCAGATTTGATCCCTGGCCCAGGAAGATCAGACCTTCCTGGTGTGTTCCTTGTGAATTGGGTGTCCCCTGGTGTGTTCCCTGCCCTGGGCTTCCCTGGTGGCTCAGTGGTAAAGAATCTGCCTGCAGTGCAGGAGATCTGTAGGAGATATGCGTTCCATCCCTGGGTCAGGAAGATCACCTGGAGAAGGAAATGGCCACCCACTCCAGTATTCTTGCCTAGAGAATGCCATGGACAGAGGAGACTCGAGGGCTATAGACCATGGGGTCATAAAGGGTCAGACACAACTGAGCGACTACATGGCAACCACCAGGAAGATTCCATATGGGGCGGGGCAACTAAGCCCATGCACCACAGCTACTGAGCCCCACTCTAGAGCCAGTGCTCCACAGCAGCAGAAGCCACTGCAACTAGAGAAAGCCTGAGCCCAGCGACAAAGACCCAGCACAGCCAAAGGAAAAAAAAATCCCTTTAGTTTCTTCTAAGTTCAAACCAACTAGCTAACCCTTTATGCCTCTCCCCAGCGGGTCTACCTGCCTCCTGACGAACCTCCTAGTTCACTGGGAACTTTAGCCTCAGGCCGGGCCCATGGGTCACTCCTATACCCTGTGACCTCACCATCCACAGAGGTGACATTAAAAAAGAAAGGAAATGTCTGCTTGGCTGAACCAGGTTGCTACGTGCAGGATCTTTAGTTGTGGCATGCAAACTCTTGGTTGCAGCACTCGGGCGCTACTTCCCTGACCAGGGATCAGACCCTGGCCCCCTGCACTGGGCGTGTGGAGTCTCAGCCATTGGATCACCAAGGAAGTCCCAGGGATGACTTTTCAATTCCCCTGCCTCTCTGTTACTTGACCTCCTCACCTCCAGAGGTATTTCCCTCCACACCATCTCAGTCACCCACTCCCCAGGCACATTCTAGATGTTGTCCCAGCTCTGACATCTGCATTTCAGGCATCCCACCATCAGATAGCATCTCCCTTCCCTCCAGCTCTGACTCTCCTTCTCTCACTGCACCAATGCTTCACCATCTCCAATCCAACCGTCCCATCATTTTTCCTCCACAGCCTCCTTTCTTATTTCTTTCCTTCCTTCCTAACAAAATATCCTGCCTCCTTTTCCTGCTTTGGTTTTTCCTGTAGCATTTACTACCTTCTAATACCAATAAACCCCGGAGGAGGGCACGGCAACCTACTCCAGTATTCTTGCCTGGAGAATCCCATGGGCAGAGGAGCCTGGAGGGTTACAGTCCATAGGGTTGCAAAGTGTCAGACACGACTGAGTGACTAAGTACGAGCAATACCAATGAAACCTACTTATTCATTTTATTGTTGACTCTCTCCATCCAGGAGAATGTATGCTCCAGGAGGTGTTCTTGTCTGTTTAATCACTGCTGTAACCTCAGCACCTAGAACAGGGCCATGGCTTGTAGTAGGTGCTCAAAGAAGGCCTGTAAAGAGAAAGGAAAAAATGAAGAAAGAGAGTGGGCCAAGGGGCAGACAGCTTTAATTAGAAAACAGAAGGAAGCCCTCAGGAGCACCCTCCCTGTCCCACTTCCCCTCCTGAACCATATTCTCCTACTCCTTGTGACAACTGGAAAAGAGACCCTGCTCCTCGCCGAGATCATTTGCTCCACAGGGGCTCTGGATGCCATCTCTCCTCAGCTTCTCAAAAACTGGACTTCTGGTCTTCCCTGGTGGTCCAGTGGCTAACACTCTGAGTTACCAATGCAGGGGGCCCAGGTTCGATCCCTAGTCAGGGAACTAGAGCCCACATGCTGCAACTAAAGAGTTCAAATTCTGCAATGAAGATCAAAGATACTGGGTGCTGCAACTACATAAGACCCAAGACAGCCAAATAAATAAACAGATATTTTGTGGCAGATTCATGTCAATGTATGGCAAAACCAATACAATATTGTAAAGTAATTAGCCTCCAAAATAATTAAATACATTTTTTAATAAATTTAATAAATAAATAAAATTTTTAAAAAAGAAAGAAAGGAAAAAAGAACCGGCTCCTGAACTGTTCTACCCCCTCTGCCATCTCTAAATTCTCCTTCTGAACGAAATCATTTCCCTTGCCTCTACCGTCTCCCATCTTTTCAAACTCCTCTTTTTACCTCAGATGCATCTCCAACTATTGTGCCATTTCTTTGTTCCTTCTGCCTCGATTCCCATTCATTTTCAACCCACGTCAGCAGACATCTCAGCCCAGTAAGTGATATTTGGGATGGGCAATCACGTGCCAGGACAAAATGGAAAAACATAAAAAGGCTGCATTCCCAGTGATGCTGAGAAAGACAGGACTAGCCCTGGACAACCCGCCTCCAGGCTTCTATTTGGTGTGAGCGAAGAGAGTTTTATCTTGTTTAAGCCATTGGTATTTTGGATTTTTCTTCGTGTCAACAGAGTGGATCCTAAATGATAGATCTTTTTTTTTTTTTAATTTTTAAAATTTATCTTATTTAAAAAAAGGGGTTTTTGCTGTGCTGGGTCTTCATTGCTGTATGTAGACTTTCTCTAGTTGTGGCAAGTGGGGCTACTCTTCGTTTCGGTGCTCTGGCTTCTTATCACGGAGGCTTCTCTTGTTGCGGAACATAGGCTGTAGGTGCACAGGCTTCAGTAATTGATGTGAGTGGGCTCAGTAGCTGTGGCTTCCAGGGTTAGCTGCTCCGGGCATGTGGGATCTTCCCAGACCAGGGATCAAACCAGGGTCCCTTGCATTGCAAGGTGGATTCTTAACCACTGGCCCACTAGGGAAGCCCCAAAGATGGATTTTATCTCTCCTCTGATTCTCCAGAAAATGGAAGGCCAATGGCTATATTTCTTGTCTTCAAAATGCTTTGCAAACACAGATTCTAAAGAAATGTTTCTTGGAGTAAATGAGATCTGGAAAATTAGGCAGAGGCATCAAACCAGAGGACCACATGGAGCACTCACCTAGGGTTTGCAACCAGGGTTCCTCCGTTAGGTCCACCAGTTTGTGGTCATGGTAGGTTGAGCAAGGCACGGGAAAACATGCTGAGGAGTAAGAGGAAGTGAGAAGCTGCAGGTTTGATTCATACTTGGTTTCGTTCTGTTTGTGTCTGAGCTGATGAACTTTATCAGTCAGAGGGTGTGATGGAGTTCCACTTATAGGTTTCTTTACTTTTTGTAGCAGCTTTATATAATTCGCATATTATACCATTCACCCGTATAGAGTGTACAACTCAGTAGTTTTTAGTATATTCACAGACTTGTGCAACCAACACCACAATTTTAGAACATTTTCATCACCTCAAAAAGAAACCCTATACCCTTTAGCAGTTGTTCCCCATTCCACCACCCTACCTCAACCCTAAGCAAATACTAATCTGTTCTGTCTCTATAGACTTACTTATTCTGGAAATGTCACATAAATGGATCATACAACATGTGACCTTTTGTGTCTGGCTCCTTTCCCTTTGTATAATGTTTTCAAAGTTCATCCATGTTGTAGCATGAATCAGTACTTCATTCCTTCTCATTGTTGAATAATATTCTAAATTTCATTGTATGGCTATGTCATGCTTGTTTATCCATTCGTTAGTTGGTGAACATTTCGTTGTTTCTCCGTTTTGAGTTGATATGAATAACACTGCTGAAAACAGTCCTGTACAAGTTTTTGTGTGATTGTATGTTTTTAATCCTGGATACATAACCAGGGATGGAACTCCTGGATTATATGGTGGCCCTGTGTTTACCCTTTTAAGGGACTCACTCCTCTGGCCTATAACTGCTGTGATGCCATCTATCAGAGGTTTGTCGGGGCCTCCATCAGGATTAGAGTTTTTAACTGTTTTCCAAAGTCACTGCACCATCTACGTTCCCACCAGTAGTGTTATTTCCCCACACCGTCACCAACAGTTATTATCTGTTGTTATTGTTAGTATACTAGTGGGTGAGAAGTCGTATCTCATTATGGTTTTGATTTGCATTTATTTCTCTTATGATTATGATGTTGAGCAGCTTCTCATGCGTTTATTGGCCATTTGCATGTTTTTTTGCGGGAAAATGTCTATTCAGGTCTTCTGCTTATTTTTAATTGGGTTGTCTGTCTTTTCATTATTGAATTATGATTTGCAAATATTTTCTCCCATCCTATGGGTTGTCTTTCACTTTCTTGATGGTATCCTTTAAAGCATAAAAGTTTTAATTTTGATGAAATCCAATTTATCGATTTTCTTCTTCTGTTGCTTCTGCTTTGGTGCTGTATTTAAGAAACGAGTGCCTAATCTGGGGTCATGAAAATGTGTCCCTATGCTACGTTACAAGAGTTTTATAGGTTTTTTGTTGTTATTGTTATTGTCGTTGATCACTACTTTTTTAAACTGAAGTATAATTGTTCACAATGTTGTGTCAGTTTCTGCTGTACAACAAAGTGAGTCAGCTAGCGGAGTGGGAGGGACTATATATATGTATATAAATATACACACACACACACACACACTCCCTCCCTCGTGTTCCTCCCTCCCACCCTTCTAGATCATCAAAAAGAGCGCCGAGCTGAGCTCCCTGTGCTGCAGCAGCTCCCACTAGCTATCTATCATACAAGTGGTAGTGTATATGTTAATGCCACTCCCTCAGTTCGTCCCACCCTCCTCTTCCCCCTCTGTGTCCACAAGTCTCTTCTCGGAGTCTCTATCCCTACCTTGCAAATAGATTCATTCAGTACCATTTCTCTAGATTGCATATATACACGTTAATATACTAGATTTGTTTTTCTCTTTCTGACTTACTTCACTTTGTATGATAGACTCTAGGTTCATCCACATCATTACAAATGACTGAATTTTGTTCCTTTTTATGGTCTTAGCTCTTACATTTAGGCCTTTGATTCATTTTTAATTCATTCTTATATATTGTATGAGGTAGGGATCCAATTTCATTCTTTTATATGTGGATATCCAGTTGTTCCAGCACCACTTGATGAAATTCTTCCCCCATTGAATTGCTTTGGTATCCATGCCAAAAATCAATTGACCATAAATGTGAGGGTTTATTTCTGGACTCTCAATTCTATTCCATTGATCTCTATGTCTATCCTTATGCCAGTACCACACCATTTGATTACTGCAGCTTTGTACCAAATTTTGAAATTGAGAAGTGCAAGTTCTCCAACATTATCCTTTTCCAAAATAGTTTTGACTTCTGAACCCCTTAAATTTCCATACTAATTTAGAATCAGTTTCTGGAAATAAGACAGCCAAGACTTAAGTAAGATAGCCGAGACTTGAATAAGAACTATGTTGAATCTAAAAATAAATTTACCATCTCAACAATGTTAAATCTTCTAACCCACAAATAGGGGATATCTTTGCACTTATTAAAGAAACTAGATCTTCTTTAACATCTTTCAGCAATGTTTTGTAGTTTTCAAGAGTATGAAGTTTGCACTTCTTTTTTTTAATTTATTTTTGGCCTCACCCCAGGACATGCAGGACCTTAAGTTCCCCAGCCAGGGATCGAATGCAAACCCCTTGCAGAGGAAGTGTGGAGTCTTAACCCCTGGACAGCCAGGGAAGTCCCCGCACTTATTTTGTTAAATTTGTCCCTGAGTAATTTATTCTTTTTTATGCTATTGTCAATGGAATTAAATTCTTTACGTTCAGATGGTTCATTACAACTGTATAGAAATACCATTGATTTTTGTATTCTGAAATCTTATCATGCTTGCTTATTAGTTCTACTAGTTTTTTAGTGAATTCCTTAGGATTTTCTATATAAAAGATCATGGTACCTGAGAATAGAGATACTTTTACTCCTTCTTTTCCAATATGGATGCCTTTTGTTTCATTTTCTTCCCTAATTGCCCAGGTTAGAACCTCCAAATCTATGGGGGATTTTTGAACAGATTTTTTGAGGTATAATTGATATACAAAAATCTGCAGATTTTTATTTAATGCATACAGTTTGATGAATTTGGACACATTGATGAATTGCATACACCCATGAAATCATTGCTGCTGCTGCTTCTAAGTCGCTTTAGTCATGTCTGACTCTTTGCTACCCAATGGACCATAGCCCGCCAGGCTCCTCTGTCCATGGGATTCTCCAGGCAAGAATACTGGAGTGGGTTGTCATGTCCTCCTCCAGGGGATTTCCCAGACCCAGAATCAAACTTGAGTCTCTTACATCTCCTGCATTGGCAGGCAGGTTCTTCACCACCAGCACCACACAGGAAGCTCAACCATCACTATGGTCAAGGTAATAAATCTCCAAAAGTTCCTTCCTGGATTTTTGTTTTATTTTGTCTGTGTGTGTGTGTGGTAAGGACAGTGAAAATGAATAAAATCTACCCTCTTAACAAAGATTTTAAGCAAACAATGTTGTTGTTTAGCCACTAAGTTGTATCCAACGTTTTTGCAACCCTGTAGACTAGCTCGCCAGACTCCTCTGTCTATGGGATTTCCCAGGAAAGAATACTGGAGTGAGTTGCCATTTCCTTCTCCAGGGGATCTTCCCCACCCAGGAATTGAACCTGTGTCTCCTGCATTGGCAGGCGGGTTCTTTACTACTGAGCCATCAGGGAAGCCACATACAATGTGTTAACTCCAGGCACCATGTTTGTACAGCAGATCTCTAGAATTTAGTCATCTTGCATAACTGAAACTTTATGCCCATTGAACAACAGCTCCCTATTTCCCCTCCCTCAGCCCCTGGCAACCACCATTCTACACTTTGCTGAGTACAGTGTTGAATAGAAAAGGCAAAAGTAATCATATTTGTTTTGTATTCTGATCTCAGAGGGAAACCATTCAGTCTTTCACCATTAAAAAAACCTACTGTGGGGTTTTCGTAGATTCCTTTTATCAAGTTATGGAAATTCTTTATTATTGCTAGCTTGAGTGTTTTTACCATGAAGGGACGTTGGATTTTGTCAAATGCTTTTTTTGTATGTATTGACATAATCATATGCTTTTTTGTTTTTAATTCTTTTGGTACCATATATTAATTAATTTGGAGATGTTAAACCAATCTTGCATTTTTAGGGTAAATCCCACTTGGTCATGGTGTATAATCCTTTTGACATGTTGCTGGATTTAGTTTGCTAGCATTTGGACAAGGATTTTTTTCATGTATATTCATGATCTATATTGGTCTGCAGTTTTCATGTGGTGTCTTTGCCTGGTTTTGTTATTAGCACAATATTAGCCTTGTAGAATGAGTTGGAATTGTCTAGGTTTCTTTTTCACTCATCTTTTGGTCAAGTTTATCTCTTGATCTTACAGTATTCTGAGAAAATACCCAAGGCCTGGGAAGGTTTATCTGGGGTTCTTAACTTGAGCATGCATCACGATCAACTGGGAGCTTGTTCAAAGCAAATTCCTGGAGCATGGCTCCAGAGACTGACTCAGGAAGTTTGCAGGAGGACAAGTGACTCTGTATTTCTAACAAACATTCCCCTAGAGCACCTGAGATGAGGCTCTCTCACTTCGATTCAAGAAACACTGATAAAATTGCCCAAGCTGATCCAGTTTAGTAGCCTCAGAGGCTAGGCTAAGAAAGTAATGTTTCCTTTTTCTTGAACTGTTTTTTTTAAATATATATTTATTTGTTTTGGCTATGCTAGGTCTTAGTTGCAGCACGTGGGATCTAGTTCCCTGACCAGGAATGGATCCCCCTGCACTGAGAGCACAGAGTCTTAGCCACTGGACCACCAGGGAAGTCCCAAGAAAGCATGTTTCTTTATATAGGAGTCTCAGAGCCTTCAGAGCGTTCATGTCCCTCATGAATATCTAAAGGGGAAGTAAAGTACGCACTGTTTCCCACACTTATTGTCCACAAAACCTTTTATTTGGTGAGGAGCAACACACAGAACTGATGTTCCATAGAGCATTCTCTGGGAAACACTGCCCCAGAATTACTCAAATGTCCCTCTGAACTCTCAGGGAGCTTTGTTCTAAACACTCACCCCTCTGGCCAGCAGTTGCTTGTATATGTGTGGCTGTGTCAGAGGTCTATCCAAGCTTCAATTAGGGTTAGATAAGTTAGGCATTTGCCTCAAGAGCAAAATTTCAGGAAGTGCCAAAAACTCAATAATCAAGATAAATTATTATTTAGAGGATATTTGGAGGATGGGTCGACCAGATAGCCCATCAGTCAGTCCATGGGATATGGGGGGGAATATTAGTGTAGGGGGGCTTAATGATCACTCTGTGTAGGACCAAGAGCCAGGGTCTGTCCAGGTGGAGTCAAGTCCCAGAGCAGCAGAATAGTGGAGCCAGGTCTGTTGTGTGTCTCCCCCATGGACTGTGACCCTTTCCAGAGTTGGAGCAAGTCTTTCTCACCTCTGAACCCCATTCTGAATCCCCAGTGCCCGAAGCACAAACTGGTCCCACTTCCTTACAGGGAGAGCACAAAGATAAGGCTACGTTTCCTCACCTCCAACTCCTCCTTGAGCATCTAACCTAGAGTTCAACACAAGGAGATTCAGCCACTTCATATTCTGAGGTGACTGAAAGCTTCCCCAGGCTATCTGAGCTGTCTTCATTATGGTGCCTCACTTTGGATGGGCTCCCAAATCTGAACTGGGGAGAGAGGGGCTAGGCGCCAGAGAATTTCTGGGAAAAGTCTGTCCTTTCCCAAATACCCTTCCTCTCTGTGTCCAACAGAGCTTGACCTCAATGTGCAAGTTCTAACATTCAAAAAGCTTGGGCTGATTGGGCTGACGCTAGATGTTTGTGATTTGTGCAATCATCATGGCCTGACTGGGCTCTGTGACAGGAAGGCCATCAGCCCTGACCTGGGAAAAAAATCTGAAAGCCAAGAGTGGTTGCCCAGGGGTACCTTCCTGGGGCCATCCTTCAGGCTGATTCCAGGGCATTTCCCTACCTCAACCATACTCACTGTCTCATTAAAATTGCTTTCTAGGGACTTACCTGGTGGTCCAGGGCTAAGACCCTGAGCTCCCAATGCAGGGGGCCCAGTTTGGATCCCTGGTCAGGGAACGAGATCCCAGGTGCCACAACTAAAGATCCCGCATGCCGCAATTAAGACCAGATGCGGCCAAATAAATAAATATTTAAAAAATAAAATTGCTTCCTAGGCCTCCTGTCTCTTCCTTGGAATTTCCATTTCTTCTTTCTTTCAAGAACTATACAATCTCGTCAATTAACTGATTACTCCTGGAATAAGAACAGGGTTCCCTTTAAATAACTTTTGTCAAAATCATTACAGGGGCTCCATGTTGACCTGCTCAAGAAGAGAGGAAACATGTTCACTCTCTTAGGCAACATCTAAGTAGATAAGCCTCCAGCTGATTATAGAAGATTCTCATCTATCCCATAAAAAGCTGATCCCCCGTGACCTCTACTTATCAACACCTCATAAGTTTACTATGAGTTGCTTCATAACCTCAAAAGTACACTGATGGCTTCTGGGAATTCAGCTTTATAATAACTCAGTCATGTTAAATAAACTTCAGGAAGCAGAGCAAGCTAGAATCCAGGGAATCTATGTGGGTGAGTGGGTTTTAGGATAGCTGGAAGGCTGGTTCTCAGGGATTGTGGAATTGGACCTAGCTCTAGGATGCTGGCTTTCATAAGAATGTCATTTCATCGAGGGCTTACTGAGACTCAGGTTGGGGGAGAAGAGCAATTTATTCATATTTGCACTGTGGCAAAACCGAGGTTAAGATGTGGGTCTCAGGACTTCCCTGGGAGTCCAGGGGTTAAGACTGTGCCTTCCAATGCAGGAGGCATGGGTTTGATTCCTGGTCAGGGAACTAAGGTCCCATAAACCATGGGGTGTGACCAAAAATTTTTAAAAAAAAAGAAAGAAAAAGATGTGAGTCTCCAGACACCAGATTCTCTTTCCCTTTCTCTTTCAACTCCCAAGACCCAGCCCCTCTGCTCAAATCCTCTTCCTGCTAGAAAGGCAGAAAAGAATCTGTCAGCTGACAGAGAGCATGTGTGGGAAAGAGATTCAGACATTTTCTCTCCTCAATTCATCCTCTGTATTTTAAGCCATTTATCTTTATTGTGCCATGAAAGTCTCTGTGCTGTGTCAAATGAACTTTAGGCAGGTGGGAAGATGGCGGTGAGAAGGTAGGGGGCCACTGGAGTCACACCTGGGCTAAGGCAGCAGGTCTCACGTTTGGCTGCATGTTAGAATCATTTGGGGCCATTTTAAAATTCCCGATGTCCAGGCCACACCCCAGATCCACTTCATCAGAATCTCTGGAACTGAAATCAGACAGTAGGATTTTTTTTTTTTTAATTTATCTGATGTGGACCATTTTTTAAAAGTCTTTATTGAATTTGCTACAATATTGCTTGTGTTTTATGTTTTGGTTTTTTGGCCACGAGGCTTGTGGGATATATCTCCACACACCCACATAGAGCGACTTCTCTGGTGGCTTAGTCAGTAAAGAATCTGCCTGCAATGCAAGAGACCACCTACAATCCAGGAGATGGGGGTTTGATCCCTGAATCTAGAAGATTCCCAGAAGACAGAAATGGCAAACCTCTCCAGTATTCCTGCCTGGGAAATCCCACAGACAGAGGAGCCTAGTGGGCTACAGCCCATGAGGTCGCAAGAGTTGGACATGACCTAGCGACGAAAGCACCACCACCATGGGCAGAGAGGGATAGAGGGGGATTAGTATCTCAACTTTTTTTCATTAATGTCTTGTCCAAGGAAAAAATTAAAGTTAAAATTTAAGTAACGACTTACAACAGAACCCAGGTCCGTAGGACTCCTAAGCTTATCTTCCAGCAAATAGTTGTTGATGTCATTATTCTATAGACTAATACTATATGCTTAAGACTTCACTGGTGGTCCAGTGGATAAGAATCTGCCCCTCAATGCAGGAGACACAAGTTGGATCCCTGGGCTGGGAAGATCCCACATGTCACGAAGTAGCTAAGCCCAAGCACCTCAACTACTGAGCCCGTAAACCTAGAGCCTGTTTTCTTCAACAGGAGGAGCCACCGCAATAAGAAGCCCGCACACAGCAACGAAGAGTAACCCCCCACTTGCCACAACTAGAGAAAGCCTGCACACAGCAACGAAGACCCAGCACAGCCAAAAATGTTAAGAAAATCACTATATGTGTAAATATAATAATGGTGTCAAGGAATATTTCCCACATGCCTCTTATAGGCTGGTCCTGAGCTGGGAGCTGGGTGTAGAGTGGTGTGCAGGACCAGTCAGGGCCTGGCCGTCAGGGAGCTTACAACCCAGTGAGGCAGATGCACTCAATCCAAAGACTCTACACAAACACTGATGGACAGAAACAGGTCATTTCCAGATGCTGAAGGCTGGGAAGAATGTTGCAAGGAGGCTGGAATGGGAATAACAATCATGCGCCTGCTTCAGCCAGAGGGGCAGGAAGTGAGACATGGTGGAGGAGCCAGCTGGTTCCAGTGCGCAGGGGGCACAGTCCTGCTGCGCTGGGGAGGCACACAAGCCAGAAGGGTCCCTGAGGGTTTCAGGCAGAACAGTGACAGGATCAGATTTGGGTCATTCACCACCACCACCACCACCCTACCCCACCCCACCCCCGCCTCAGCATTTCCTGTAGCTCAGACAGTTAAGAATCTGCTGGCAATGCAGGAGACCTAGGTTTGATCCCTGGGTTGGGAAGGTCCCCTGGAGAAGGAAATGGCAATCCACTCCAGTATTCTTGCCTGGAGAATCCCATGAACAGAGGATCCTGGTGGGCTACAGTCTGTGGGGTCGCAAAGAGTCGGACACGACTGAGCTACTGACACGACTAGAGACCACCCCCCTAGCCAGTGGATTCTCCTCCCATCTCGGCACCCATGAGCTGGGTGACCTGTCATCCCCGCTCCCACCCTCTTCCTCTTCTGACAAAGGAGGGGCTAGATCAGTGGCATGTCAGGCCACCAGCCCACAGAGTCCATGGGCAAAGGGGTGAGGAGCACATTCGTCATCCAGCCCCAGCTTAGATTCTTAGGAAACACCAAAATAACAAGAGACCAAAGTGGCCTAATTCCGCTAGAGAAGCTGGGAGGTTTTAATTAGAAACATCACAGAAATAAAAAACCTTAACCCCAACCATTCCTACCAGCTGGCAATTCAGTCTCTGTTTCAAGGACTTTAAAAGGAGCTCTCTTTACACTACGCAGTAGAGAGTTTTTGTACTTAGACAGTATTTATGAGCTGGGAATTCATCTTAGTAATGAGCCTGACTTCTTTACTTAAATCTTACATGAACACCAACTCATCAATATATTTCTATTTGTGAAATTATGTATGTTTGAAGATAGGAAATTGTTTTTCGATAAAAAAGTTAAAAAATGAATGATCCTAGAGCTCTAACATAAAACAGCGGCTGTTTCTCCTCTGGGTTCTAGACTCAGCAGGTACCTAACTATGTTGCTACTAAAGACACGGGGAATAAAGAGCAGAACACAGGAGGCAGGGAGGGGACAGAGGGGCGAATCCAGAGCAGTACAGCCAAGGGGTTAGTCCTGGCTGAGGCCCCAGGCAGGGCAAAGACAAAAGTCTAGATCCTCAGAGACCCCCGTGGGTGACAGCAAGAGCCGTATTACATCTATGAACCCCTGTCAACACATCCCAGGAAGGTCCTGAGCCCTTCCCCAGTCCCTCCAATCCTTGCCACCTACTTTGTCAGAAGAGCCAACACACACATACACAAGTACACTGGTTGCCGTGGACACCTTGGGGTGTCAGGTTTAACAGAGCCAACTGAGGTCAAGGCTGACACATCTAAACCCTTGTCCCAGCTCTGTCCCTGCCAGTGTGACCTTGAACAAGTTACCTAACCTCTCTGATGGTCAGTGTCCACGCTGGGAAAATGGGAGGAGTCATCGCATAAGACCTGCCTCCTGGGGCTGTTTTGAGGACTGATGGGGTCATGCGGTAAAGTGGTTTGTGAGCCAGACCCGCACCATTCATTAGGTTCACTGTTACCTGGGGTCTGACTCTGAAGCAGGGGTCCAAGAGGGCCAAACAGGATATGAGGGAGAAGTTAAAGATGTGGGAACCCTGGGAGTGTCCCCAAACCCCTTGGTCTCCCTCAGGCTCTGAGGCTCACGGACACTGTGAAAACAGCAGGGGAGCCTTAGGGCCAGGTCCTGTAGATACTTTTCACAGGATCTGACAATCTCATGCCTCCATTCTACAGAAGAGGAAACTGAGACTCAGTGAAGTTCTATTTCGAGGCTAAGCCAGACATTCCCCTCTCAAATCTGAATGCTAATATCTTTGCTATGGGACCACGTGCGGGGAACATGACTTTTTAGGCACAGGACCCATGATACTTTCAGGGGCCCATGTGAACATTTTCATATCATATATTTTTTAGTATTTTTTTAATGGAAAAAGGGGCTCACAAAGGCAAAAATCATCTGTGGCCCTGGTGCCCCATAATTTTGCTCCCACTGGGAGAGGAAGGCCAGGAGCTCTTCCTCCTGACTCCCCACTTCCTGGTCCCTGGGGGCGCTCAGCAAGGCCAGGCCAGAGCAAGACCAACCTCTGAGGCAAGCCTCTCAGCGGGGCACTGGGGCCCAGGGCACCCTGGCTTGGCCTAGAGCCCCTACCACACATGCTGTCCCTTCTCCTGTCCCCAGGCTCCCCCTACCATTGCAGCATCCTCCAGCCCAGAGCTGAGGAAGGGTGTGTTCCGATTCCTGGCAGAGCCCAGCTTCCTGTTTTTCTCCAAGTAGACGAGGTCAGGCTGCTGCTGGAAAGAGACACGGGGACCCGTTATGGGCCAGCAGATCCCAGCCACGCGGATGGGCTTGGCAGCCGAGGGAGGAGGGGCAGGCAGGCAGGCACGCTGGGCTCTGGGACCCAGAGGGGGCCCTCTCTTCCTGACACCCCTGTGGACCTCCTCATAGACCTCCACAAGGCCTCCCTGTCCTCTCTGACCTTCTGGGCTTCAATTTGCTCAACTGTGAAACAAACAGGGAGGTCTGCAGTGCCTGCCCGCCTGTCTGCTGAGGATCCAAGTCATGCTGAGACGGCAGCAGAAGGGCCTTTGTCAACCGTAAAGACCCCCTTGGCCATCTGAGCAGTAGGACTAGTGACCAGGAACTGCAGTATAACAGTGTCCATTTATGCCTCCCTGCTCTGTGCAAGGCTTTGCCCCTGTGCAATTTCATGTCCACAAAGACCCTGTGAGGCTGGACTTACTATTCCTAGTTTCTGATGGAAGAGAGTGAAACTAGGTGCCTCGACTCTGGCCCCAGGGTAGGAAATGACCAATGTCAAGCTGTGCCCCCTCCACAGCCTCCTCCCTCCTCACACAGCAGGGGTGGGTCATGGGGACCAAGAACTGGTAAATTCAGATCTCCTGCTGACTGGTGGATTTCAGGGCCCTGATTAAGGTGGCTGAGGAATTACGGGGTGGGGAAGGTAAGATGCTTCACTAGCCAGTGCCAACAGACACCAGGAATTTATATAGTGTCAGTCCACAGCCTTCAGCCTCAACCCCCCTGAATCCCCATCCGTTCAATACTGTTTACTGATCACCGGCTGTACGACAGGCACACGCCCTCCTCCTCGGGATGATGCCCTTGTAGGACATCTGCACCTTCTCCGCTCTAGGGAGTGGAGTCAGATTCTGAGTTCAAGTTCCAGGGCTGGCACTTACAAGCCATAAGGCTTTGGGCAAGTTTCATAACTCACCTTTGCTTCAGTCTCCTCCCCTGGAAAATGGGGATGATAACCATACTGACTTTCCAGGGCCATTATAGAGACTGAGGCATCAATGCGTTAAATTCATATCAAATGTTGTCATTGGCAACCTTCCTCCCTTCTTCCCTTTCAGCCCTTTTTTGCTTTTGCTTTTGTTTTTGCATGTGGGATCTCGCTTCCCCACACAAGGATTGAACCTGTGCCCCCCTGCAGTGGAAGATGTACGTCTTAACCCCTGGACCACCAGAAAGTCTCTTTTACAACCTCTTGCCTCACTTGGCCTCACTTCTTTCTTCCACTTGCTCTGCCCCTTGCTCTCTTTGATTTCCCTCATCCCTTCCAGGGCCTTTCCTGACATCAGGCGAGACATCCAGAAAAAGAAGGCACAGGCCAGAGTACACAAGGCCACGGACAAGGTGGGATCCCCATGAAGAATGCAGTCTCATGAAAGAACGGGCCTCATGCTGCAAAGGACTTCCCCTCCCACTGAACCTTCCAGAGTCCAAGAGGAGGGATCCGTGGGGTCCTGCACTATGTTCAGTCTCAGCCAGTAGTAGCTGAGGTCTAAAAGGGAAGACATAGCCTTTCTTTGGGATTGGAATGAAAACTGACCTTTTCCAGTCCTGTGGCCACTGTTGAGTTTTCCAAATTTGCTGACATATTGAGTGCAGCACTTTCACAGCATCATCTTTTAGGATTTGAAATAGCTCAACTGGAATTCCATCACCTCTACTAGCTTTGTTCGTAGTGATGCTTCCTAAGGCCCCCTTGACTTCACATTCCAGGATGTCTGGCTCTAGGTGAGTGATCACACCATAGTGATTATCTCAGTCATGAAGATCTTTTTTGTACAGTTCTGTGTATTCTTGCCACCTCTTCTTAACATCTTCTGCTTCTGTTAGGTCCATACCATTTCTGTCCTTTATTGAGTCCATCTTTGCATGAAATTGTTCCCTTGGTATCTTTAATTTTCTTGAAGAGATCTCTAGTCTTTGCCATTCTGTTGTTTTCCTCTATTTCTTTGCATTGATCACTGAGGAAGGCTT
This sequence comes from Bos mutus, assembly GCF_027580195.1. Lineage (NCBI taxonomy): Eukaryota > Metazoa > Chordata > Mammalia > Artiodactyla > Bovidae > Bos > Bos mutus. The sequence continues at coordinate 31,334,923 of NC_091635.1, read as the reverse complement.
TCTTACCTCTCTTGCTATTCTTTGGAAATCTGCATTCAGATGCTTATATCTTTCCTTTTCTCGTTTGCTTTTCACTTCTCTTCTTTTCACAGCTATTTGTAAGGCCTCCTCAGACAGCCATTTTGCTTTTTTGCATTTCTTTTTTTGGTCTTGATTCCTGTCTCCTGTACAATGTCATGACCTCCATCCATAGTTCATCAGGCACTCTGTCTATCAGATCTAGTCCCTTAAATCTGTTTCTCACTTCCACTGTATAGTCATAAGGATTTGATTTAGGTCATACCTGAATGGTCTAGTGGTTTTCCCCACTTTCTTCAATTTAAGTCTGAATTTGGCAATAAGGAGTTCATGATCTGAGCCACGGTCAGTTTCGGTCTTGTTTTTGCTGACTGTGTAGAGCTTCCCCATCTTTGGCTGCAAAGAATATAATCAATCTGATTTCGGTGTTGACCATCTGGTGATGTCCATATGTAGAGTCATCTCTTGTGTTGTTGGATGAGGGTGTTTGCTATGACCAGTGCGTTCTCTTGGCAACACTCTATTAGCCTTTGCCCTGCTTCATTCTGTACTCCAAGGCCAAATTTGCCTGTTACTCCAGGTGTTTCTTGACTTCCTACTTTTCCATTTCAGTCCCCTATAATGAAAAGGACATCTTTTGGGGGTGTTAGTTCTAAAAGGTCTTGTCAGTCAGTCAGTTCAATCGCTCATACGTGTCCGACTCTTTGTGACCCCATGAATCGCAGCACGCCAGGCCTCCCTGTCCATCACCATCTCCCGGAGTTTACTCAAACTCATGTCCATCGAGTCGGTGATGCCATCCAGCCATCTCATCCTCTGTCGTCCCCTTCTCTTCCTGCCCCCAATCCCTCCCAGCATCAGGGTCTTTTCCAATGAGTCAACTCTTCACATGAGGTGGCCAAAGTATTGGAGTTTCAGCTTTAGTATCAGTCCTTCCAATGAACACCCAGGACTGATATCCTTTAAAATGGACTGGTTGGATCTCCTTGCAGTCCAAGGGACTCTCAAGAGCCTTCTCCAACACCACAGTTCAAAAGCATCAATTCTTTGGCACTCAGCTTTCTTCACAGTCCAACTCTCACATCCATACATGACCACAGGTCTTCAAAAAACCGTTCAACTTTAGCTTCTTCAGCATTACTCATCAGGGCATAGACTTGGATTACTGTGATATTGAATGGTTTGCCTTGGAAACGAACAGAGATAATTCTGTCATTTTTGAGATTGCATCCAAGTACTGCATTTCAGACTCTTTTGTTGACTTTGATGGCTACTCCATTTCTTCTAAGGGATTCCTTCCTACAGTAGTAGATATAACGGTCATCTGAGTTAAATTCACCCATTCAAGTCCATCTTAGTTTGCTGATTCCTAGAGTGTCAATGTTCACTCTTGCCATCTCCTGTTTGACCACTTCCAATTTGCCTTGATTCATGGACCTATCATTCCAGGTTCCTATGCAATATTGCCATTAAATTAAAAGACGCTTACTCCTTGGGAGGAAAGTTATGACCAACCTAGACAGCATATTAAAAAGCAGAGACATTACTTTGTCAACAAAGATCTGTCTAGTCAAGGCTATGGTTTTTCCAGTAGTCATGTATGGATGTGAGAGTTGGACTGTGAAGAAGGCTGAGCACCGAAGAATTGATGCTTTTGAACTGTGGTGTTGGAGAAGACTCTTGAGAGTCCCTTGGACTGCAAGGAGGTCCAACCAGTCCATCCTAAAGGAGATCAGTCCTGGGTGTTCATTGGAAGGACTGACGTTGAGGCTGAAACTCCAATACTTTGGCCACCTGATGTGAAGAGCTGACTCATTGGAAAAGACCCTGATGCTGGGAAAGATTGAGGGCAGGAGGAGAAGGGGACATCAGAGGATGAGATGGTTGGATGGCATCACTGACTCAATGGACATGGGTTTGTGTAGACTCCAGGAGTTGGTGATGGAGGCCTGCTGTGCTGCAGTTCATGGGGTCACAAAGAGTCGGACACGACTGAGCAACTAAACTGAACTGAAAAGGGAGGACAAGAGGTAGCCAGGTCATATAGAAACTGGCTTTACATTTGGGTGACCCTGAGCACAAATAAGAAATGGGGGCTAGGGGAACAGGGCCCCTCATCTCCATGAAATGCAAACCCAAGGCAGGACTTTTGGGATGTTCAAGGATTTGTGGGATGTTCAGGATTTGTGGGATGCAGAAGATTGAAACAATAATTTAGTGCCTGGTACCCTGGGTAGGTACTCAAGAAATATATGTTGAATGGATAAACGAGTCGGGTCATGTGTGTAGGAGACAAGAACAGAAAGGAAAGCAGGACCAAGGAGTACCAACAGCCACATCTGCCATGCTAAATGTGGACCAAGATGGAAGATCCCAGGGTAATACTAATAGCTAACCCTGAAAGAGTACTTCCCACGTGCCCCAAGGACACTGCTCTAAATGTCAAACCCGCAGTTCTGTTACAATTACCTCTGTTGTACAGGGGGCTTCCCAGGTGCTGCTAGTGATAAAGAACCTGACTGCCAGTGCAGGAGACATAAGAGATGCAGGCTCGATCCCTGGGTTGGGAAAACCCCCTAGAGTAAGAATGGAAACCCACTGCAGTATTCTTGCCTAGAGAATGGACAGAGGAGCCTGATGGGCTAGTCTATAGGGTCACAAAGATTCGGACATGACTGAAGCAACTTAGCACGTGTGCACTGTTTTATAGACAAACTGAGACACAGAGAAATCAAGAAGCTGGCTCAAGTTTTCATAAACCTAAGCATTTCAACCTCTGTGGCCATGTCGCTAACCACTGTGATCCCCTGCCTCTCAGTTGACTCTAGAGAGGGAATACCCTCAACTTTCAGGTAATGTGCTGATTTTTTGATCAGGTATTGTGTTTGTGGCTTTTCTGAAGTTTGTTTAGCTCACAGGCTCTCCTTAAGACTCCTTCACTGGTCTCACCTTTTTGTTGACATTGTCACCTGTCTCTTCAGCAGCTCCAAGCTGTTTGCCAATTTGGTTCAAAATCAAAACAATATCAGCAGTTAGGAAAGAGGCGGAGATGGAGAAACGGAACAGAATGAGGCTCTGTTTTGGAGATCACAGTCAAAGGACTTCCTAATAGTTCAGATGTGGGAGTGAGAATAAAAATTATACCCCCTGGGACTTCCCTGGTGGTTCAATGGTTAAGAGTCCGCCTGCCAATGCAAGACACACGGGTTCAATGCCTAGTCGGGAAGATCCCACATATTGTGAGGCACCTAAGCCCATGCAACCACAACTACTGAGCCAACACTCTAGAGCCCACGCTCTACAAGAGAAGTCACCACAATGAGAAGCCCATGCACCACAACTAGAGAAAGCCCACACAGCAATGAAGACCCACTGCAGCCAAAAATAAATAAGTAAATAAATAATTTTTTAAAAATTACACCCTCCTCACTACAAATCAAATAACGATGTATACAAAGTGAAGGATATAATGACTGCAAAAGCCACCAGTGATGCCCTAAAGCAAAGGAAATAGAGGAAGGGAAGGAAGAGAGCTGGTGATTAAGAGCTTGCAGATTGAACCAGCCCTGAGGTGGTACCTGTTGCCTGGAGCTTCATGCCACCCTGAGCCAGTACAGGGTTCCAGCTGAAACCCCCAGCCGGTGCTCTTGCTGTGGGCACCAGGGACAGCCGGAGTTATGCTTATCACTTGGATAGAGTTGTCATCGAGTCCCTGTGGCAGATGCTGCGAGGTACCATCCAAATCCCCAGCTGTTGGGAAGGCCAACCAGAAGATGCCTTCAGCTGTCAGCCCTCTTTGGGCATCACCTCAACTGAAGGGAACAGTCTCCCCCAAGGTCACACCTCCTTCCAAAGGCCTCCGGTCTCCAGTAACCACTCACCGTTCCACATGATGTTATACAAGCCAGGACCCCTGGCCCGGCTGGCGATGAGGCTGAAGGGCTCTGGGCTCCCTGTGAGGCTGGTTGAGGCTTTCACTGAGACTCTGTCACATCTCAACCTCTCCCTCTGCCCCGTCTGGCTTCTGTTCCTTCCTTTTCACAGGTATTGATCCCCCAAACCCTCCTAATAATCTTTCTGCATGAGATCCAGCCCCTGGCCCCATCTTAGACTCTGCTTCCTGGGGAACTTAACATGCAGCAATCACTTTTACTCTCAGTGGTGTCCTAGTTAGAATACTAAATTGTACGGTCACCCTAGCTCCATGAGACCAACAGGTCACAACTCTTTGTAGTTACTTAATTAGTGACACTAGATTGGAAGCCTCCTGCAGCAGCCAATGTAGAATCATGCAGAATCCAGGACTTGTCATAGCAGGCACTCAATAAGTATTTGTTGAATGGATGGATTAAGGACCTTATCTGAGCGTTTAAAGACCAGGAGAGCTGGGGGGAAGGGGAGGGAGAACGAAGCTGCTCTGAGCCCCTAAAACACAGAGTGGCATCAGAACACATGCACCCACCACCTTCCAACAAAGGTTCGTACAGTCAAAGCTTGCTTTTTCCAGTAGTCATGTCATGTAATCATGTAAAGAAGGCTGAGTACTGAAGAAATGATGCTTTTGAACTGTGGTGTTGGAGAAGACTCTTAAGAGTCCCTTGGACTGCAAGGAGATCAAACCAGTCATTCCTAAAGGAAATCAACCCTGAATACTCATTGAAAGGACTGAGGCTGAAGCTGAAGCTCCAGTACTTTGGCCACCTGATGCAAAGAGCCAACTCATTGGAAAAGACCCTGATGTTGGGAAAGATTGAGGGCAGGAGGAGAAGAGAATGACAGAAGATGAGATGGTTGGATGGCATCATTGATTCAATGGACATGAGTCTGAGCAAACCCCAGGAGATTCTGAAGGACAGTGGAAGCCTGGTATGCCGCAGTCCATGGGATCGCAGAGTCGGACACAACTGAGCAACTGAACAACAACAAGATGACAAGTACTGAATCATAAAAGTGGCCCTGGGTTCAGGGGTCCATTGCTTCCTGGGTAAAGGTCATGTTTGAAGCTGACCCTCTAAAGACAGTGGCCTCAGATTGGTAGCCTGTTCCACACCAGGTAGGCAGAGCGCTGGATGCTGGGTCAGAAGAGAACCTGCCTAGTAGATTGCCCCGCCCCTTGCACAGCAGGCAGCCACCCACCCTCCTGGATGTGGTTCTCAGGAAACCCAGGTCTCCAAAGCTGGAGGTGTCCCGGCCAAGCTGCCTCTCCACCCGCCCTGTCGCTTCCCATTCTTATCTCCTGTTAGTCAGAGGGGCCTTGGCAGCCGCGGGAAGCTCACACACAAAGCAGAATTCCAGGAACTCCAGGCTGAGCAGAGTCCTGGCTGTTTTCTCAGTTCCTTTTTGCTTCTTCTTAAAGGTCTCTGGTTAAGCCCTGTGACCTTCCAGGCAGAATCCTGGTTGATGGTCTTTGTGTTGCCTCCCTCCCTCCCCCACAATTACACTTCTCTTCAGCAGCTTCTGAGAATCCTAGAAGGTCACCCTGCTGGAAAGACCGCATATAGATAGTGAAAGAGGAAGCTGAGAGGCTCCTAAGGAGGCGGCCTCCATCTAACTGATTCCCACCTGCCCAGGCTGCATCTCCCCAGCATCCCCAGCCTCCAGAAATGCAGCCACTAATTAGGTACTAAGTAATACTGGGCACTGGAACAAAAACACCTTCACTCTTGCATGCCTGACCCTTTCTATAAGTGATGATGTAAAAAGGTGGGACAGAAAAGGGTAGAGGGGAGGATTGCTGATAACAATAAAAAGGCTGGGATATGAAAGGAAAAGGCAGAGAGGACTTTCCCTGGCGGTCCAGTGGTTAAGAATCTGCCTTCCAATGCAGGGGATGGGAGTTTGATCCCTGGTCTGGGAACTGACATCCTACATACCGTGGAGCAACTTAAGCCCACATGCCACAACTACAGAGAGGCCTTCACTGCAACAAAGAGCCTGCATCCTGCAACTAAAACCCCACATGATGCAACTAAGACCTACCTGATGCAGCCAAAAGTAAATAAATACATATTTTAAAAAAGAGAGTTCCGCAGCCTACCCCAGCAGCACAAAGGAAAATGGAGATTTTTTCCAGAAGGATGAAGACTACCGAAACTGAGGGTATGAGTGCCAAGTGATGGGAAGATTAGGTATAGGTGACTTTGGGCAAAGAGAGAATGACCTGAATTGCTTTGAGGTTTTGCTGCTGCTGCTGCTAAGTCACTTCAGTCCTGTCCGACTCTGTGCGACCCCATAGACGGCAGCCCACCAAGCTCCGCTGTCCCTGGGATTCTCCAGGCAAGAACACTGGAGTAGGTTGCCATTTCCTTCTCCAATGCATGAAAGTGAAAAGTGAAAGTGAAGCCGCTCAGTCATGTCCGACTCCTAGCGACCCCATGGGCTGCAGCTCACCAGGCCCCTCCGTCCATAGGATTTTCCAGGCAAGAGTACTGGAGTGGGTTGCCATTGCCTTCTCCTTGGAGGTTTTAGGCAGAGACAATTCTAGCTTGTGATTCGTCCTATGATTTTGGTGATGCAACAGTTCAGAGCAAGTGTATATACGTGCATTATAACCCCTTTTCCTTGTCCCATCCCTACTCTTCCCTCTCTGGAGCCACAGAAAAAAACTCTGGGTAGGAGGGACTCATCCTGTCTTGGCATGAAATGTCCATATATTTATTGATTCATTTCTTCCTTCAGCAGATTTTTTTTTTTTAAGCGACTGTTTCAGATCTTGATGAAACTACTGGAACCAAGGTAGATGCAGTGTCTGCCCTCATGTCCAATGGGGACAATTAAATGATTTCACATGGGACTTTCCAGATGGTCCAGTGATTAAGACTCCACCCTCCAAATGCAGGGGGCTCAGGTTTGATCCATGATCAGGAAACTAGATCCCACATGCTGCAACTAAGAATTCTCATGCTGCAACTAAAGATCCCGAATGCCACAACTAAGACCTGGTGGATCTTCTCACAAAAAAATAAGTAAAAAATTTTAAATACACGTAACATAAAAAGGAGTACGTCAAGGCTGTATATTGTCCCCCTGCTTATTTAACTTATACGCAGAGTACATCATGAGAAACGCTGGGCTGGAAGAAGCACAAGATGGAATCAAGATTGCTGGGAGAAATATCAATAACCTCAGATATGCAGATGACACCACCCTTACGGCAGAAAGTGAAGAGGAACGAAAAAGCCTCTTGATGAAAGTGAAAGAGGAGAGTGAAAAAGTTGGCTTAAAGCTCAACATTCAGAAAACGAAGATCATGGCATCTGGTCCCATCACTTCATGGGAAATAGATGTGGAAACAGTGTCAGACTTTATTTTTTTGAGCTCCAAAATCACTGCAGATGGTGACTGCAGCCATGAAATTAGAAGATGCTTACTCCTTGGAAGGAAAGTTATGACCAAACTAGATAGCATATTGAAAAGCAGAGACATTACTTTGCAAACAAAGGTCTATCTAGTCAAAGCTATGTTTTTTCCTGTGGTCATGTGTGGATGTGAGAGTTGGACTGTGAAGAAAGCCGAGCGCCAAAGAATTGATGCTTTTGAGCTGTGGTGTTGTAGAAGACTCTTGAGAGTCCCTTGGACTGCAAGGAGATCCAACCAGTCCATTCTGAAAGAGATCAGCCCTGGGTTTTCTTTGGAAGGAATGCTGCTAAAGCTGAAACTCCAGTACTTAGGCCACCTCATGCAAAGAGTTGACTCATTGGAAAAGACTCTGATGCTGGGAGGGATTGGGGGCAGGAGGAGAAGGGGACGCCAGAGGATGAGATGGCTGAATGGCATCACTGACTCGATGGACATGAGTCTGAGTGAACTCTGGGAGTTGGTGATGGACAGGGAGGCCTGTCGTGCTGCGATTCATGGGATCGCAAAGAGTCGAACACGACTGAGCGACTGAACTGAACTGAACATAAAATTTAAAACAACAACAACAAAAAATACATTCCACAATAGTGTAGGTTAAAGTGCCATGTGGACAGAAAAAAGAGAGAGTGCTAAGGAAGCACAGATAAGGGAAACATCAGAGGGACCTGTGAGTGAGGGATGAAGTCAAGTCTAACCCAACCTAGGGGATGACAATGAGTTCATCAAATGACAATGCCTCAGACTCAGAGAAACTGTCTCCAAGATCATACATCTAGTGATGCTCCCTAGCTGAATCTCATCTCTATTAACTGTGTTTGAATCCTGACTTTGCCACTTTCTAGCAAAGTGTCCTCAGGTAAGTTACTTAATTCCTCAGTTTCCCCATCTGTAAAATTGGGATAATAAGATCCCTGCCTCATTCGACTGTTTGGAAAAGTAAATGTATTAGCAATTCCTAAAGTGTGGTCCAGGGAGCCCTGCAAGTCCTCAGGATTTTGTCTGGGGGTCCAGGAAGTCAAAACTGTTTTCATAGTAATAGTAAAACATTATTTACCTTTATTGCTCTCCAGTGCTTTCCAGAGACCATATTATGTATGACAAGATTGAATGCAGAAGATGTGTGAATTCAGCCATTTTTGATTAAATTAGATGTTACAAAGAATCACAAAAATATTTTTTAGAAAAGAATGTCACCCTTTTTACTAAATAATTTTTTATTTTGGAAAATAACAGTTATTTTTGCAAAGAATGTTATTTATAGCAACATGCAATGGGTTTGTTATTAGTATTTTTAATGAATGCAATTTAAATTTTTCTCAGTTTCAATTTCTAATACCTTGCATGCGTGCTAAATCACTTCAGTCATGTCCAACTCTTTGTGACCCCATGGACTGCAGCCTGCCAGCCTCCTATGTCCACAGGATTCTCTAGGCAAGAATGCTGGAGTGGGTTGCCATTCCCCCCTTGAGGAGATCTTCCTGACCCAGGGAATGAACTCACATCTCCTGCGGCTTCTGCATTGCGGTGAATTCTTTACCGCTGAACAACTAGAGAAGCCCATTATCAGTAAACACTCCAGCGGTGTGCTGGGGTCGGCTTGCACTGGCTTGGGACTGTACTGGGACTTGTTGACTGTGCACATTTCTCCCCATTTCACATTTAGTTATTTCTGGGGGAATCTTAAAACGGGCCACAGTGGAAGAATTTACACCATGGGAATTGGCAAATACTACAAATCAGGATTTTTCTCCCAGAGAACCAGTTATTAAGCATCACACCACGAGATACAATCCACAGAACTAAAAGCTTTTTGGAGGTTCTCAAAAATTTTTGAGTCAGCAAAAAAGCTTGAGAACCACTGAGTTAAGTACTCACAAAATACTTAAATCAGTACCCAGTACAAGATAGGTCTGCAGTAATTAATTATCAATAATTACTCTCCACCAAATCCCAAAGTTCAAGGATTTAAGCGTTAATGGATGGCCTTATTTTTTTGTTTCTTTTTTTTTAACTTTATTTACTGTGACACGCAGGCTCACTGGTTGCAGCAGGTTTAGTTGCTCCTCAGCACGTGAGATGCGAGTTCCCCCCTCCAGGGACTGGACCCGTGTCCCCTGCATCACAAGACGGATTCTTCACCACTGGACAATCAGTTCAGTTTAGTCGCTCAGTCATGTCCGACTCCTTACGATCCCATGAATTGCAGCACGACAGGCCTCCCTGTCCATCACCAACTCCCGGAGTTCACCCAGACTCACTTCCATGGAGTCAGTGATGCCATTCAGCCATCTCATCCTCTGGCGTCCCCTTCTCCTCCTGCCCCAAATCTCTCCCAGCTTCAGAGTCTTTTCCAATGAGTCAACTCGTCGCACGAGGTGGCCAAAGTACTGGAGTTTCAGCTTTAGCATCATTCCTTCCAAAGAAAACCCAGGGCTGATCTCTTTCAGAATGGACTGGTTGGATCTCCTTGCAGTCCAAGGGACTCTCAAGAGTCTTCTCCAACACCACAGCTCAAAAGCATCAACTCTTGGGTGCTCAGCCTTCTTCACAGCCCAACTCTCACATCCACACATGACCACAGGAAAAACCATAGCCTTGACTAGATGAACCTTTTTTGGCAAAGTAATGTCTCTGCTTTTGAATATGCTATTTAGCTTGGTCATAACTTGCCTTCCAAGGAGTAAGTAAATCTTTTAATTTCATGGCTGCAGTCACCACCTGCAGTGATTTTGGAGCCCAAAAAATAAAGTCTGACACTGTTTCCACTGTTTCCCCATCTATTTCCCATGAAGTGATGGGACCAGATGCCATGATCTTCATTTTCTGAATGTTGAGCTTTAAGCCAACTTTTTCTCTCTCCTCTTTCACTTTCATCAAGAGGCTTTTTCGTTCCTCTTCACTTTCTGCCCTAAGGGTGGTGTCATCTGCATATCTGAGGTTATTGGTATTTCTCCCGGCAATCTTGATTCCAGCTTGTGCTTCTTCCAGCCCAGCGTTTCTCATGATGTACTCTGCATATAAGTTAAATAAGCAGGGTGACAATATACACCCTTGACGTACTCCTTTTCCTATTTGGAACCAGTTTGTTGTTTCATGTCTAGTTCTAATTGTTGCTTCCTGACCTGCATATAGGTTTCTCAAGAGGCAGGTCAGGTGCTCTGGTATTCCCATTTCTTTCAGAATTTTCCACAGTTTATTGTGATCCACACAGTCAAAGGCTTTGGCATAGTCAATAAAGCAGAAATAGATGTTTTTCTGGAACTCTCTTGCTTTTTCGATGATGCAGCGGATGTTGGCAATTTGATCTCTGGTTCGTCTGCCTTTTCTAAAACCAGCTTGAACATCTGGAAGTTCACGGTTCACGTATTGCTGAAGCCTGGCTTGGAGAATTTTGAGCATTACTTTACCAGTATGTGAGATGAGTGCAATTGTGCGGTAGTTTGAGCATTCTTTGGCATTGCCTTTCTTTGGGATTGGAATGAAAACTGACCTTTTCCAGTCCTGTGGCCACTGCTGAGTTTTCCAAATTTGCTGGCATATTGAGTGCAGCCCTTTCACAGCATCATCTTTCAGGATTTGAAATAGCTCCACTGGAATTCCATCACAACCAGGGAAGTCCCTTTTGTTTTTCAGTTTCCAAGCTCCTAGGTGCTCCTTTGGGGCCCATATCTCTGCTTGCCCCCACCCCCAACCTCACCCCTCCAGGTGACTGTGGTCCCTCTCAGCTCCCTCAAGAAAGGTTCTCTGCTCCAGGGCCTTGAGGCACCACCCACCCTCTGACTACAGCTGACAACTCTGCCAGAGGCTTTCTACCACCTACTCAGCACACAGAGCCCATTTGTGAAATATACTCTTGTTTACATTTGCAACCACCAAGCTAATTGTCTGTGTCTTTTGCTAACAAACTGTGGGTGATCACAGGCCCACTGGTGTTTGTAGGGATTGTGCAGAAGGTTCTGGCTTTGAGATCTCCTCAAAGGCCTACTTGGGTTTGGTCATTTCCTCATCTTATGCTTTAAGAGCATTATCGAGCAAGTCTCAACCAGATTAAGAAAATCCGACTAAGGGTGCTGTCTGAATCCCCCTGGCAAAGGCATTTCTAAATATCTCCAGAGCAGGCAATGACAAAGAGGCCAGGCATCTGGGGAATTCAAGTGGAAGAGCTTTTGTGAGCGAAAGCAAGTTGGAAACAGTTCATCCAAAAAAAAACAAACAATACAAAACCAAAAACCCTTTCATGACCAGAAGCTCAATGAAATCTAAGCATAAGAATTACCAAGCAGGAACTTCCCAGGTAGTCCAGTGGTTAAGGCTCTGTGCTGCCAATGCAGGGGATGTGGGTTCAATCCCTAGTGGGGGGACTAAGATCCCACATGCCATGATTAAAAAAAAAATTACCAAGCAAGTAGTAAATGATAAACAAATAAGCTGTCTAGGAAGAAATATGGAGGCATGACCATTTCAACACCAAAGATGAGTGAGGATACAAAAATAAACATCGAGTACAGTATAGAAAGCCTCATCTTTTCGCCTTGCTTTGTTTCCATCAGTGCTTCCCAACCTGTCATTTGAATATCACCATCATGGTTTCCCTCCCTCCTCTGAAGTCCCACCTATGTTATTATTTATTTAGCATTCTTCTCTAAATTGACTCACCTTTTTTTTTAACTTAAATTATTTTGAAAGGAACCTTCATACTTTGATTGTAGATGGAAAATATATGTAAAACTATAGCAAATAAGACCAAATATTGTTATTTTAAAATTCTAGCTAAGCTCTGGGATCTGCCAAAGTCTCTAAATCAAGACCAACACTCGCTGTCTTAAAGAGATTAGCAAGTATTAGAGAGTGCATTAAAGACATATTGACACTAAAGTGAGGCTTTCTCACCAAAGTGAGATTCTTCTTGACTTCATTAGAAGAATTGAAAGGAAGTGTGATCCACTTCTAGGAATTTATCCTGTGGCTTTCTGCACTACAGAATGTCACTCCCTGACGTAAGAACTGGATCTGTTGTGCTCACTACTCTACACACACACACACACACACACACACACACACCATGCCAAGAGCTGATCTGGTGCTACAAGAGCTCAGGAAACATTTGTGGAATGCATGGATAGATTAATATGCAAAATGAAATTGGTACAAAGATATTTATTGCAACAATTCTTCTAATAGGAAGTGGGTTGGAAACAAGTAAGTCCATCAATAGGGGGCCAGGTAAATTACATACCAGCTGTACAATAGGATAGAATGAAGCATGTACGATATGGAACTCACTGATACGTGAAGTGAAATAAAGTAAGAGCTGTTGTGTATAGCATGGTTCCATTTATTTTTTAAAAAGAGGACACATGAATTTATGTATTTGTAGATGCATGAAACACATCTGGAAAAATACACAAGAAACTGATTTGGGGAGTTATTTTTGTTTTGTTTTTTTAATATTTTCTTTTTCTTATTCTTTTTTTTTTTTTTTTTTAGTTTATTTTTTGGCCCTACCACATCAGCATGTGGGATCTTAGTTCCCCAACCAGGGATTGAACCTCAAGCTCCCCGCATTGGAAGTTTGGAGTTTTAACTGCTGGATTGCCAGGGAAGTCCCCAAACTGTGCATTTTTGAATGGTTGCTTCAAAAGAGGGAAATCTGGGGGCAGAGGTGGGAGAAGCACACACTTCTGAAATTTGTACATAGTACACATATCAACTATTCAAGGGATAGATAAACCTGAAGAACGAACTGGAAAGAAAACAGCTTTCTCTGCATGGGATCCAGTGACGCTGAGAGCTGTGAGCCACCATGCATTGTCCAGGTCACCACTGGAGAATCATGTGCCCACTTTGGGTCTATAGGAAAGCTTTACCCGGGTGGCACAGATTTCATGAAAGCACTCTCATCTGCTCAGACATCTGCCCTAACCTCTGAATCTTAATGCCTGGGTTTCTCCTACACCTAATTTGAGCATATTTTATCTTGATTGGCTAAAGCATATCTTGGCCTTGACTGGTCCATCAGCAATGGAGTCATGCAGTCCTTGACTGACATTTGCAGCATCTTTTCCAGCTCATGAAGTCACTCAACTCCTTTCCAGGCAAGGTTCCCTTTCTCAGGAAATAGGAGTGGCACTCTCGGCTGACTTGGGCTACAGACCTGTCTTTCTTTACTGTTTCCATGCGTTACACAATCTCTCATAAGCAAATGCTCATCATACATTTAGGCTTTTGACACAGTGTGATTCCAGTCTGGGACTATTTTTCACCATTGGGAATTCTCAAGTGGGATAAATTTTTACCAACCTGGGAAAATGGTTGTAGGACAGTTTCATAAGGTCATCAGGAACTCAAGGCCCACATAGCTTTCGGCTCTCCCGTCAGAGAATGGAGTTTTCACATTTACGCTCAAACTCTGGCTGCTATACCTCCTAGCAGTGAGTATGCATTCTGGACTGAAGAAGGATGATAAAACAAAGGGTATGCGCCAGCTGCCCTGGTCCTCTTTACCAAGTTTTCCCAGGAACCCCACCCAGAGACTTCCATGTACATCTCACTGGCCAGCATTCTGTCGCATGAACTTCCTGGCTGCAAGGGAGTCCAGGAAGCATTTAAAATGAAGCAGGTCGCCACTATGAACAGAATTAGAATTTCAATTTTAAAGAACGACAGACAAGACAACCTGTGAGTGAAAGATAGTGCTATTATTATTATTATTATTATTTTGACTGTGCTAGGTCTTCATTGCAGTGTGAAGGCTATTAGTTGCATCACATAGGCTTTCTCTGATAGCTCAGTTGGTAAAGAATCCACCTGCAATGCAGGAGACCCCAGTTCAATTCCTGGGTCAGGAAGATTCCCTGGAGAAGGGATAGGCTACCCACTCCAGTATTGGGCTTCCCTTGTGGCTCAGTTGGCAAAGAACCCACCTGCAATGTGGGAGACCTGGGTTCAATCCCTGGGTTGGGAAGATCCCCTGGAGAAGAGAAAGGCTACTCACTCAAGTATTCTGGTCTAGAGAATTTCATGGACTTACTTAACTGCAATAGGCTTTCTCTAGTTGTGGCACACGGGCTCTAGAGCATGTGGGCTCAATGGCACGTGGGCTTAGTTGCCCCACAGCCGGTGGGATCTTAATCTCCTAATCAGGGATCCAAACCATGTCCCCTGCACTGGAAGGTGGATTCTTAACCACTGGACCACCAAGGAAGTCCCTAAAAGGTATCATTTTAAACTGACATTATATTAGTTATTATTTCTTGTGTGGCTCAGATGATAAAGAATCTGCCTGAAATGCGGGAGATCCGGGTTCGATCCCTGGATCAGGAAGATTCCCCTGGAGAAGGGAATAGCTACCCACCCCCGTATTCTTGCCTTGAGAATTCCATGGACAGAGGAGCCGGGCAGGATACAGTCCTTGGGGTTGCAAAGAATCAGACACAACTGAGTGATTAACACACTTCACTGCACTACATTAGTTTATTAGTAGGCTCAGTTTATCCATCCTGGTAGATAAGGGGAGGGAAGGCAGAATGGTATAGAGTCGAAATTGAATAAGGAATATATTGAGGGGAACAGCGGGGGAATAAAGTTAGAAGATGGAACCGGGGAAGCCACTAGGAACAGATTTGAAGTGGTGGACAATGGGGAGTCACAGCAGGTTCCGGATCTGAGGAATGGTTTTTGAGCCAATTCAGTTCAACACATATTTACTGAAGACCAATGCATTGCAGTGATGAAAAGCTGCCCTCTTAACAGACAGCCTCAGGGTGCTGTGTGTTAAGAGCTGAGGCAGACACTGAACTGGGAACTGCAGTGAGTGGAGAGGAAGCATTTCATCAGGGCCTTGAAGGATGGGTGTGATTTGACCCACAGAGGCAGGAGAGACGCGTTTCTGTAGGCACGACAGCCTTGGGTCTAGACGCACAAGATGCAGGATGGTCTGGGACAATGGGAGTAGTACAGAAGGGTGTCTGCCGGGAAGTGGGGAAAATTAAGAGCAAAAAAAGGTATGTGGGGGCTGGATTGCAAGGACTGAGAGCCAGATAACACGAGTATACTTATCAGTAGGCAATGGAAAGTTTTGAGCGATAGAGAATCACAATAGACAATAGGAAGGATCATAATAGAAATGACAGGAAGCGAGAGGAAATGGTGGGACATCACGGGGGTGCTGGCGGAAAAGGGGGCCGAAGGGAGGCCACAGGCAGGGCATTATGGAGGCAGGATCCACGTGACTCGAGTGAGCAGGCGAGAGGAGGAGAGGACACTCCTGAGAGGGATGGTGATGTCATCAACAGAACGAGATGCACAAGGCCCAGGTTTGGGGGACTACTTACAGGCAGAGCTTCTCTGATAGCTCAGTAGGTAAGGAATCCGCCTGCAATGCAGGAGACCCCAGTTTGATTCCTGGGTCAGGAAGATATGCTGGAGAAGGGATGGACTACCAGAGAAGGGATAGGCTTCCCACTCCAGTATTCTGGCCTGGAGAATTCCATGGACTCCATCGTCCATGCAGTCACAAAGAGTCGGACATGACTGAGTGACTTTCACTTTCTTTCACTTTTAGAGGCAGCAAGAAGTTGGAAATGCTCTCTGGGCCCCTCGAAATTCCAGTTTGTGGCTCAGGATCAAGGTCAGAGCTGAAGGTGTTCATGTGGAAGTGAACAATCAAAAAGGACAGGGCTAGATGCCCCTCAGATAAAATTAACTGGCCAAAGTTAACACTCCTCTTCCTCCCAGAACCTGTCTCCTCCTACGGCTCCTGACTTCAGCAGTATCAGCACGGATTAGCCGCCCCCATCTTCCATCCACACCTGAGGATCCGACTTACATTCTCAATTCTGAATCTCTCTGTATTTTGCTAGTCTCTCCTTACTCCCCATCCCCTTGCATTGTGGGAGTCCAGCCCCCATCGCCTGTCACCTGGTTTATGACAAAGCCTCTCCCACTGGCCTCCTAGTTTGTAGCCTGCTCCACCACCCCAACCCTTTCACACTGCAGAGAAACATCTCTAAAATTGTGTTCCAGAAATGTCTTTTCCCCAGTCCAGCCTAAGGACACATGGCTGTCTGAAGTTCAGATTGCAGTCTGAGGGGCCAGCCTGAGGCTCTCTCTCTCTTCATCCTTTGCATTCCACACCCAATTCCTCAATGCGCCTTGATGTGCCCCTTGGCTCCATGCCTTTGTACTTGTTATTCCTTCCACCTGAATGTTCTTCCCACTTCATTCACCTGGCTCACTGCTAGTGAACTTGGCAGCAGTCAGCTCCAGTGTCACCTCCTCCAGGAAGCTCTCTAAGCCTTCCTTGATCTCTTCTAAATGTTCTTTCTTCACCCAGGACTTCCTCCACCCTCCACATTGTATTGCAACCTTGTCTGTCTCCTCTTTGAGGGCAGGCCTCATGACTCATACATCCCTCACTGTCATCAAAGGCTTTAATCAAGTGCCTCGCACACACAAGGCACTCAATTAATGCTTGTGGAATGATGGAATCAAGTCAGGAATAGATGAGATCTCCAAAGGAGAAAGTACAGAGAGGTAGGGGGTTTAGCACTGAAACTTGGGGTGTGTCTCAATCTTTAGGAATGGGATAAAGAGGGGATTCCACCAGACTGAGATCCTGCGAGTCACAGCACAGCCAAAAAATAAAAGAATGAGAGAAAGAAATAGAGGCAGAAAGTACAGTATCTGTGAAACCTCAGGAAGAGAATGGGCAGAAAAAATACCATTTTTATTGTCTCCATAGTTTTGCCTTTTTCAGAATGTCATATAGTTGGGATCATATAATATGTAATCTTTTCATAGTCTTTCTCTTAATAATATGCATTTAAGTCTTGTAAGTAATATGCATATAAATACATAAGTAATGTGCATTTAAGTCTTTTCATGTCAGATAGTTCATTTTAGCACTGAATAGTATTTCATTATCTGGATGTATCATAATTATATTTATTTATTACTATGGAGATAGTAAAAACATTAGTGGCTGCCAAGCTTTTGAGGGGTGGTGGGGTGGGAAGAGGGAGGAATGAACAGAGCACAGAGGATTTTTAGGGCAGTAAAAATACTCTGTATGATAAAATAATGATGAATCATACACTTGTCCAAACCCACAGAATGTACAACAGCCAGAGTGAACTCTAATGGAAACTGTGGACTTTGGGTGATTACAATGTGTCGTGTAGGTTCATTGACTGTAAGAACAGAGGTACCACTTGGGTGGCTGATGTTGATAACGGGGAGGCTATGCATGTGTGGGGGCAGGAAGTAGATGGGAAATCTCTGCACCTTCTGTTCAGTTTCGCTGTGAACTTCAAATTGTTCTAAAAAATTGAAGTCTTTTTAAAATACCAGTGATTGCTGGGAACATTTTCTCCTCTAACTCCCCTTCACCCTGCAAATCTCAGCTTAGCTTCTCAGGGATGCCTTCTCTGAATCCCTTTCACTAAGTCAGTCCCCACCTCATCGTCTCCCATTCCACCCCTATGGTGGTCTAGGCTGTTGCCCTCCCAATCCAGTCCTCACCTTCTCTGCTCTGCACTGCAGGTGACTGACCCTTGTAGGGTCTGAGCAGGAGACCAGAGGGTGGAAGGTGAAAGGAAAGGAGAATCTTCGCCTGGCTCAGTCCTGAGCAGTATCTGTGGAAGTGGATTGCATCTCTTCTGTGGTTTCAACTTCTTCCAAGTATCCCTGGCCACCAGCCACTGATTACACTGCTTTCTTTCAAGCCAGGGCTCATAGTGGATTCCTGGTTACCTCGTCATCTCCTCCTGGGCTTCTCAACTCTTCCATTCTCTGTATAACCAATTCCTTGTAGTAAATTCCATGTTTAAAAATTCAGAGTGAGTTCTGCTTCCCTGGCTGGCCCCTACCTGATGCAGTATACTCTGTCCATCCTCTCAACATCCTCATCATCTGAAATGACTTCAGTCCTCATCCGTAGTCACTTGTTCAAGGCCTGCACCCATGCCCCCCACCCACACACACACACACATACACTAGACAGGAAGCTCCCTGAGGGCAGGGCAGGGTCAGGTCTGAAGGTCCCAAACTCCCTCCCCAGGGCCTGATACAGTAGGTGCTCAGAGCATCACAGCAGCAGCTGGCTGCAGATGGGAGCCACAAGAAGTCATCTAACTCTGATGCAATTAGTGAGGGTCTCTGGTGGCTCAGACAGTAAAGCATCTGCCTACAATGTGGGAGACCCCGGGTTCTATCCCTAGGTCAGGAAGATCGTCTGGAGAAGGAAATGGCAACCCACTCCAGTACTCTTGCCTGGAAAATCCCATGGACGGAGGGGCCTGGTGGGCTACAGTCCACGGGGTCCCAAAGAGTCGGACACAGCTGAGCGACTTCACTCTCTCTCTCCAGACAGAAAGGGTGGTGGGCAGAAAGCAACCCGCAGGCAGTACATGCCTTTGGGAGATGAAGTGGACACCAGGAGTACTGAGAAGTGTGGTGGCTAAGAGGGTAAAGGAGGCTGGGGAAGGTTTTTTTTTTCTTTTTTCTTCTTTGTTGGCCTGTTTTTAGGTTGGGTTGAGAAGAAAAAGCCAAAGGGGAGGAACTGAAGGGAAGGAGGTGCATGGATATTGGGGTGGCACACATGACCTTCGGGGTCTCTCAGGAAGATTAAATCTACCGGAAGGGTTAAGGGTGATGTTAAGGTGAGTTAGAAGGGGATAACCAATCAGGAAGTGAGAAAAATTTGAGTCAAGCCTTAGCCCAAGGTTCCCAAAGAAGCCTAGGAAGGTTCCAAGTTCAGGAAGGGTCTTGCGGATGCCCAGGACCTGCTCTTGGGGACGTCATTTTTGCCCCGTGTTCGAGAATCCCCCCACCCCAGGCTCCATCCTTCGTGGAAATGGACACTTCTCTCCTCAGCCACGTCGCCAGGGCTCCTCCTCTTGTCCCATAGCTCTATGGCTTGCCGTGCCCTCTTCCATGTCCCCTTTGAAGCAGAATGTTTAAGGGGCAATCAGAGTCCAGAACCCACATACAATGGTGTGCTGGGAAACGTTGAACAGTCAGCTTGGGGGTAGGTAGCCTTGGTTTATATTGTCTGCCAATTCCCAAGGTGTAAATATTTACATCGTGTCTGATTTCAAGCAACGTGAATTCCTGATGGCAGCACAGGAAGAGAGTCTCAGCACAGCACCGTCTGCATCCATTCCCGGTCCTGCCTCCCTGGCCCCCCTTATACCTCTGGACTGTGTGGCAGCGATGGGGCAGATTCATGCCTGGGAGGACGACATCACCATGGCTGCAGCCGCGGCCAGGCCCGATGGCAAAAGAAAACTGCGTCTCCTTCAGGAACATCCACTGCCACCCCCTAGTCCCCTCTGATCTCAGCCTCATATGCGAATTCTTCTCAAGCATAACTTCAGGATCTCCCAAAAATGTGGGGCCTGAGATCCACAGACACACAGATGATTCACTGGCCAGTTTCTCACTAGACGTGGCTGGACACCATGAACTATGCTGACTAAGGCAATAAAAACAAGAATATAATTTCCTTTCTTCCAAAGCAAACAGAAATGGAGAAATGATTCAAGAATGGCACTCTCTCCCTGATGCACAAAATTCACTCAGTCTTCATCACTCTTCTACAGAAATGATTGGGCAATTTACTTCTTAAAGCCCACGGTGTCTTTGTAGAGTCCCGCATGCAGGAGAGCAGGAGCTCTGGGTCGAATATGGCTTGAAAGCCAGATCTTCTATTACTGGAGTGTTACTGTTCTCTGAGCCTCAGTTTGTTCATCTGTGAAGTGGGGGTGGTAATAACAATAACCTATTCTATGAGGTTAAGGGTTCTCAACTGGGGGTAATTTTGCTCTCTTTGGGACATTTGTCAATGCCTGAAGACATTTTTTGTTGTCACAACTGGGTGTAGGAGGGTTGTGTTACTGGCATCAAGTGGGCAGAGGCCAGAAGAGCTTTTTTTCTTTTTTTAAACAAGGGATATAATCTCCCTTTTTATTTTTTAATTTATCTATTTTTATTTTAACCGCACTGGGTCTTCACTGAGGTGCATGGGCTCTCTAGCTATGGTGCTATGGCTCAGTAGTTGCTGCAAGTATACCTCTAATTGTGTCATGCAGGCTTAGTTGCCCCACAGCATGTGGGATCTTAGTTCCCTGCTGCTACTGCTAAGTCGCTTCAGTCGTGTCCGACTCTGTGTGACCCCATAGACGGCAGCCCACCAGGCTCCCCCGTCCCTGGGATTCTCCAGGCAAGAACACTGGAGTGGGTTGCCATTTCCTTCTCCAATGCAAGAAAGTGAAAAGTGAAAGTGAAGTTGCTCAGTCATGTCCAACTCTAGCGACCCCATGGACTGCAGCCCACCAGGCTCCTCTGTCCACGGGATTTTCCAGGCAAGAGTACTGGAGTGGGGTGCCATTGCCTTCTCCCTGACCAGGGATCAAACCTGAGTCCACCTTGCATTGCAAGGTGGATTCTTAATCACTGGCCCTCTGGGGAAGTTCCCAGAAATGCTGTTAAACATCTTATAATATATATGATGCCCCCCTCCACAACAAAGAATTATCCAATCCAAAATGTCAGGAGTGCCAGGTTGGGAAACCCTGGACAGGAGTGAATATTTAGCGAGGTTATTATGCATACAAAGCATTTAGAGGGACTTCCCTGGTGGTCCAGTGGCTAAGACTGCTGCTGCTGCTGCTAAGTCGCTTCAGTCGTGTCCGACTCTGTATGACTCCATAGATGGCAGCCCACCAGGCTCCCCCGTCCCTGGGATTCTCCAGGCAAGAACACTGGAGTGGGTTGCCATTTCCTTCTCCAATGCATGAAAGTGAAAAGTGAAAGTGAAGGCACTCAGTCATGTCTGACTCCTAGCGACCCCATGGACTGCAGCCTACCAGGCTTCTCTGTCCATGGGATTTTCCAGGCAAAAGTACTGGAGTGGGGTGCCATTGCCTTTTCCAGTGGCTAAGACTACACACTCCTATTGCAAGGGGCCCGGGTTCAATCCCTGATCAGAGAACTAGATTCCACACACTGCAGCTAAAGATCCTGGCACAATAAAAAAAAAAAAAATTTTTTTAAGCTTTTTAAAGCACTTATAAATAGCTGGTTTATTTTCTGTAAGCTCTCATAAAACAGAAGCTGTTATTCGTTTTGGAAAAGCAGTCTTGCCCTTCCATTTCCAGACTTGAAACGGAGGTGAGATGTGGAAATCCTTGACTGCTGAGAATCCAGCTCACTGCTCCAGGTGTGAGTCACCCCACAAATACCAGTTTATTTTATTTCGGGCAGAGCTGAGACTACACAAGTGACTTGGGGCTAGAAACCTTCCCAGGTTGTCGTGACTTAGCTGGCTGGGCTGGAAGGAAGTCATTTTACCCTGAAGCACTCCTTCCAAAAGATGCCAGCATTTCAAGGCCTGGAGTCTCTGTGGAGCTCAGAGTGGATGTTAGGCTGTATCTTACCTCAGCCCACACACAGTGGATCTTGGAAAGGCCTGAGGAAACTAGCTGAAAAAAACCACCAGGCCCTGCTTGCCCCAAATATCTCCCTCACTAGCCTGTAGAGGCTCGCTCTCTCCTGCAACCTAATGTGAAATTCCTTCTTGGAAGTTGCAACTCTGGATCAAGACATTCACTCACTCCCACTAATACACATTAGTGTTAGTGGATAGATTTTGCTGTTGTTGTTCAATTGTGTCCAACTTTTTGCCACTGTTGAGTTTTTGAAAGTTTCTGGATAGATTTAAAGATAGATCATCTTGATTGCGGTGGGGGGGGGGTGGGCGATGGCTGAGGGGAGGGCATCCCACCGACCCAGAGAAGTGTCAAGGGAAGCTGGGTAGAGTACATGGGCACTGGGTGTCATAAAGAAGGAACAGTGAAAGAGGCAGAAGGCTAAGGCGGGCCAGGGAATGTCTGCAAACTCTGGCCCTGTGCCCATGTCTTTCCTGAGAAGCGATATGCCCAGAGGCAAACAGGTGGTGGAAGAGGCAAGCTCTGATTCCAGGCTTGCTGATAGCAACCATCTGGCCAAGCTCCGCCTTTCCCCAAGTCACTGAAATGAAAACCCTGGGGTTGGAAGCAGCTTTAAGGGCCCCCCAGCTTCTTCTTTGCCCAACATCTCCCACACCAGTCAGTAGCAGAGCCAGTTTATGCAACAGAGACTATCCAACTCTGAAGCATGGGCTCTATTGGGACCATAACCCCAAATGTCTCAGTAGCCAGGCAGATGACATAGGTTAAGTGGTTGAGAGCAAGACTGGGGGAGGGAGGTGGGGGTGTGCTGTGAGGAACTCCAGGCTCTGCTCTAAGGCATGCAAATTCAATTTTAAGAAAACATTGCACCAGCCAAACAAAACTAATCTATGGCCTGAGTGAGTGGATGAGGCCCTGAGGTTAAGTTTTCTGCCTGAATAAATGGTCTTTCGTATTCCCCACAACCAAGATGTCTGCTAGAGGCAGATCTCCAGAAACATACATCAAGCTATGAACGACTGTCCAAAAAGTGGTCCTGAGACTTCTCTGGCACCTCCATGGTTAAGATTCCGCACTTCCAATGCAGGGGGAGCACGGGTTTGACCCCTGGTCAAGTAACTAAGATACCCCATGCTGCGTGGTACAGGCTAAAAAAGCAAAACCTGAGCAGGTCTTTGCTCCAAGGCTTCCAGAGATGCTGCTGCTGCTGCTGCTAAGTGGCTTCAGTCGTGTCCAACTCTGTGCGACCCCGTAGACGGCAGCCCGTCAGGCTCCACCGTCTAGAGATGGGGTAATCCTTATTTCTCCAGGCGGCCTTGAATGGGGCCTGCTTACCTCTACCACTAGAGCCGCTTACCTCACTTGCCTGCCCTAGACCACTGATGGGGGGGAGTGCCCAGGTACCGTCATATCTTTTATTTTGCGAACTATTTTTTAAGTGTGGAATTTTTTTCTTTATCATAAATAAAAAACAAGCTCACCGTGGAAACACTGGAAAATTTGGAAATGCAAAAGTTAGAAAATAAAAAATAGCCATACCTCCCTAAACCAACTCCCCAACCCCTTGGCCGCCCCATCCCCATTCAGAGAAGCACTGTTGACACCTTGGTGCATATTCAGACTCCAAGACCTTTTTATACATAAGTAAAGCTCTAGTCTTCTTTCTGGCTCCATAACCTGTAAACCCAGAGAAGAGAGGCTTCACGCAGCGCTCACACCAGGTTACTTCTCTGACTGTGGGACGGGATTGCACCACGCCAGCCGCACGCTCTCACCAGATAAGGGTTTCAACACACAGGTGTAACCTGTATAAGCCTTTAGCTCCCCAAGCTTCTCGAAGGCAGGCACTATAACCTATCTTAGCCTCAGAGACGCTACAGTGTCAGGTTCACAGTAAGTGCTCAATAAAATGTTTCTAAATACACAGCCCCGCCCCGCCTCTCTCCCCCCAACAGCCAACACACCTGCCTCAGCCGCCAAGGCTTGGAGCAAAGAGGAAACACAACCAAAACCTGGGGAGACTGCGCCTCGCGGTCTCCTAGGTAACCAGGTCTTAGGCTGGGGAGTGCCCACGCATGCGCACACTGGCCCTTCCTTCCCGTAACCTCCAGAGGAACGCAACCGGTAAGACTGCCAGAAGCCGAGCGCGCATGTGTGGTTCCACCAACACCCCAACCGCCTCCGCCTTCTGTCAATCCGTCGGCCCAGCCATTTCTTTGCTATAAACACTGTCCGGAAATAGTGCCCATTTCTGGAAACAGGGCCTCGTTAACCAATCGTTGCTTGGGGCGGTAGGAAGGAACTGGATGGGACGCGCCGTCTCATTGGAAGATTGGGGGAGTGGGCGGGGCCAGAAGCTAGGTGCGGCCAAAGCAAGGAGGCGCGAAGCGAGGCAAATTTTCTGCCGCGGGTGGAGGCGTGGCCCCGGGGGCGGCCGGGAAGGCGGCGAGGGGGCGGGGTCCGGGGTGGGGCGGGGCGACCGTGGGCCCAGAGAGCAGCGGTCCGCGACAGGCGGCGGGAGATCGAGGGCGAGGCGAGCGCGACACTCGCTGGTGGGGGAGATCGGCGCTCGGCCGGTAGGTGACTAGAGCGAGTCCCGGGGCGAGGGGCAGAGAGGACGGGTCATTCCTCAACCCGGGGCCGGGCTGCGGCCTGGCTCGCCGCATCGGAATGGTGGGGTCGGCGGCGCGGCCCGGGGACCCACTCGCGCCGGTCCTCGGCTGTGGCAGCTGGCCGCCGGTGCGCCCTCCGTCACGCCGCCAGGGCCACGGTCGCACGCCGGGCTCGCCCTGCACACCCGCAGGCCCCACGCTCTCCCGAAGCGCGCTCAAGGGCCCCTTCCTTCCCTTTCCCCGACATCCCCTGTTTCCCCGCGCCAGGCTGCCCCACCGCCCAGGCCTGCCCGTCCTGCTCGGTTCCCTGGATGTTCTCCAGAATGAGGGCTTACTTCGGCACTGGGCTTAAGGTGCCGAACGCCCCAGCTTGCCGGGTCCCTGCGTCCTCCCACCTGTCCAGGCAGTGAAACCCTCAGGTCTTTCCTGGGAAGTTCTCGGGGTCACACCCCGAGCCTGGGAGAAGAGATGGAGCCTCCGATTAGCACCCAGCGGGGCAGTGCTGGCTGGTCGCAGCATCCTTTCTCTCCCTGACCCCTCGATAATTCTTGCCACTCCACTCAGGACTTCCTCTGTCGGCTCAGATAAAATATCCCATCTTGGAAGTCCATCGTGGCCCTGGCAGCCTGCAGCCAGAGGCACCAGGCAGAAGGAGGCCCCTTGTAAAGAGCCCCACTTGCCCAGGATCCTCCTCTGTGCCGGGTAACTTAAGAAAAAGCAGTTTGTTTCCTAATTGAAGTTAAAATGTGGCTCCCAGTCCTAAAGGGTGGACTGGGGAATGAGTGGAGAAAAGAGACAGAAATCTGTGATATAAATTGTTTTAACTGGAGGACAATGAATGCCGTCCCTTGATGATGAATTCAAAAAGCAAGTGAAGTTAAATGGTGAGAGGTGGGATCTGATACAAAATAGCCTTCTGAAGTTTATTCCAGGAATAAATGTTGAAAACCCCCTGACTAGAAACATGGTCTCTCTGAAAGATTAGGAGATAGTATCTTAACATTAGTGATGTGTTTTTTTTTACTTAGTATCTTCATACCTGTAACCTTTTTCCTTCAGATATGTGTGTAATAAGATAGATAATATTGTCCTGTTTTAGAGGTGAGGCACCTGAGGCAGGTGTGTGTTTGGCAGGGACTGGAGGTGGATAAATGGCTCTTACCCAGTGCCTCACAGTTGAGACTCAGGGTGACGACTGTAATCTGGGCCACTGGAGTCTTTCCCCAGCTCCTTCCTTGAAGCAGAACCACGTTATGGAACTTGGTGCAGGACACGGGGAGAAATATTTGGTGTGGTATTTATGCTCTTAACATGAGAGAACAGGTGCTTGTCTCACTTACAAAGTGTTTGGATTTACTCTTGGTGTTTTTAAGTGATGTCAAAGTCCGTTCCTTTGGTGCAGTGATGCCAGACCTCTGAGATTTTCAGATGCCTTGAGGACATCCTCTTTTATTTTGAAGGGTGTGGTAGTGAACTTCTCAGAAGGCCTCAAAATAAAAGTACTCATCTCTGACTTTAATTTTAGAAATCTATACCCAGGTACGTGTTCCAGCTCTTTGGTGAGACCAGACAGCAGTAAGCCACCAAGCTTCAGTCCCCTTCTGACTGTGTTCAGGTTATAAGGAGTAGTTCTGAAAGGGGGTTTTTCGCCCCTGGTGCTGTCTGTTAGAGTTTGTGGGAGCAAGCGGCACCACAGACAGAGACCCTGCCAAATGAACCCTCATCTATTAAACAAAAATGTCTGCTTGGCCATTTCGCCTCCACAGACGGAGGTTTGGTTCCTCATTTTGTTTCTCCTATTGAACACTGACTCCATTGTGATCTGCTTGGAGTGTTTGTGTATCACTGAATGTTGAGAAGCGGGCTTGCCCTGATTGGTTGTCCACCTCCAGGCAACTGTTGTGGGTTTTGTTTGGTGCGTGGTAACGGTTCATCCTGGCCAGCGTCTGGTGTGAGATCTGTAGAGACGGGAGATGGGTAAAGACTGACCCAGGGCTGTTCTCCTCGTTGTTGGCCCCCTCTTAAGAGTGTCCCATCACTTTGGCCTGCGATGTCACTTTTAGTTTCCTATTTTTTTTCCTGTCTCAAGGGACAGCACATGAGCTTTCCTAACAGGCCTGCCTCCCTTGATGAAGAGCTGAGAGATTCATGTTGGTTGACCTAACAGATGGTCTTTCTGGGAGGGTAGTTAAGAAATCTTAAAACCAAGTTCGGCCCTAAATTAAAAGTGTAAGTTAGCTTGATACACACACAGGGAGCCTCTTTCTATCAATGGCTTCCATCATCTGAGAGCTGTTTTTTTTTTTCCTGGCAAAAGGTTAAAATGCAACTAAAATTCTGCTTTCATGATTAATAAGTCACTACCGCAGTTGTATCTGATGCTTCCTGTTTGCCCCATTTTAGTATTTCAGTTAAACTGGAAACATCTGAGCCTTATGGGCACTTTGGAAGACACCAGTGTGAAAGTGGTGGGGGGTGGGGGGACAGTTCCCTGTCAGTGGATTTGGGAAGCTTTAAGGATAAGCCAGCTCCCCCTGGCCTCCGCACGCTGAGATCCCTGGGCAGGGAAAGTAGTAGGGGTTGAGCACCTTCAAGGGGAAGGTGAGCTTTTAAATTGATGCACGTGTGAAGGCTCTGCATTTGCTGGGTGGTGCTGACTGAAATGTTGAAAGCAGTCAATTAGAAATGGAAGGCCAAACACAGGGCAGATCGAGTAGTAGAACATTTCAGTTGAGCTGAGCGAAGCACTGAACATCTGTTGGCTTTGGGGTCTTCAGTTCTGGCCTTGTCTTAACTACCTGAGTGACCATGCAGAGAAGAGTCACTTTTCTCAGTGGCCTGTGTGCCCTTCATTGTATTCTAGGTTAAAGGATCCCCTTCTCATGGTGGCCAAGGCAGAGGATGGGGGCGGAGGTGTAGATTGGGAGTTTGGGACCATCAGATACAAACTCTTACATAAAGATTGGATAAACAACAAGGTCCTTCTGTATAGCACAGGGAGCTATATTCAATATCCTGTAATAAATGTTAATGGGAAAAAATACATATATATGTATATATAAAATTGTATCACTTTTCTGTATACTAGAAACTGACACAACATTGTAAATCAACTATACTTCAGTAAAAAGATCCCCTTCTCTTCTTGCTATTTTATATCATTTAATCTCTTATCCTACTGGTGTGAATCCCTTGAGATTATATGGCATTGAGAGTAACGATCCTTGTGGCCATTCTCTGTGTTTCCTCACAGTCCTACAAAGGAAGGCAGGGACCAGGATCAGGAACATGAAGCCTAGTAAGGAGAGAGCAAGTGGACAAGATTACTTAGGAAATCAGTGTCACGTCCAGAATCGAAACCCACATTTCTTGACGTCTAGTTCAGTGCTTTTTCTACTAACTTACATATAAAAGGATAAGTTGGGATTTTTTTTGTTTGTTTCCAAAACATGTCCATCTTGAATATAACTGAACCAGGGTAGCTGCTTTATTTTTCTATTTATGTACACAAGGATTAACTCAGAAGTGTTATCAAGTAATTAAGAGTTGATACTTATTATCCATAATAATTATTACGAAAAGTCTGAAAGATAAAGAGCACATCCTCTGGTCAAGTCTGCTGATCCCTATTTTACAGAGGCAGAAATTAAAGCAGAGGGGTCAAGCAACCTGCCCAGAGCGGTAGAGCCAGTCCATGGCATCTTTGTGCCCTGTGTGGGGGTTCAGGCTGCCGGGTCAGAGAGAGACCCAGGTCGGGTCCAAGTCTGCCGCCGTCTGCCTGTGTGACACCAGGCAAATCAGTTCACTTCTCTAAGCGTCCGGCGCCCCATCTGTAAACATTTCGTGGCGTTGTTTTGAGTAGAAAATGAGAGAATATATATAAAGTGCTGAGCTCGGCACGGAATAAGCCAGAGGACACAATGGGTGTAAATGTGGCTGGTGGTTGTAGTGGTAATCGCAGTACTGGTAGTTGGCGATTACCACTTTGACTGGACCTGTTTTCTGGAAGATGATGTCAGGAAGGGTCAGGCTGCCTGACTGGGCCTGTCATTTTCTCAGCAGGACCACCACTGGGACATTTCTTCCATCTGGAGGTTCTAGCTGTCATGTTCTCCCTGTCTTACACTAAATTCTGCCCTCATCACCCTCCAAAGGAACCTAACAAGGCTCCAGCTCTGCCTGCTCAGAGCTGGCAAGCCTACGCCTGGGGCACCCTCGGCCGCCACCCAGGGGCAGGTACAGCTGGGCCTTCTGGGGCCCTCCTGTGTCCCCCATACAGTGAAGCGAGTCTCAGCCTTAACTCTGGAGGGGAAAAAAGGAAAATACTGTGTACAATATAAGTCAACAAACACTTGTTCCTCTCTGTTCGGGAGACTAAAAGGGAAGCCTGGGTCCTGTGGGGCAAGGTTCCCACCACCGTGTGGCACCCTGCCCTTTGTCATCTTTTCGCTGGTCTGGGGGCCCTCAATCCGCAGTCAGCGACTCTCAGATTTCCCTTTAAATCACCCAAGGGAAAAAAAAAGCAAAAAAACAGTTTCACATTACATTTTAAATTCTTTTTCTCCCCCCCTTTCTTAATAGAAAACAAAAATGCAAGCTCCCACCAGGCTGACGTCCCCTTTAAATAACATCTTGTTTTCTCTTGGGGAAGCTGTCTTCATGGCCAAAGAGTCATTTCTAAAGTGAACCTAGTTTTTAGAAAAAATAGATCACCGGATGTCAAGCCTCGTGTGGAGCTAACAGTTCAGATGAAAATGAAACCAGCAGGCCTGGAGTGGCAACTCCACACTTGACTTCAGACTGGAGGTGAGAGGCAGAGTGTGTCTGAGCCCAGGTCGGCAACTGGTTGGCCCCACAGACTGCATTTGATAGGTGCCTTAGTCATTTTCCAGGCAGCTTTGCTTAGGTGAGCAGAGCACTTTCTCTGGAAGGTGAGTCACACTTGCAGGGGTGTAGGTGACATGCGATTTATTCCCCAGCTCAGTCACAGGAAGTCTTGAGCAGACCTTGTGGAGAAGCTGTCTGCCAAAGCTCATGTTCATTTCAGTCCAGGGGCTTTGGAGGCAGGGGGATAAGGAAGCCAGCTAGGGGCTCCCAGGGCTTGCCAAACGACAGAAAAATAGCTCCCCCAGCAGGGGGGTCATGTGGACCCGGCAGAGAGCCCAGATCAGCAGTGTCACCACGCTCTTGAGCCCAACCACCTTGAGGGTGGAAAATGGCCCATTTCCAATGACAGTCAACAAAGAAGCCCTAGGAGAGCTTTGGCTCCAGGGAGCTGGGAAACCCCTTGGCAAAAAGCAGAAAGATACAAACCACAACTTTGGTGTGAAAGGCCTTTCGGGGAACCCTTTTCTACCTGCTTTCCTTTTTACCACCTGAGTTGGAGGCTCTGAAGAGCTCCAGGGATTAGAAAGGCTGGATTGGACCTTGGCTTTCTGGAAACTTGCGAATTCTGAGCCTGCCACACTTCTGGAGCCAGTGTTTCAATTCAGAAAGATGCTGCAAAGGAAACTCCTGAGCCATCTCTTCCACGCAGTTTCTGGTTGCCGGACTTTCTGCCGACCCTCTTACCATTAAAGCCATGACCAGGTATCCTTCAAGGCACGGGGTTTGTTTCAGACTCTCTGTTCTAGACCAATACAGTTGGTGTTGAACTTATTGCTGAGGGTCAGAGACCTCTCAGTGTCCAGGTGGGCTTGACTTTATTGAAACCACAGGGGAAGAGCTAGTGTTACCTTGTTTCATTTATCCATCGCAGACTCCTCTCCAGCCCCCTCCCCACACCTCTTCCATCTAGACTAGCCAGCAGTCACTTTGGGTGGGCATGGCTAAATGACCTTAGGCCTGAACCTCTCTGTCAAGAAAGAGCTGTTGGGCTTCCCTGGTGGCTCAGTGGTAAAGAATGCACCTGCCAATGCAGGAGACACGGGTTTGATCCCTGATTTGGGAAGATCCCACATGCCACATGGCAACTAAGCCTGTGTGCCACAACTATTGAGCCTATGCTCTAGAGCCCAGGAGCCACAATTGCTGAAGCCTGTGCACCCAAGAGCCCATGCTCCATAGCAGGAGAAGCCACTGCAGTGAGAAGCCCGAGCATCACAACCAGATAATAGCCCCTGTTCACCGAAACTAGAGAAAAGCCCGTGCAGCAACGAAGACCCAGCACAGCCATATAAATAAATAAAAGTATAAAAATATGTATTTTTTAAAAAAGAAAGAAATGTTTTGAGTTACAGCCTGGAAGTGATCATAACCGTTTACACACTTCTCTGTTTAACAAAAGAGAAAATGGTGAACTCAGGAAGTTAAGTGAGTTGCCCAGGGCCACACAGCTAGTTAATTGCAGGATCTGAGCTAAAGTCCAGGCTCTTTGTGCCGTGCTGTGCTGCCATTGAGCGAAGGAGATACTCCCGGAGCAGGGGTTACTCCTCCTTCATATCCCCACCCAACCCCATCACACTCAGCCTTTCTTCTAGCTCTGCCAGGCCTGGGGAGGGTGGAGCCAGAGCAATAGCCACCCTGAGTCTAAGAAAAAGTAAACAGAAAGCTATTTATTTGACACTCTCTTGTACCATGAGGTTCGTGTAACCACAGGAGGTGAAGGTTGATAAGAAAATACAATTCTGGGCAGGGTTACCTGGAAGTTTCAAAGGTTGTCTCTGCCTGTAGGGCACTGACCTACCTCACCAGGCAGTGTCTTACCCAGAGGTGGGCCTTCAGTAGCTATGAATGATTGATTATGAGGCTGCAAACCCACCGGGTGCCAAGAAGGTCTTCTGTATCTTTTTCCTGTCATGGCCCATGGCATACAAGTGGCCCAAAGACCCAGAGTAGTTGGGCATCATTCCCTCTGGATCCATCCAGGTCCTCTCAGTGAAGAGGCTCTCCCTTGTGGGCAGAGCTTGATGTCACATCTGACTAATGTCCCCTCTAAGTCCAAAGAGTTGTCCTGTCTGAGATCCACCACTGTGCTCTGCCGTCTTTGACATTTCCTTTTACCAGACCAGAATTAGTCCCGTCACTACTAGGGAGAGCTGGGAGGCTTGGGACAAAGGGAGGCTTTGCCAGCTTCAAATGAGGATGCTCTTGCCAATTAAGATTAGAAATGGACTTCTCTAGCCCAAGAAATTAGGTTGGATGAACCAGATAACTTGAGCCCACGCTCAGCAGTCCCAACTGGGAGATGCTGTACTTTGAGAGGCAGGAATAGATTTACAAAGATGAATATAAGGGACTTCCCTGGTGGTTCAGTGGTTAAGTTTCCATGCTTCCACTGCAGAGGGCACAGGTTCAATACCTGGTCAAGGAACCAAAATCCTGTACTCCCCGTCATGTGGCCAAAAGAAAAAAAAAAAAAAAGATGAATGTAAAAGGCAGAGATTTGTGTGTGACCTCCCGTCTAACACATGTATGCAAATCTGAGCCCAGATGCATGCCATCCAGTTCAGAAGGGTCATCGTCTCGGGAATTGGAAATCATGTGTTTCTCTCGATGAGCATGTAGGAGTGAGCGTACATTCTCAGTTGCTCAGTTGTGTCTGACTCTTGTGACCCCTTGGACTGTAGCCTGCCAGGCTCCTCCGACCTTGGAGTTTTCCCAGGCAAGAATGCTGGAGTGGGTTGCCATTTCCTTCTCCAGCATTTAGGAGAAAGGATGACAAAGGTGGCTCAGTAGCCAGCTTGCAGGACTCCTCCTTGCTGGGGTGCAGGCATAATACAGCCACCATGCTGTGTGCATGGAGCTGACTTCTTCCCTCCAGCTCACCAGGCGACTGCACCGCCTGGGGTCTCAGAGCCTATGGCACCCTCTGTCCTGCAGGAGTACATCAGGGATCCTTTCTCCCAGTCAGAGCTCACCAGGGGGACCAAATCCACTGGCTCTGCTAGGCACTAGCATCTGAAAACAAGGACAGCTGAGATGCTGTCCCTCATCAAGGTCACTGTGGTGGCAGAAAGATGGACATAAAGGCAGATACATTGTGTGTGTGTTCAGTCACCAGGTCACGTCCAACTCCTTGCAACCCCATGGACTGCAGCATGAAAGGCCTCCCCATCCCTCACCATCTAGCAGAGTTTGCCCAAGTTCATGTACATTGACTCAGTGATGCCATCCAACCATCTCATTCTCTGTCACCCTTTTCTCCTTCTGCCTTCAGTCTTTCCCAATGTCAGGGTCTTTTTCAGTGAGTTGACTCTTCACTTCAGGTGACCAAAGTATTGGAGCTTCAACTTCAGCATCAGTCCTTCCAATGAGTATTCAGAGTGGATTGACTGGTTTGATCTGCTTGCTGTCCGAGGGACTCTTAAGAGTCTTCTCCAGCACCATAGTTCAAGACTATCAATTCTTTAGCACTCAGCCTTCTTTTGTTGAGGTGCTGCCCCTCGACAAGCTTGCCATGGTGGCGGAAAGATGGACATAAAGGCAGACATATTACACATGCCAAATTACGAACCATGGTTGTGGGAGCTGGAGGGGGCTAAGTAAGTCCCCTCGGATGGTGGCTCCCCTGCCCCAGCTCCCGTGGGGAGGAGCCCCGCCTTCCCATCCAGCGTGTCTGGGCAGGCACACCCACAGTATTGCTCTCATCGTGGGCCCTTGTATCTCTTGGAATAGGAGCTTGAGAGCAGTCTGGAAACTTCAGCACTCCAGGGGAAAGGAGCACAATGGTGGAGGTATAGGCTGTCTTGTAGAAATGTGCTGGAACGTAGCTCAGAGCCAAAGCAGACAGCGAGTAAGTAAAAGGTGAAAAGTGAAGTCACTCAGTCATGTCCGACTCTTTGTGACCCCATGGAGTGTAGCCTACCACGCTTCTCCGTCCATGGGATTTTCCAGGCAAGGGTACTGGAGTGGGTTGCCATTGCCTTCTCCAGAGGCTCTTCCTGACCCAGGGATCGAAACTGGGTCTCCTGCGTTGTAGGCAGACACTTAACCATCTGAGCCACCAGGAAACAGCAGGCCGTTAAAGACACAGCTGACTTATCCTAGCCTTCCAGGCTGGGGTGGAGAGGACAGTGGCTGCGCTTACCAATCCCATATGCTTGGGGCCACTCAGACAGAGGCGTAGGCAGATGGTCTGAGGCCTGACCCATGACAGTGGGTCTCAGTGACTGGGTTCCAACAGTGAGAACTCGAGACCATTTCTGCCTTGGTCACCCTCGTGTCTGCTCTGGCCAGCGCAGCACCTGGAGCGTGGTAGCCACTGGCTGTTTGTTGTGCGTGGAGGTGCAAAACTAGAATCCACGCTCCTCTTTCTGGGTCGTGCTGGCTGTGCATGGAAGTGCAAAACTAGAATCCACGCTCCTCTTTCTGGGTCGTGCTGGCCTGAGAGAGGCTAAGCCGCCACAGGCTGGCTCCTGGTGCCCCCTCCTTTACCAAGGAATTGATCTGGGATCCGCTGGGAATATTCCCTGTCTTAGTGTGGGTCCCAAGCCCCTTCCTCTGTCCTGGGGGAGGACAAAGAATGTGACCCCATGTTAGAAAGAGACATGTCCTCGAGGGACATGTCCATTCAGGCCAGTCTGTCAAAGGATGTGTAGGACAGCATCTGAAACGAGGCCATGGTCAGGGTTCAAGGCCATGGTCTGGTGCCACTGCCAAAGGGACCTTGTCCTTCCTTTCATATACCCCCGTGCGTTGGAAGCCTTCTGTGGAAAGCCAAGTTGTTTGGGTTTCTTGTTTATTCTGAAGTTCCTCAAACTAGTTCCTCAATTTCAGAACCAGTCACCAATAACTACAATGAACTTGAAGCCTCTTCCCTGCCGAAGAGGCTGAGCCCATCTCTTTCCAACTCCCCAACCAAACAGGTAGACCCTGCCTGAAGCCAGTCCCACCTGTGAAAAGCAGAGTTACCAACCAACCGAGGTGGGAGGGGTTGTGTTGCAGTGGAAATTGACCACAGCCCAGGGAACTGCTCCTTTCTCAGAACTCAATCTGAAAAGTTAAATAACAAGTTTTTCACAAGCAGACCTTGCTCACGGTGATGACCTTAAGGCTTGGCAAGATCCAGAAGTGTGTTTTGACTCATCAAAGAAAGCCGGTTGTGTTTGGTTTGATTTTGGTGTGGAGGGCAGTTTATGGCCCTGTCATCAGAAACTGGTCATGATGGAGTGGTTCACACTGCAGCTGCCACTTCATCAGGGCACTCAGTTACACCAGATATCCCAACCTGCAGATTGCAGTGACTCTATGAAATTTTTTTGACATAACATACATTAAAAATTGCTTCCTACATATTGGATAAAACAAAGTACGCATGTGGTCAGGGTTTTTCTCAATACTACACCCTCCATCCTCCTGCATACCAGTCCCATAATTGTCTCTGGATCAGTGATGCTTCCAGTGGCATCTTTTCTATATGCTGTTGGCTCTCCTCATGCAAAAGATTTGAAAGTTGAATTGAAAATGTCCTTATAATATGTTTAAGGTTTATACAATATCCGATATCAGGAAACTGGGGACCAAGTAATAACCACATTTATGAATTTAGTAATTGATGCTCAAGGCTTTGCTATTAAAAATAAAGACAAACAAATGATAAACTAGGCTCAGGAAACCTGGAGCCAGGCTTTATAAAATGAACGATGAATTTGAACTTTGTCGTAGAATTGGCCCCTGGGATGGGCCCAGCTGAGGTAAGCACGGGTGGGCTAAGGAACACAGGCCTGCCACAAGCTTGGAGTCTTTGTTCCCCATTGCCATTTTAAAGTTGCTTTTTCCAGAACATAGGCCGGCTGTGCTTATGCTTCCTAATTGAGATGCTTCCTCCTGGGTCAGTCCCTGGGTTTCTCACTAACAAACATTTGGCTTGTGGCAGCTTCTCCATTTGGGTCCCGGTTTTTAAAACTTGGATCATTTGAAAGTGGATATAGTGTCATGGTTAAGAATATGGACTTTGACGTGAAAGAGACCCTTGTGCACATCCTGCTTCTGCCACTTCCTTGCAGTGTGACCTTGGGCAGATCACCTGATCTGCTGAGCCTCAGTTTATCCCTCTGTACAAGGGGAATGATTGTAGAGGTATTGTGAGGATTCAAGGAGTAATACACATGCATACATAGCAAACATTACCTAATATACCTAATACATAGCAAGCAATCTTAGCTGCCATTATTATTTTTATTATTATTGACAACCAGCATGTAATTCTGTGCAGACATACAGCAGCAGGTTGTTGAAAACACCCAAAGATGTCCACAGGAGGACTGATTTCAGCTCTAGCTGCTGAGGAATCCTGGGCTCTGGTTCATCATGCACAGGCAGGTCATTGTTGAGTCCATTCAGAGCCGAGGCCTTGCCAACAGATGTAAGCAGCCAAAGAGGGGCCGGTGTTTTCCTCTCAGGTCCAGTTCTGCGGTTTCCCACTCTTTTTTTAAAATTTTTACTGGGGTATGGCTCATTTACAATGTTGTGTTGGTTCCTGCTGTACAGCAAAGTGAATCAGTTATACATATGCTCTTTTTTTACACGCATATCCACTTTTTTTTCCAATTTTTTTCTCGTATAGATCATTACAGAGTGCTGAGTAGTTCTCTGTGCTATGTAGCAGGTCCTTATTAATTATTCACATTTATAGTGGTGTGTATATGTCAGTCCCAAACTTCCAATTTATCCTTTTCCCCACTGGTAATCATAAGTTTGTTTTTTACATCTGTGACTCTTATTTTTGTTTTGGAAATACGTTCATTTGTACCGTTTGTTTCCCATTCTTTATGGGGCCACACGTGCCCACGAGCATGCCTTACATCTGGCATCTTCACCACTGCGTTAAGCTTGTCATTGGATGGTTATAAAGCAAAAGCAGGGAAGCGCTGGCCATCAGAGCTGGGGACCCATCTGTGAGCATCCTCCTGCTTCTTGAGTCACTGCAAATGAAACTCACAGTCCCCAGGGGAGAACAAGAAAGGGGGTGAAACGAAAACCAAAACCAGGAGGGACGAGCTTACCCATCTCCAGCTTCTGTGTTCACAGCCCTGCAGCCAGAACTCACTGATCAGCCCCAGGGGTTCTGGCAAGGTTTCCTCTGTGTGTGTGTGTGTGTGGGTGTGTGTGCAGGTGGGGGAAGCAACCATCCAGTACTTATGAAGCCCCAGTTACAAATGTGGACCCGATGCCTCCTAAATTCTCATTCCATATCGAGAGACCCTCTTTTAGTTTTAGCTTGGTTTCACCATAAAAGTAATACCCCAGAGAGAGCATCTCTAGAGGGACATGTAAGAAATAGGTAATGGGATCCCCTCAGAAGAATGGGAGAAGGGTGGGAGGGACTTATATTTCTCATTGTATATCTTTTCTGTATTTTATTTTTGCCACTTGGAAACATCTGTTAAAAAAATGAAGACTGAGGGAATTCCCTGGCAATCTAGTGGTTAGGGCTCTGCACTTTCACTACCAAGGGTCCAGGTTCTATCCCTGGTCAGAAAACTAAGATCCCACAAGCAGCATGGCATGACCAAAAAAGAAAAATGAAGACTGAGAAAAGCAGTACCTACTCACTGCAAAAAAAAAAAAAAAGTGAAAATATTAGAAAAATATAAAGAATATTAAAACACCACCAAGAGAGAACCATTGCTGCATATCTGTGCTAAGTGTCTACATTTTTATAAATGTTGATAAAATATACAGACACATGCTAGGTGGGATCATGTTGTCGTTCAGCATTTTTATAAATGTTGATAAAATACACAGACACATGCTAGGTGGGATCATGTTGTCGTTCAGTCGCTCAGTTGTGTCCAACTCTTTGTGACCCCATGGACTGTAGCACACCAGGCTTCCTTGTCCTTCACCATCTCCCGGAGTTCGCTCAAACTCATGTCCATTGAATCGGTGATGTCATCCAACCATCTCATGCTCTGTCTTCCCCTTCTCTTTCTGCCTTCAATCTTTCCCAGTATCAGGGTCTTTTCCAATGAGTCGGCTCTTCGAATCAGGTGGCCAAAGTATTGGAACTTCAGCTTCAGCATCAGTCCTTCCAATGAATATTCAGGGTTGATTTCCTTTAGGATTGACTAAGGAAATCAGGTTTGATTTCCTTGCTGTCCAAGAGACTTTCAAGAGTTTATAATTCTGTATCCTTTTTCTGTTAACATTGTATCCCATAAGCATTTTTCCATATAGCCAGATATTATTTGTAGATGTTTTTAATGGCTGTGCCATGACTTATTTAATATTATCCTCTCGTGTAATTAGACATTGTTATCTGAGTGTTTTACTGTTATAAAGATACACTGAACATCTTTGTACATCTTTTCCTGTATTTCTACATACATGCTCCATACCTCCTAGATTGCAGTTCTGGAGTTGTGTGCACAAATGGCTATCTTCCCTTGGTGTATGATGATTTATCATACTTAGAGTTCTTTTATCTAGATTACTTCATATGATGAGTAAAGGGAATAAGGGTGAGGAGAATTAAGGAGGCCGGGTGCCAACGGAAGGGACGCTGGACGTGGAAGGCCTGAGCTTCGCCTGGGAAGGGTAAGCAGGATGGGCAGTGCAGCCCACACAAGGACGAGGTGCACACGGAGACTGTAGATCTGAGTAGCCAGCAGGGTCTGGAGAGCTCAGACTGGCCAAAGCCAAACCCTTTGTTTAGGGAAACAGTGGTGAGAGATTATGGACCACAGAGTTGGGACCGGGCCGTAAGCCATGCATAGCCG
This sequence comes from Bos mutus, assembly GCF_027580195.1. Taxonomy (NCBI): domain Eukaryota; kingdom Metazoa; phylum Chordata; class Mammalia; order Artiodactyla; family Bovidae; genus Bos; species Bos mutus. Next base: position 31,296,823 of record NC_091635.1, on the reverse strand, counting down.
ACAGATGTCTTTCAGCTTGAGGTTATCTTAAGGACATGATGATTTGAGATTAGCTTGGCCTCAGTGTGGGATGGGAGGGGTCAGGGAGAAGCTGAACGTGAGTAAGGCCTGTGGTAATAGAACAGGTGTGCGGTGATTTCGTGCCTTAAACACTGGAAAGGGCCTGGAGACAGCAGTGTTTCAGCACACGTGGGGCTAGTTAACATTGACATGTGGTAGGAACTGGGGATGGGCATAAATATTATTCCACACACTTCATCTACCCGGCAGTGTGACCTATGGAATTGGCAGCGAGACTGAGTTTTGTGGGCATGGCAGATTTCTTTTTCATAACTGACCTGTAAGATTTTAATGATTAATGTACATTCACATTTCATTTCCTCTTTAATGGGAAATGCTTAGGCAGAAATTGCTCTCCTGGGAAGCAGACCGCAAGCTGGCGAGGAGGCAGGTTTTGAGATTCCTGCAGCTGAGTTTCATTCCTTCCTGCAATGTCTTGTTTCTAGGTCCCAATGCCCACTTCATCTCTCTGCCAAAGGGAAATTCGCCATCCCTACAGAGGCGTGTAACTTGTGACTTTATCGGCCCGGGCTGGGCAGGTGAGGGAGTGGGTTCTGTCCCAGTGGAGGGTTTTCATTTAATGCCCAGTCTCCACCATCTGCCCCTACCCTGTAGGCTCCTCCACCTGGAACCCTGCCCCTGAATTAGACTGCTCTCGCTCTGCCGAGAGTTTCACCCCTAGGGGTAGATCAGGATCAAGCACAGTCCTATGGTCTGGTACCTGAACTCCATCTGCAGCCTCATCTCCTGCAGCTCCCGACAAGCTTTGCTCACCAGCAACCTCAAGCTGTTAACTCCTACAGAGACTCATTTTGTTCCTTAACTTTTGCCGCCCCCTCGATTTGGAATGTTGTTTAGTCACTCAGTCCTGTCAATCTCTTTGTGACCCCATGGACTGTAGCCCACCAGACTCCTCTGTCCATGGGATTTCCAAGGCAAGAATACTGGAGTGGGTTGCCATTTCCTTCTCCACGGGATCTTCCTGACCCAGGGATCAAACCCCCATCTCCTGCTTGGAACACCCACTCCTTTTTCTTGAGAACTTATTGCTCACCCCTTGAGACCCACTCCGGGTATCCCCTGCTTTAGGAAGCCTTTCCTGATCTCCAACAGGCGGGGCTACTGTCTGTCCATGTGTTCCCACTGCATCTCGGTGTGTCCGTGCCCGTCGTCGCATCACTGTTGTAAGGAGCTACTTGTCTCTTTCCCCAGGAGACTGTAAGCTCCTCAAGGGGCTGTGTCTTCTTCCTCAGCATACACCCCGCACTCAGCACTGGCTCCACACCCAGCAGACCAGTACATGTTCAAAGAACGCTGTCAGAAGATCCTGCAATTCTCTGTAATGTGACAGGACACTCTAAAGGCAAGACCTTCCTCATTCAGAAAGCTTCAACGTGCCTCTGGATTTAGAGGTGCTTTCTTGTGGGCATATAAGTGATTGTTATATCTTTCTGTTTTAAGTATTTTGTCTGCTATTAATAATACATGTTTTAGTGAGTATTGGCCTGGCATATCTCTTTTCATCTTTTGTTCGCAATCTTTCTGTATAATTTTGTTTTGTCTCTTTTAGTTAGCATCTAGCTGGATCTTTTAAAATCCCGATTGTCTGACTTTTAATGTGAAGCGATCTTCATCTATGCGAGTGTATTGTGATTAATGATGTATTGATACTTTGGCTTGTTTTTGCCACCATAACTTGTGTTCTCATTTTATACTTACTGTTCTTTTTCTTTGCTTCTTTTTTCCTTCTCTCCCTGCCTTTTGTTAGAGTAATCAAGTTTTCTATTTTTCCTTCTTTACACTTTTGCTTTGGAAACTGACTTGTATTACTATTCTTATAGTTAGTTACTCTTAAATTTTAGCATACATACTTAGTTATAGTTTTTTTCTAATGAAATGTAAAATATTCATATGTAAATTTCACAAAATAGCAAAGCTTATATCACTCTACCCACTGGACAACCCACCCCACACTTCTTTCTTATCTATATTATCTAAAACTTAATGTAGTTTTGTTTTGAAGTAAATAGAACTAGAGAGAAGTTTATGTGTTTAAAAAAAAAAAAAATTTTTTTTGTGCCTTGCAGCTTGTAGGACCTTGGTTCTTTGACCAGGGATTGAACCTGGGCTGCGACAGTAAAAGCACTGGGTCCTAACTTCTGGGCCACCAGGAAATTCCCTAAAACTTAATGTTTTAAAGTGGTTTAAACTGATTTTTTTTTTTAACATTCAATTGTTGATTAAATTGACCAACATCGTATCAATTTCTGTGCCTACCATTGTTTCTTGCATCCCATTTCTTCTCTGGTTTACTTTTCTGCTTCCAAAAGCACATCCTTCAGTGGTTCTTTCAGTGAAGGTGGTACTGTCTTTCCTGGAACTCTTGTTTTTTTGTGCGTGTATTGTGTGGGTTTTTGTTTTTTTTTAATCGTTTTAAGAAAATGAAATGACCTGTTAAACCTTATCTAGTTAAAAATGGTAACATTTCCAGGAACATGTACTGGTGTAACTCCACCAGAAGTTTGACCAATTTACTGCTGAGCCAGCCCTTAGTGATGAGATCCCTCATTTTTAGTTCTTGTGCTTCCTGCCTACACAGACTAATAAATTATTACCAACAGTGAGCAGACCCTGCGGGTAAAATAGGGGTAGTAATATGGACATGGGTAGTAATATTGCTCAATTCCTAGAGTTGCAGGTACCTTTGCCAACAAGTTGTTATCCTGGAAAGAAAATGAGGATGCTTAGGTTCCCGAGGAAGGGCCAGGAGTGTCCTGGTTTTAGCTTTAAAAACATGTTGATGCTCTAGTTGTATAAATTGGGCCTCATTTGTTTCTGCAGGTAGCTTACCTCTCAGAGCCTTAGTTTCATCTGAAAAATATCATCAACCCTGCAGGGTGGTTGTTCATCAATTACATGGATAAAGCACCTAACACGTGCCCAGCACAGAGACCTTTAATGAATGGTGGTGACTATTACAGCCCTTGACACTTAGGAGACTCTCACTGATGATCTGCTGAGTGAATGCAGGAGCATGCTAGCAAAGGGTTCGTTGAGGAGACAGGTTATAAAAGGTGAGATCTGGCAGATAGCAGTAATAAAGGAAGAAGATGCTGTTTACAGAAGCAGCAAAGTGAGCAGAGGAAAAATATCAAAGCTTACCCATTGCTGCTCAGGCAAGTGAAAGGATCAGTGTGACTGAAACAGAGACTGAAGGTAGGGGCTTGGAGAGGGTCGGCAGGGCAGGAAGGGGGCCTGGGGAACGCATGGGGATCTCTGGGTCTGCCTGGCCAGCTCGCTGTGCCTGGCACTTGCCCTTGGTTCCCCTTCCTGCACACCCCTTGTTCTTGATAGGCAGAGGCTGGCCCAGTGTGGCCTAGTAGCCAGGCAAGCTGAAGGCTTAAAAGAGGAAGCAGCAGAAAGAGATTGGTTTTCAACTAATATCTTATTAAGGAAGTTGAGTCATTCTACTTCTGCTATTTGTCTCCTCTGGGCATTCAGAGAAGGACAAGTTTTTGCTTCCAGATGAAATATCATGAGAGGGATTTGCCCTGGTCTGCTCTGGCCCCTCAGTGAACATTTTGTAGATGGCCCTATATTTCTGTTTGATATACAGCAAACCAAAGCTTAAAGTGTTGAATGCCTTAGGTAAGGTTTGATGGCTTGGCTGTATGGTGCTGAAACAGAGAAGTCCCATTGTCTCAGTGATGGTGGTCGTGAGCTTGGTCACGGGTAAGGGAATGAACTTTGATTTAGCATCGTCTCTTGGCCAAGCAAGCTGACTGGAGAGGCAACAGCATGAGTCCAGCTGCACCTCTGCAGTTTGTCACCGTGTGACTGTTTTGGCAGGCTACTGAACTTCTCTAAACCTCAGTTTTCATTCTGAAATTGACACTAATAATGACGGTGCTTAGGAAATATTAACTATCAGTCTGAATCGAGGTCATCCAGCCGTCAAAAAATCCTGACAAATCAGTGGCATTTGGGGAACTAGAAGGAACCTCAAATGATTTCCTGGGTCAGAGTCTTCAAACTCTTTTCCTTGAAGACCTAGGATGCTGGAGAGGTCCTTGGTGGATGGAGGCAAGCTGAGTGTGTGGGGCCCTTGCCCACCTTCAGCAGAGCAGCTGTCTCTAATTTGAGTTACGTGTCAGTTGCACGTTTCCAGGTCTTTTATATTGTGAAGGTTGAGGTATGATTTCTTTTAATAAAAATGGTCCTGTGGCTTTTTAATAAAAAGCTTCCACAGCTAGAACTCGTATCTTCTGGTCCCCAATCTGGTGTTTTTACTGTCCTTACTAAAACAGGGAACTGAAATATGATACATTTTAGAAAGGTCGTCACCACTGAAGATCAAATTTTAAACATTACTCTGTGCCTCCCAGTTTAATCAAGCAATCATTTCATCTAAACCCCATCCCCATCCCAGAATCCTAGGAAGAGAAAGTATGCTGTCAGAGAAAGCATTGCTGTAATGGTCTCAGGCAGGAGCTGTCTAATAGCACTTTCTACAGTGATAGAGGTATTCTGTGTGAACTCTCCTATATGGTAGCTAGGATAACTGAAGAATTGATTTTTAAATTTTAGTTTAAATGAATTGATTTGAATGTCACCCACTGTACAGCACAGGGAACTCTGCCCAATGCTATGTGACAGCCTGAATGGGAAGAAGTTTGTGGGAGAATGGATACATGTATATGTATGGCTGAGTCCCTTTGCTGTCCATGTGAAACTATCACAACATTGTTAATCAGCTATACTCCAATACAAAGAGCCCGCCAGGCTCCTCTGTCCATGGGATTCTCTAGGTAAGAATACTGGAGTGGGTTGCCATTCCCTTCTCCAGGGGATCTTTCCCACCCAGGGATCAAACCCAGGTCTCCTACATTGCAGGCAGATTCTTTACCATCTGAGCCACCAGGAAAGCCTCCAATACAAAATAAAAGAAAAATAAATGTAAATAGCCATGTGGCCAGTGGCTGCCGTATTGACAGCACAGCCTGACAGTATAGAGCAGGGGTTGGATGGCAGTCCCTGGCCACTGGGCATTAGAGTCATCCAGAGAACTTGTCAGAAGTACAGATTCTGGGCCCAATGCCCACTGACTGACTCAGTAGACATAGGGCAAGTACATTTGAGAACCCATCTAGTTATTGTAACTTAGGTAGGATAGCACTGCCTTGGTGAGCTCTTCCTTGGCATAGAAGAATTGAGCCAGAATCAGGCGTTTAGCCCTGGCCTTGGTCTTCTGGGGAGACTAGAACAACCTTCTGAGGAATGTTAGACCCTTGGGAAATATGGTGAAACCTATGGACCTCTTCCCTGGAGAAACACCAATAAAGTTCCTAGGGTTCCCAGACCTCCCTGAAGCCATCCTTGAACCCACGTTGAGAACTCCTCAGCTTGGACAGAAGATCTTTACTAAGCTGGAGAGGGAACTGAGCTGGAGCCCAGGAGCCTTGTCTACCCAGATGTGTCACACACATGTGCCCAGGGGTTGACCTGGTGCTCTCCCCATCATTCCTACCCCCAGGCCCCTCCGGGGGGTCATGGAAGCCCCACAGAAGAAAGGACAGGCAGTGTACGTGGATCAGGCCCTACAAGAATACTGACTTAATTCTGCCCCTTTCCCTTCCCCTTGTGTGTTCATGGCCTGTGAGTGAGCTGAGCGGGTGTGGCTGTTGCCACTGCTCACATCCTCGGCTCTGACACACGGAGCAGAGGGAAGAGTACATCTAAGGCCTGAGTGGAGCTGTGGAGAGTGTCCAGCTGAGTAATGAATCAGGATTTTGACTTGCCTTCAAAGGCAGAAACACAGCAGGCTCCCACTTTAGTCCTCACTTCCCGCGAGCTGCAGGAGCGAGAGAAGGGGCAGAGCTGCAGGGCTCCGGGCTGGGGCAGCAAGCCGGGACCCAAAGCCCAGAGATGGGCAGGCCCACCCAACCAGCAGTCCCAGGCTTAGTGCAGAACCCCACTTTTTGTAGATCAGAACCCACGTGGAAGTGGGGAGGGAGTGAGGAAACGAGCGTGTGTATATGTCGAGCGCTGCTGTCCGGCCAGAGTGTCCTGAGAATAGCCTCTTGAACTTGGAGACAGTCGATGAGAGTCTGAGTCATGGTCATGTGGCACTGGAAAGGCAGACACAGGAGAAGCTGTACAACTCCCGGGCCATGATTTCGTGCCCCCGGGAGGCAAGGGTCAGCCTGTTTTCCCCGTGCCCTTCACAGGTTCAGCAGCCAGCTGCTGGGTTAGCTTCTCAGGCTCCCTTGTTCCTCTCTCTCCCTGTCAGGCTGCTGGGTGAGTCATCAGGGCGCTGCAGAGGAGGCAGCCCTGACCTCGGCTGCCTTGGCCTCGGTTTCTCTGGGACGGGGTGCCTAGAGTGCTCGCAGAGGAAGGACCAGGGCCCCTGGCCAGCTGCCCACCCAGCCACCAAGGTGAAAGGACAGCTTGTTGGGGAGGGGCGCCCCACAGCCTGTCTGGAGGAGCGCCAGCTCCGGGTGAGCCATGTCAGGCAGGAAAGGCCACATGAGCCCGAGTGCAGCTTAGCTCTAAACAGCCGGGTGCCTCAGAACAAGACTGACCACTGGCCATTCCTCTTGCTGTCTGGTGAAACTCTCTCTTCATCCCAAGATGCTCGGCATCATCCTTGATTCCCTCCTGCAGCCAGCACCCCCTGTGCCCTGCTCTGCTGCACACCAGGGACACGACCTCTGCCCTCAGGAGCCTTCTGCCCAGGGAGGCCCATGACATCCCCCCTTGCCTGCAGCCCAGGGACTGGGGAGTGGACAGCACAGCCCAATAGGCCCAGCTCCACACAGCCCCATGCAGACTGGTGATCTCCGGCAAGTCTCCGCCTAATTAGGCCTCCATAAAAATGAGGAGATTGAAGCAGTGTTCCTGTAGGCATACCTCTAATACTGTTAGGTTTGGAGTGCTGGGGGCTATTTGTAAGGTCTCATTTCTCTTATAAAGAGGCCCTGGATCAAGTCCTTTTGGAGAGGGACAGGGGCTGCAGGGGTGTGGAGTGGGATGAAAGCACCCTTACAAGTAGAACAGCCAGCTTGGAGGGCTTTCACCTAACTGAAGTCAGAGCACCCCTTAGACTTAAGGTCATCAAGAAACTGAGGCCATCCATTCAGCCGCCGGAGCATCCAGCCTGCAGGACCACACCCGCACCCAGGCTGAAAGCTGGAACCACTCTGAGTTCAAAGCTAGCAGGCCCTTGAAGGCAGAGATGTGGGCATCAAATTCATAGCAACCGACAAACCTTCCCCCACCCCCACACCCCAGTCAAGCTGCCTCAGCCTTTCGTGTGTGCTGTGGTGAGCCAGATGCTGTAGGCAGGAGGTCTCAGCCTAGAGTTTCCCAGTGTCCCACTGTCTCTCGGAAGCTTCCAGCCTGATCAGGCAAAAGGGCAGAAGTATAGAGGCCTGGCTTCCCACGGTCTGTCTTCATCCCTCAAGAGCAGATGGAGGCGTGGTTCAGGATGAATGGAGCTACTGCAGAGAAGACCTCATCTGTTAGCAGCAGCTGAGGACCAAGCTGCCATCAAAGAGCATTTATGAAAGTATCTGCAATCAGTGCCTTCTTAGGCTTTGTCGCAAACAAGTCATGACCCAGTAGGGCACTGCCCTTGGGAGTTGAGAGCCCCAGTCTTTAAAAAACTTCCCAACTGCTAACAATCTCAGGGCAGCGCTGTTCTCTTTTGTGACCACTCCAGCCCGCGTGCTCTTTGCACAGATTGTCACAACAGTACATTCTCTCTCCCATCTGGCTCTGTGGGAACGCAGAGCTGGGGGAGACGGAGCCCAGAGAGAGATGAATTCTTGTGCTTTGTCCTCATATTTCTAGAGGTGTCAGTTGGTGGTGGGGTGTGTGGGCTGTAATAGAAATTCCATTACTAATGTTACCTGAAAGAAAAACGATCCCCAAAAGAGGTTTTCAGCAAGTGAATTTGGACATTACAGAAGGAAGCCTGTCAGTCCCTTCTGGAAAGCCACAAACAGATGCAGCTCAGGAAAGGAGCCAAGTTCTGGTGTTGCTGCTTGCATGGTTTTTAGGTTTTACAAGATTTCATATGTGTCTCTATATAATGTGTACATATATAAATAGACATACACAAATCTATATATATACACGCATGCGTGTATATATATACACACACACACACACGCACATGCACTCATATGTACATGCATACCTCTACCTGTAACTTGGGAACAAAACTAAACCTCGATTCTCTCCTCTTGGAGAAGAGCCCTCAATGGGTGGCACAGGCATGTCTCTAAGAAGGCAAGGCTTGTGCAGAATCGGTGAGGTGACTAATGGCTTTGGAGTATGGGATCCACCCCCCTGTTCTGCGGAAGCAAAGTTCACCACAAAACAAACAGCAGAAGACGACTCAGCCATTATTTACAAAGGCAAGAAAGAACCAACCCAGACATTGATCCACAGATGTCCCAGAGGAGGCAGACTAGAGTTCTCCTTGTGGAGTGGAGGGGAAGAACTGGTAGGGCCGGGGGGCTCACCCACATGAGACTGTGGCAAGGTTGCCATTGGGATCATTTGGAGGATAAATACATGTGGCCTGAGGGGGCAAAGGCCCTCTGCCCCCTGCTTTTCTCCTCCCACTGCAGCCTGCCCTGGGGTCTGGGGGTGACCTGCTCTGCGTGTGGTCTCTCTCGCAGGGTGAGCGTGAGCCTGGGAGATGGCAGTGATGGAAATGGCCTGCCCAGGCGCCCCCGGCTCCACGGTCGGGCAGCAGAAGGAGTTCGCCAAAGCCAAGGAGAAGACACAGGCGATGGGGAAGAAGCAGAGCTCCGTCCACAAGCTGGAGGCCGTGGAGAAGAGCCCTGTGTTCTGTGGGAAGTGGGAGATCCTGAACGACGTGATCACCAAAGGCACAGCCAAGGACGGCTCGGAGGCTGGGCCAGCTGCCATCTCCATCATCGCCCAGGCCGAATGTAAGAGCCCCGGGCTTCAGGGCAGGGGTGGGTGGCGGAGAGAGAGGTGGGGCACAGCATTTGGACAAGGGTTATTGGCCATAGGTAGGGCTTGGCTCAGGGTCCCCTTGTGGAAGAGGGAGGTCAGGGCGACCACCATAGGAGACACTCACAAGATAGGACCGGAGGTTAAGCCAGCAATCAGTGTGCCATGGGAGCCAGGACAGTGCCAGGGAGGGACACACAGGAAGGGAGAGGTGGCCGACGAGGCATTGCCCATGGTGACCAGAGCAGGGGAAGGTAGCTGGGAGGCAGGGATACATGGGCTCCAAGGTGCTAGGGAGTCTGCAGGATCATCAGGCAGTCCCTCTGCCTTCTCCTGGGACCTCGGGCAGCCTGAGCATCTCTGGAGAGGCCCAGACAGGAAAGACCAGGTCTCCCAGAAAGCTGCTCTGGGGCATTAGGCTCTTCACCTCTTCCACCTCAAGGCGGCCCCCACCCCAAAGGATGAACACCTGCCGTCAGGCCTGCAGGGTGGGGTGAGGCCTGGTCTGGTCCTTCTGCTTCCGCTCACAAGACCTCAAGATGGCTCAGAATGATGGCTGCCACCAGAGCCTGAGAAACTCCCAAGGGGGCGGGAAGGGCCAGGAACCCCCTCCCTCCCCACACCTCCACCCCAGGAAGTTTCTGGGGTGGAGCCTGGTGAGACCGACAGCTGGTGACAGTATTTTCCCACGTACATCCATCCTTCCCCGCATCTTCCGCTTCCTTCTGGCTGGTCCTTGACGAGAGATGAGAGAGTAAAAATTAAAGCAAAGTGAGTGGCATGGTTATGGTAGTTCAACCCACACACGTATGTAATAGTATATACTGAGCCGTGTGCGAGGCACTGTGTCGAGGGTTTTATATGGACCATCTCACTTACACCTCACAGTGTGTGAAGTGGGGTGGGCGCCCTTAAACGATTCCGTGTTGTAAGCACACCCAGTGCCCTTGACCCCCAGGCTGGGAGGGCAGGGTGAGGTCACCGCTGTGAGAGGTGGTGAGCCGCGGGAAAGAGGAGTGGCCAGGAGGGCATCTGCAAAGTGCCGCTCTCCTAAGTGCCGAATCCTCTTCTTTCTCCTTTCTGCTCGTCCAACCCCTTTTCCTTTAATTAAAAGGTGAGAACAGCCAAGAGTTCAGCCCCACCTTTTCAGAACGGATCTTCATCGCTGGTTCGAAACAGTACAGGTAAGACGGTCAGCCTGAGAGGGGCGCCCCGAGCTGACACAACGGCAGTGTCCCCACCCCAGCTGCTCGCCCCAGCCGCTCCCAAATGACCCCTGGCTCCCGCCTTCAGCACCTGTGGTTCGGCTCTTGGAACCCACCCAGGCTTCCTGGCTGAGCCGCTCTCCCAGCCAAATAAGCTTTTCAAAAGCTGCTCCCAGCGTGTGGATGACTGCCTCTGGGTCACATCAGCTTGACGTTTTATTTGTATTCTCCACGGAGCCCTTGATGCTCCCCTCGGTTCCCATCAGTAGGGAGGTGCTGGGAACAGGAGGCACCTTGCCGCTGGTGCGTGACCACAAGTGCAGGCCCAGAGAAGCCACTTGGTGAGAAACCTCACATGTCCTTCCCTCTATGAGACACACCCAGGGAGGGATGAGGGCTTGGAAACAGGCAGGGGCAGACTCGCAGCTCACTGGCCCTGTGGAAAGGAGGCTGAGTGAGGCTCCCCAGCCCCAAAGACTGGTTCTTGGCAACTGGAGGTTGAACCTGGACATAGGTCCTCCTCTCTCCCCAGGCAGACTTCCTTTATCACTGGAGTTTGGGAACCACTAGTGATGAAAAGGTTCTAGGAGGGCACCTGGCCTTGAACCAAGAAATGCTCCCTGTTTGGTCAGATTCCTTATGCCAGCCCGATGCCTTTTGACCCAGGGTTGGAGGTTTCTGATGGACTCACTTCTTTCCACTGCCTGAGAAACCGCAGGCCCCTAGCAATCCCCAGAACTGGGGTGAGTTGGCCTCCTTCGTGGGGGCAGGAGACGAGGCCATGGGAGAGCAGCTGAGGCCGTGGTTGGCTTCACAGCTGTTTGGCAGCAGCCCTTTCAGAAGGGCCCCCGGGACCTTGATATCCAGAGGGGCGAGAGCCGAGTTAGAGCCATGGTGATGCTCAGCCTCCAGCTGTCAGAGCAGGGCGGGTTCCCCTGGTACCGGGCACCAGCCCGGGCAAGGTGTCTGTTTATGCCGCTCCTCACATTCCTGGGGGAGCCCGGTGGGCCCAGGGCTGGTTGGGGTGGAGGTGACCAACATCAACTGTCCTTGCTCCAGAGGCCACAGAAACCAACTCAGAGCTGAGAATGCCTGCCATGGGGTGTGGCCTTCTGAGCCACATGCCCCCTTCTGGGCCCTCTCCGTGGGCAGTCCCCCTAGTCTCTCTCCATCCACATCAAAAGAGCAATGTGCAGCCTCTCACCTTAGTAATAACCACTGTTTATCAGAGGCTTGCCTTGGCACCAGGCACCGAGGTAGCCTTTTTGGTTTTTTTAGTAATTATTTATTTATTTTTGGCTGTGCCGAGTCCTCAATGCTACACGGCCTTTTCTCTAGTTGCAGCAAGCAGGGGGCTGCTCTCTAGTTGCAATGCACAGGCTTCTCATTGCAGCAGCTTCTCCTGGTGTGGAGCACGGGCTCTAGGGCGCTAGGGCTTCAGTAGTTGTGGCCTGTGAGCTCAGTAGCTGTGGTTCCCGGGCTCCAGAGGGCAGGCTCTGTAGTTGCTCTATAGTTGCACTATAGCATGTGGGATCCTCCCGGACCAGGGATCAAACCCACGTCTCCCGCACCAGCAGGTGGACTTTACACCACTCAGCCACCAGGGAATCCCCCCAGCTAGCCTTTTTAAATGAGCTGTTTCATTTAAACCCCATCTCCGCCCCACCTGGCAGAAAAGACTACCTCCTCTTTACCAGTGAGGGCCCGGACCGTCCTTGGGGCTCAGGAACTGTCCCGCGTTCCTGCAAGTCCTGACTAAGCTGGGATGTGACCTCGGGTCTCTGTGAGTCCATCGCAGTTACCTGCACCTCCTCACACCCAGACGGCGTGTCTGTGTCTATCTGACAGCCAGTCCGAGAGTCTTGATCAGATCCCCAACAATGTGGCCCACTCGACTGAGGGCAAAATGGCCCGTGTGTGCTGGAAGGGGAAGCGCCGCAGCAAAGCCCGGAAGAAACGCAAGAAGAAGAGCTCCAAGTCCCCGGCTCAGGCGGGGGTGGCCTTGGCCAAACCCCTCCCCAGGACCCCCGAGCAGGAGAGCTGCACGGTCCCAGTGCAGGTGAGGCCTCCCCCGACCCCAGTCCCCGTGCCCGGCTCAGGGCTTGCAGAAGAACTGCACCATGACCGCAGCTCCGTGTCCTAATGCTGTGTTTCCCCTGCAGGAAGATGAGCCTCCACTGGGTCCCCCATATGTTAGAAATGCCCCGCAGTTCACCAAGCCTCTGAAGGAGCCGGGCCTTGGTCAGCTCTGGTTTAAGAAGCTTGGGGAGGGCCTGCGGCCAACGCTGCCTCGACCAGAACTCCACAAACTGATCAGCCCCCTGCAGTGTCTGAACCACGTGTGGAAAGTCCACCACCCACAGGACGCCAGCCCCCTGCCCCAGCCCTTCCCCTACAGCAGGCTGCCTCACCCCTTCCCATTCCACCCTCTCCAGCCCTGGAAGCCTCACCCGCTAGAGTCCTTCTTCCTTGGCAAGCTGACAAACTGTGTAGACGACCAGCAGCCCCTGCCTGGCCCTCACCTGGGCAGACTGGCCTGTGCAGATAGCCAGAAGCCCCTGCCCAGCCCTCACCTGAAGCCCAGCTTCCCGTCTCGTGGCTCAAGGGACAAGCTGTCCGTGGAGGAGTACCTGGTACATGCCTTGCAAGGCAGCGTGAGCTCCGGCCAGGCCCACAGCCTGGCCAGCCTGGCCAAGACCTGGTCAGTGGGGGGCTCCAGGCCCCAGGCGCCCAGCCCCGAAACTGAGGACAGCGAGGGGGTCCTACTCATCGAGGCAAGTAGTCCCCAAACACATGGACACATGCCATCACCACCCCCTCCACCTCCGCCTCCAGGGCCGCCCATCTTCTCTTCCCCCTTTCCTTCACCTTCCTCCTCTTGTTGTTCAGTCGCTAAGTCATGTCTGACTCTTTGTGACCCCATGACTGCAGCACACCAGGCTTCCCTGTCCTTCACCATCTCCCAGAGTTTGCTCAAACTCATGTTCATTGAGTCAATGATGCCATCCAACCATCTCACCCTCTGTCGTCCCCTTCTCCTCCTGCCCTCAATCTTTCCCAGCATCAGGGTCTTTTCTAATGAGTCAGTTCTTTGCATCAGGTGGCCAAAGTATTGGAGCTTCAGCATCAGTCCTTCCAATGAATATTCAGGGTTGATTTCCTGGTATTGACTGGTTTGATCTCTTTCTTGTCCAGAAGACTCACAAAAGTCTTCTCCAACACCACAGTTTGAAAGTATCAATTCTTCGGCTCTCTGCCTTCTTTATGGTCCAGCTCTCACATCCGTACGTGACCACTAGAAAAACCATAGCTTTGACTATATAGGCCTTTGTCGGCAAAGTGATGTCTCTGCTTTTTAACATGCTGTCTAGGTTTGTCATAGCTTTGTTTCTCCCTCTCTAGTTTATTGGATAACTTTGTAACATTACATGATTTTCCCAAACTTAGATTTCTGGCTGTTAATCCCATCCATCTCTGACATTATCCCTTGTCCTCTGCCCCTCTTCATTGTCCTTCCCTTTCTTTTACCTTTTAGCTGAAGTCATGTTTTTTCACGGTCAAGGTCGTTGACAATTTCATTTCTGTCCCACAACCACAAATCTGGGGAGGAGGTTTTTTCATTGCAAGGATCAGATTGCCTCAGGCAGACCATGAAGCTCTCCTTTGCCTTCGCCTGATTCCTATCACCCCCTCTCTGGTAGTCCTGTCCCCCCACACCCCACCCCACCCTCTGCTGACCCCAAGCCCTGCCTGAGACCAGTTGGTGTCTTCTGTTGCGAGGGCTCAGCTCAGCCCAGCAGCCTGGCACGGGCCACCAGCTGGCAAGCCTTCCTCACTGTAACCTTCATCCCTCCACTGCCCTGGCCACTGAAACCGGCCTCTCTCTCCTGCCAACTCCAGAAACTCAAGCCGGTGGATTATGAGTACCGAGAGGAGGTCCACTGGGCCACGCGCCAGCCCTGCCTGGGCAGAGGCTCCTTTGGAGAGGTCCACAGGATGGAGGACAAGCAGACCGGCTTCCAGTGTGCCGTCAAAAAGGTATGCTGGGCTCCGAAGCTGAGGAGGGCAGCGGCCCGAGGCCCATCGCCTTCCCTTTGCCTTCTTTCAGGGTTAGTCATGGGTCTGACTCTCTTTAACGGAGCCTGGCTATCCTGGCTACCCTGGGTCAGCTGGCACTGGAAGGGGAGACAGTCCTGGTCACATGTCCCCGCCTGTGAGCCGCACTTGGTGTGTGTGTCTATGTGAGAGGGAGCGTGAGGCTGTGTGTGCAGCCTGGGCCCCTCCTGATGCCAGGCCCCTTGGGCAAGTCAAAACCAGGAAGATCATTGGATTGTCACAAAATTCATACTGAGCTGAAACTCTTAAACTTCACAGCGGATAGCAAGGTAATAGCAAGAGCACAGTCTCCCCCTAACAGGAGCCTCCCTAAGAGAAGCCCCCTGACAGGAGCCCTTTGGGAGCCAGATCTGACTCTGCCTCCTGTTGACTGGATGTAATCAGTCCTGGGAGATGGACAATATGAGGCAATGAGACTTAGTGAGAGCCCCAGGTAAATGGCAACCCACCCCTGAACTCTTGCCTGAGAATCCCATGGACAGAGGAGCCTGGTAGGCTGCAGTCCATGGGGTTGCAAAGAGTCAGACACGACTGAGCGACTTCACTTCACTCACTTCATACTTTATCACTGGAGAAGAAAATGGCAACCCACTCCAATATTCTTGCCTGGAGAACCCCATGGACAACAGGGTCGCAGAGAGTTGGACACGACTGAAGTGACTAAGCACGCAAGTTTATCCAACTACAGAGTTTGGCTTTGACCCTCTCCTCAGGAAGGGGCAGGGGAGGAAGACTCGAGCTTCTAGGATTCTAATTAGAGGCAGGGGCCTGAGTCACATCTCCTACTCCCTCATCTCCGTGATGTTAGAACTGGAGACCAGAGAGGGTCTGCACCTTGCCCACAGCCCCACAACCGGGCCTGGACCCGAGGCCTCCTTCTGTCAAATCACACTGTCCAGGCCCAGCAAACCTTGGAGGGTGTCAGCCCTCCTCTCCTTCTCCTCCTTTCTTCTACCCCGACTCTTCCCCTCACCTTAATTGGAAACCACCTTGCCCTTGACCTTAAATTCAGCTAAGAATAAGGGCTAGCCCCAAAGACTTCCTAAGGTGGAAATCAGAAACATTTCTATGGGCCATTTCCTTGGCCCATGGGCAGCGTGAAATAAGCTAATTCAAAGATGGACCTTGTTTTCAGATGGCTTTTTTTCAGCACACTCTGATTCCCCGAAGGAAGGGGACCAAATAGCCAGAACAGGCAGGTACAGCCTGCTCGGGCCCCATGCAGAGTGGACACTGCTGGCACCACTGTCTTGGGTGCCTGCAACTTTAAGGGGTGAGGGGATTGCGATGTGAACAGGGCTGGCTTCCATGGCTGGTGCATGACCAGGTGTTACAGCTGGAGAGTCTGGGCCTCGGGGCAATGGGTTGAGAGCGGGGACTATCCTTAGGTATTACCCCAAACTTCAGACACACTGTGTCAAATAAGCCGGCTCCACCCCTGCCCACCCCACCACTGACCGAAGCACGTGCTTAGTTCTTGCCAGCATGGGTCATCATCTCCCGCTGGGATGCCAGGGCCACGTGCCTGACCGCCTCAGCTGCAGTCCCCTCCCCAGGCCACCAGAGAAGGCTCAGCTGTCCCTCCTGAGAGGCGGGTGGGAGGAGGGCAAGAGAGTGTGAAGTATCCTGGAGATGAACGCCTGTGCTGGGGAGCTTAGTCACCAGGCTTCTCAGCTGTTGCGCTGCTGAGGTTCTCAGAGTCCCAGGCAACAAGGTAAACAACCCTAATATAGTAGAAGAGGACAGGGACTCCACTCCTCACCTCCCCAGGGCAGCCAGACAAGCTCCAAGCACAACGCACGGACTTGCCAGGCCCAGACCTGCTGCTCAAGCCCCCCAAAGCCGGCCCCTCGGACCTCTGCCTCCCCCCAATCCAGGACCTCAGCAGGGTTGGCTTTGGGTGGCCCACACAGCTGCCTTTGGTCAGGCACACCACCCCTCCTTTCTCTCCAGGGGAGGGGAGTAAGGAAGGTTTCCTTTAGCATTTTCATCTGGAAGATCTGAGAAACAGATCTCTGCCAGGAGGGTAGGGGTGGAGGGTGAGGGCCAAGGATCAGAGGTCAAAGTGCACACAGGGTCAGAGCAAGTCTGCATACCCTCTGATGCTCCCCAGGGAGGATCCAGGATGTGGAGCATCACATGATGATGTCAGCACCCCGCTGGCCCCAGGTCAGATGCTAATTGGTTGCACACCCAGGCTTTAATGTCGAGTTTTGGGGGTTTTTTTAAGATTTTTTTTTTATCTTACTTTTACTTTCAAATTAATAGAAACTCATTATAAAAGAATGGTACCCCAAAAACCAAAAGTCTCTCTGTCCCCCAGTCCTCTTCTGAGGTAACCACCCTTTGATATGCGGATATAAACATGTAGTTATGACTTTTATTAAAATGAGGCTGCGCTCATTTGTTCTGTACCATGTTTTTCCATGCAGCAGTGGATCATGGACAGATTTCCTCACTGGTCATATACACCTGTCTAGTGCCTTTTAACAGTCAGTGTAGAAGCTCTAATCCTAGTCGGTTCATTCATAAGACCCATGACCTCCTGGAACTGTATCCCACAAGTGGCGCGGATGGGCCCACACACACTTTTTATTTACCAGATTTTCACAGGGCTCTGTGGCCCACAGAGGGTTAAGAACTGTTCGTTTGAGCACATCTGGCTGGAGCGTGGAGCTCTAGGAGCCTCTTGTTGCTCTGCCCTGATCTGGATTAGAGTGGCTTTGGCCAAGTCCAGCCAGCTGTTGTTACCAAGCCCCTGCTCTGTGCCGGATGCTAGGCCCGGGCTGGGGACAGAGGTGTGGGGCCCACACGCCTGACCTGAAGGAGCTCGGATTGTAATGGGGGTGGACACTCACATGGTGGAAGGATGGTAGAAGCAGCCATCAGCCGAGCACGTGGGTAAAGTCAGCCAGGACGAGTGTTGAGGAAATCAGGACAAGGACCAAGAGGAGACTGTCTCCATGATGATGAGGAAGTAAAGGACAAGACTGTATGCCTCTCACATATTATTGTTCCTGGGATCTTTAAAAGAACTTATAGAATTGCTTTTATTCCCTATATTTACTGATGAAATGAATATGAATACTAAAGAAAACCAGAGGGAGTGTTCAAGAAGGAAAGAGAGACCCCTGGTATAAAGCGTGTGGGCAGTTAAGCAGAGGGAAATGGCCTGTGGATTTGGCGGTTAGGTGACTGCTGACCATGCTTCCACCTGGGCATGCATGGTCTTGAACTTCAGTAAAAAAAAAAATGTCCAGGATGTAAAAGCTAATACCCCTAGAACGGCCTTCAGCAAGGTAGGGAGCTGGCAGCTCTGCAGTGAGGCTTACCCCCCCAAGACCTCAGCTCTGCCCCTTCTTATCCCGTGACCTTGAACAGGTCACCGGTCTGATCTTCAGCTTCTTTGTCTATAAAATGAGATGATATCACCTCCGAAGCTATTGTAAGATGCAAACAATGAATAAAGTTCTGAGCATAGTCCCTGGAATCTGTTAAGTGGGCATTAAATATTAGTTCTCATTAACATCCTCATCAGAGTCCAGCCCTCACTGCACAGATGAGGACACTGAAGTCCAGAGAGAAAAGGTGGCCAGATGGGCAGCTGGCCTGGATTAGAAGGGCAACCTTTCTCCCTTGAGAGCATCCTTTCAGCCTGCTCTCCCTGGGGCTGGCCCAGACTTCTAACACACCTTGTGTTTTGAAGTGTCCCTTCCAACTCCCTTTGATCAGAGTGGTTGGGAAGGGTTTTAATATCACTGGGGTGCTCTGAAAGACTTACGGATTTCTTCAGAATTAAAGCCTAAGCTTCCAGACTTCCTTGGTTCACAGCCCTTCATGTCATTTTTTCAAGGTGCCCCTAAAGCAAGTTTCATCTGTTAAATAATTGGGTCAAGTAATAAGTCTTTATCCTAACAATCTAGTAACTATTTGCATAACAACACACATAAATTGAAAGATAAATTTCCTTCTTAAACAACCATAATTACTAATGGAATGTGTATCCTGTTGGGCACGCACTTCTCCACCTTTGAAATCACTGGACACCATCCCCTTCACATCCTGCTCCACACTATCCCCCTAAAGAACCTTTTTGTCACAGCAGCCTCCAAAAACCCACCTTCCTAAAGATACATCCTCAAAAGAATGCAGTGCAGCTATTGAAACCGAAGTATCTTAAGCTAGTAGTCTAGGTGGCGTCCCCAGATGTCACCATCACTGCTCCCCTTGTGAGTTCTCTGTGGTGTGCGCTTCACCTCACAGTTTGGGAACAACAGGGTGAGAGACATTTGCTAATACAAGTCCTGTCGACAGATTAGTCCCAATTCAGGTTCAGAGCTGGAAACACTGACAGAGAGTCAAAGTTCGTGCAAGATGATCAACCAGATATTCTGCAAGTAATCAGAAGAGAGATTTTTCCACTGACAGGCAAAAGTCCAAAAGCCGCACGAGTCAGCAGGTCTCCGAAGACTGCCAGACCCTGACCGACTGCTCCCTGGCTAGTGTTGTTAGCACTCGCGCCCCCTGGTGGCACTTCTCAGGGCTAACAGGCAAGCCAACTGCAGCCGAAAGGAAAAACAAGTCTCTATTATAGGAAGTATAAGCATTTATTTTTTGGGCTCCAAAATCACTGCAGATGGTGACTGCAGCCATGAAATTAAAAGACGCTTACTCCTTGGAAGGAAAATTATGACCAACCTAGATAGCATATTCAAAAGCAGAGACATTACTTTGCCAACAAAGGTCCGTCTAGTCAAGCCTATGGTTTTTCCAGTGCCTTTGCCAACAAAGGTCCATCTAGTCAAGCCTATGGTTTTTCCAGTGGTCATGTATGGATGTGAGAGTTGGACTGTGAAGAAGGCTGAGCGCCCAAGAATTGATGCTTTTGAGCTGTGGTGAAGACTTCTTGAGAGTCCCTTGGACTGCAAGGAGATCCAACCAATCCATTCTAAAGGAGATCAGCCCTGGGTGTTCTTTGGAAGGAATGATGCTAAAGCTGAAACTCCAGTACTTTGGCCACCTCATGCGAAGAGTTGACTCATTGGAAAAGACTCTGATGCTGGGAGGGATTGGGTGCAGGAGGAAAAGGGGACAACAGAGGATGAGATGGCTGGATGGCATCACTGACTCGATGGACATGAGTTTGAGTGAACTCCAGGAGTTGGTGAGGGACAGGGAGGCCTGGCATGCTGTGATTCATGGGGTCGCAAAGAGTCGGACACGACTGAGCAACTGAACTGAACTGAACTGAAGCATTTATTGAGCGGCTCTCATTTGAGCTGGAGGGAGAAGGCAGGAGCTGCCATACCTGAGCACCCACTGAGGCCTAGTGCTGGTTATCACCCCTCCAAACTCCTACCCTACACAGGAGCAGAGGCCACTGCCCCCACTATTCACATATGGAGACACATAGCTTAGAGGAAGTGATCCACCTTTGGAAACGGCCGAGCCAGGGTCTCAGCCCAGGATGCTTGTATCTAAGGCCTATTTCTTCCCTCCATGTCACGCTGGTCCCTGCAGAGGAGTGGGTGGTCCCCAGCCTGCCAGTCCATTGCAGACAGGGCCTGGGCCAAGCCCCTCCCCGTAGGAGAATCCTCTCCTATGCCCAGATCCTGGGGAAACAGCTGCAAACAGAATAAACAAGCACTGTCGCATCTACATGGACATTTTAGCCTCAGGGGGAAAGGCAAACAATTATCAGCAAATAATAAGTGCTTAGAAGGATGCTGAGGATCCAGAGGCACTGACAGAGCCAGAATCTTGGCTCTACCAGCTCTGGGTACAGAAACATTTTAAGACGTGGATGTTGATAAACAAAAGGTCCCATAACCTAGAAACTGTCCAGACATTTGAGCTGGGGGAAAGAAAGTTCTGTGTTCAGCAGATCTGAGGGTGAGCAGCATGCCAGGGGCCTGGATAAGGATTGTCGTTTTTGTATGACTGTTTCCATAAACATCAGCACTGTAGAACTTTAGTCAAGTACTAGGCATTGACCCTGAGCGCCCCAGGGTTCACACTTTAGTTTCTAAGTGTCCAGCAGGCCCTTCAGGGCCCTGCCTGGCCTCGGAATCATCACCGGGCCCATCCATGGTCTCCATGTAGGGAGCTCCAAGGGTCCAGATAGGAACCCAGGGAACCAGCCCTGGACCTTCAACTTGACTCCCACCCACCGCTGGGCCCTTCCAGGTGCGAGTTGAAGTATTTCGGGCAGAGGAGTTGATGGCATGTGCGGGATTGACCTCCCCCAGAATCGTCCCTTTGTATGGAGCTGTGAAGGAAGGGCCTTGGGTCAACATCTTCATGGAACTGCTGGAAGGTAAGGAGCCAGGGGCCACTCTTTCTACCTCCAAAGTCAGAGCCAAGGGTTTCTCCAAGTCTTGCCCAGGTTAATCTTGGTCCCCAGTCAATCCATTTTTAAACTCTTGACCTCATGACATCAGCAAGAAAGGCCTGCTTTCTACCACCTGCCGTTTGAAGTCTCTTGCCCTTGGCTGATTTGGAGGCCTGGAAAAGCTCCATGTAAAGACCAGCCATTGATCTCCTAGGTGGTTCGCTAGGCCAGCTCATAAAGCAGAAAGGCTGTCTGCCAGAGGACCGGGCCCTTTACTACCTGGGCCAGGCGCTGGAAGGGCTGGAATACCTCCATACCCGCAGGATTCTACATGGAGATGTGAAAGGTAAGGCTCAGGGCATGCATGGCCCTGGTCCCTATTGGGCTCTTTCCTCACCCCATCATGCCTGCTTCCTCCCAGATCTTCTGTACCTCCGTCAAGGTGGGTGGGCTGAGCCAGCAGGAGAGGAGAATGTGTTCTCCCAGCCCTCAGCCTGGCACTGTGATTTCCAGTGGGTGATGCCCACAGAAAACACTAATCAAGCTCCTACTTACTGGTGACCATGGGAGGGAAGGGCAGCAAGGCTGAGTGGCCATATCCCCCTACCCTCTGAGAGCCTGCCTGCTGCCTGCCTCCAGCCTGAACTGATCCCCGCCCCCCCCTCCCTCCATGACTAATGAAACTAATCAGAAGCTGCAGCTGCCACGTAGGGTCAGCCAGAAAACTGCCCCGCCGGAGGTTCATATTGGGCCGGGGCCCTCGGTGACTCACCTGTTCCTCTTCTTCCCCGGGGTGGCCTGGCAGCCGACAACGTGCTCCTGTCCAGTGATGGGAGCCGCGCAGCCCTCTGCGACTTTGGCCACGCTGTGTGCCTTCAGCCCAACGGCCTGGGGAAGTCTTTGCTCACAGGTATGCCCTGCCCCCTACCCCTTCCCCCAAAGATAACAGCTGGGCAGCCTTCACGAAGCGTTAGCCCTGCGCCTCTTCCTGTACCTTCCTTAATGGCAATCAGAGATGTGAGCACTTTATGTCCATGAAGACTCTTAAGCCCCACAACCACCCTAGGTTATGAGGCTTTTGTTGTTAAGCTTAAATGCAATCATGCATGTCAGGTGCTTGCTTCTGATGTTCTTGTTACACAGAGGAGGGAACAAAAGAGGCTGGGTGCCACACCCAAGGTCCAAGGTCTGCTGTCCCCAAACCCCCGGGGCTCCAGGCCCCTTGGCCAGCCTTTCCCGGGGAGCTGTGCTCCAAGCCTGTGAGCTCAGCCCTCCCTCGCCTCTGAGAGCACGGTTTTGCAAAGCAGAATGAGATGGCTGACCAAAGGGCCTATGCTTTCTAGCTGGAGAAATGCCTGTTTTTAACTTATATTTTTCTGATTATTAATCTGTGTCTGCAGTAAAATATTGGATAACTACAGTGTTAAGTGGTTTGGAAGGGGAGTAAAAGTTCTTACCATTCCTCTTGCCCAGAGAGATAATCATGAATATTTTAGATAATTCCCTCCAGGTCTTTCCTTATTCATAATTTTTTGATACTTTGCTGTATATAGTTAAGGTCATCATAACACACTTTTTGTGCCCTGCTTTTTTATTTATAGCGTTAGCATAAAATTATTTCATTTTGACCAAAGGAAAAGCAATCTTTTAGAAGTGATTCTTTGTTGTCAAAGGACTCTTGATAATTCTGAAGATGTAATTTGAACACAGATACCTGTTTTCCACTTTGAAATAACTATAGTGTTATTATTATATTATAAAATATCTTTTATATCTTATACATATTATATTATATATAAATATCATATATTAACAGTATATTATTAATATTATACAATATATAATTATATAATATATTAATATAATATATATTATTATATAATATATACATTTATATCTTTTCTAATACCTTTCACAGAAAGTAGAGCTAAACAAAAATAAGAAACACAAACCACCAGAAAAATAATACTCCTCACATCTGGCATCAGTCTTTCTAGTCTTTTATGCATATGTTTTTTTTCCTTTTTTTTTAAGTTACTAAAATTTCAGGAACATCATACTATTAATCCCTCCCCCCTTTTAGAAGGCATTTTGAGAGTTTGATCCAAAGGGCAGAGCCAGTGGGTTTTTTAATTAATTAATTTGTTTGTTTATTTTTTGGCTGTGCTGGGTCTTCGTCACTGCATAGACTTTCTCCATTTGCAATGAGCAGGAGCCACTCTTCTTAGCTGTGTGCGGGCTGGGCTTCCCATTGTGGTGACATCTCTTGTGGAGCACAGGCGCCGAAGTGCAGGCTTCTATAATTGTGGTGCACAGGCTTAGTTGCTCCATGGTCTATGGAATCTTCCTGGACTGGGGATCAAACTGTGTCCCCTGCACTGGTAGGCAGACTCTCAACCACTGGACCACTACAGACGTCCAGAGCCCTTGTTTTAGATGATATATTCTTTGTTCCTGTCCCCAGCACAATCCCCACCTTGGCTTATCCCCAGCAAGTTGGACCTGGAGGCTTTATCTCTACTTACAGTACTTTGAGACAGAGTCAAGGTATATCAGGAACTGATTGGGGTGGTCATAGCCGAGGCTTCCGCCCATCAGAGCTCACAGTTGCCTTTTCTGCCTCACCTCACCTCTGCAGGGGACTACATCCCCGGGACAGAGACCCACATGGCGCCAGAGGTGGTGATGGGCAAGCCCTGTGATGCCAAGGTGGACGTCTGGAGCAGCTGTTGTATGATGCTGCACATGCTCAACGGCTGCCACCCCTGGACCCAGTACTTCCGAGGACCGCTGTGCCTCAAGGTCCGTGAGAGCCCCTGGGACGGCCAGCAGGCCACGGGCCCAGGCTGCGGGCTTGGTGGCGCCTCCCGTGTTGGCCGCTCTTTAGTGGCGGCAGGAGCAAGCAAGGGCCTCAGCAGAAATGTGGGATCCTGACTTAAATACTTGGCTACCCAAATTTAGGGTCCGAGGGCAGATCCTGGGTGAAGGGTCTTCTTGAGTTCATGGTTCAGGGCTCTCTTGTGTCCACACCCCAGGCCACCCCCGCCTGTCCTCCTGAGGGTTGTGGGGGTTGTGGGTGCCTGGGGGTTATGGGCGCCTCGCCTCCTGCTCTGTTCTGCCCTACCTAACCCCCTTTTCCCTTCTTCTTGGAAAAGTCCCAGCCCTCACTCTAGACCAGGCCATTCTAGTCCTTTTGACTGACCCCAGCACAGCAGGACAGGGGAGAGTGGGGAGGAGCAAGAAAAGGAAGTGAGGGGCAGGAAGTGATGGGGAGGCGAGTCTCATATGTTGCCTTTTGACTCCCAGATTGCCAGTGAGCCTCCACCTGTGAGGGAGATCCCGCCCTCCTGTGCCCCGCTCACGGCCCAGGCCATCCAGGAGGGGCTCAGGAAAGAGCCGGTCCACCGAGCATCTGCAGTGGAGCTGGGGGGGAAGGTCAGCCTGGCACTGCAGCACGGTAAGAGCCCCGCGCTGGCTGCAGGGAGTGAGAGGCGGTGGGGTCGTGTGGTGGTCAAGAACAGGATACTCAACATCTCAGAGCCTTGGCTTCCCCATCTAGAGCATGGGCATGACACCAACCTCAGGCCTGTTAGGAAGACTGAGGTCATGTGAGCCCAAGTGCTTAGTACTGTACCTTGATGCAGAGGCCATGCTCAGGAGATGGGGGAAAGAACTCACAACATAGAAAGGGGGCTTGAACTCATTAGTATCAGAGAGTGTGAAATAAAGCCAGGTATCACTTTCTAGCCATTTGTGTGGGAGAAAGTCAGAAAGCTGGCGGTGCCAACTATAGGTGGGGATATGGGACAGTGGCCCATAGGCTCTGCTGGAGGGCACCCGGCAGCACTCAGACAGATGTCTGCAGACCTGGGACCCTGCACCCTACTCCAGGGCACACTGCCAAAGGAACTCTGCCCAGATCCATGAGGGACGCACCTGGGGGTGTACACTGCAGTGTCATTTGTGAGAGGGAGAGATGGGCGCAGTTGGGTGTCCCTCCTTGGGAACACGAAGAGGCCAGTGGTGGGAGTGGGATGGGGTCGGGTGGGGTGCGGGATGCTCCACGCAGCACCCACAGCAGTACAAGCGCCTCAGTGTTCACAGGGCAGCCTGGCTGGATCTTAAAACTGTAGTGCCTGGTGAAGCAGGGACCCACAGAGCAAGGCCTAGAATACAGTGCCGTTGTGTAAATTAAAAATCGATAAATAAAAACAACACACACTTAGCAAGAATTCAGTGAAACCTAAAGTGACATATTGCACTTTTGATGTCTACTGAAGATAGAACATCAGCGGGGTGCGAGGGAGGGAAGTGGCAGGGCTTGAAAGGCAGTGAGGAGAACGAATAGGGATTGAGTAAAACAGGAGAGAGGCCTTGCCTGGCCCGCACCCCAAACGTAGATGGTAGTTAAATGGCCCCCCATTTAAAATGGCTGAACTTCCTCCCCACTCCCGAGAAATAGTGCCCCCTCAGGAAGCACTGACTGTCAAGAAGGGAAGGGTGAGATACAGAGGGTCAGCGAGGCCCATTCTCCTGGAAGCTATGAGTGGGCATTACCCCAGAGCTATTTTTAAATCTTCCCTTTGTAATATTAACATTACAATTAATATTAACAAAGCCCTTCTCTGGAGCCAATTCTATAATTTTTAAATTTGCAACTGTTACCTGGAAGGAAAATAGAATAAAAGAAATACTGTTCTATTTTCATGAGAGGACCCCCCTTAAGGAAGAAGCCTCCTGTGAAGACCACGCAGCGCCCTCTGAAATCGTGTCCTGGCTGGGCGAGGGACCACCCTCCCTGCCCACTTCTGCCACTCCTCTGCTCAGAAAAGGCCACCGGCCTGGCCTGTTCCCTCCTCACCGCGTGTGCTCTCTGTTTTGTAGTGGGAGGTCTGAGGAGTCCCTGGAGAGGAGAGTACAAAGAACCAAGACATCCACTGCCACTCCAAGACCACCCACCACCAAGCCAAGGCCACCGTCAGCGGACCCTGCATGCCCCGCCAGGGGAGCTCTCACCAGGGGCCCCAGGGCTGCAGCCAGCTAAGGACGCAGCAGGCGGGGCCCCTAAGCTCCAGCCTCCTCCACCTCCAGACCCCCCAGAGCAGAGCAAGTCTCCCAGCCTGCACTGGGGCAAGGAGGAGTCTGGGACATGGGACCCACTGCCCCTGTCCTCCCTGGATCCTGCCCCCGCCAGGAACCCCACCTCACCCGAGCGAAAGGCAACCTTTCCTGAACAGGAGCTACAGCAGCTGGAGATAGGTATGGGCAGCTGCGGCCTCCAGGGCCTTGGACACAGGCCTGGGCGCTGCCCCAAGGCCTTGGCTTCATCCTCTCCATAGCCAGCCCCCGCCCTGGGCTCAGCGATCTGTGCAGCAAGCCCAGACCCCTCCGGTTCACAGCCATCTTCTGCTTCTCTCTGCAGAGTTATTTCTGAACAGCCTGTCCCAGCCGTTCTCCCTGGAGGAGCAGGAGCAGATCCTCTCGTGCCTCAGCGTCGACAGCCTCTCCCTGTCAGATGACAGTGAGAAGGTGAGTGGGCCACAGACCAGGAGCCCGGGCACAGGGCTGGTGGCTTTGTGTCCACCCCGTGGAGGTGTTCAGTGCAGGCAGAGGGTAAAGGGCAGGTGATAGGGTCGCCCCTTTCTTATGGGAGGAGTCCTCGTTGGGGCTGGGGGGTCCTGGTTTCTCAGAATGAAACAGTCCATCTCCAGCACACCTGGGAATGCAGGACTGGTTTGGCGACTAAGATAGTGAGGGGAAAGGCTGGGCTTTAGTCCCCATAGAGAATAATCGTCACCTTCCTCCAGCCCTGGGGCCCCTCAAGAATTCAGCCCCGTGCTGAGTCCCAGCAGTGACCAGTAGAGCCACGCTCCAGCCCGAGCCAGGAGCACTCCCTCACCAAAGCAGACCAAGGCCAGAGAAGGTTCCCTGAGCCCAGGGACCTGAGTCTGTGCCCACTCTCGTTTCAGAACCCGTCCAAGGCTTCTCAGAGCTCGCGGGACACACTGAGTTCCGGCGTGCATTCGTGGAGCAGCCAGGCAGAGGCCCGCAGCTCCAGCTGGAACATGGTGCTGGCCCGGGGGCGGCCCACTGACACACCAAGCTATTTCAACGGTACAGTCCCCTGACCTCTGCCTGGGACTGGGGAGTCTGAGGGGCGGGCACAGTGGGGAAGGGAGAGGAGGAAGCTACCTGGCACCCAGAATTTGAGGTGCCTGGCCACTGAGTCAGTTTAGAGTAAACTAAACTCGGAGCCTGTCCTTACCGAGCAGTGAAGGACCATGGCCCCTCATGGGCAGCTGATGGAGTCCCAGAAGCCTCGCTGCGGGTGGAGAGCAGTCTCTCCTGGCTTGGAGTAAAAGCCTGAATTTCTGAAGGGAAAGGGAAGAACAGGAGCCCATGAGCATTTTAATCAAGAACGCAGCAAGAGGTACTTGCCCAGTGGTCCAGAGGTTAAGACTGCCTTCCATGCAGGGGGTGCAGGTTCAATCCCTGGGCAGGAAACTGAGATCTCACGTGCCGTGGGGTGTGGCCAAAAAATAGAAGAAAAAAGAGCTTAGCAATAGGTTTCCTGAGATCCTCCTCTGGGATTTGAAGTCAGAGGGTAAGAAAGACAGCACATGTGGAACTTCTTTGTTTTCAAGTGTGGTTGCAGAGGTCATTCTGTGATTTTAATAGCACAAGGGTTTAATTAGCACACAGTTCCCTGGCCTTTCCAGGGCCAGTGTGACTCATGGCATCAAGCCCCATGCCTGGCCAGAGGCTGTCCCACCTCAGGGAACATTACCATCTAAGTTGCCCACAAACCAATTTAAGAATCTTTGTTTCCAGTTCCTTTCTGCTTTTTGTGTGTAAGTTGGAATACTGCTTCCACACAGGAGCCAAGCTTAGCCCTTTGCATTGTGCAGGCCAGATTTCCGGTACTGACAGAACATGGCCATGAAGAGCTAGCAGGGGTATAACATTACAGCCCTTCCATCCTAAAGCCGCCTCTGCAGCTTCTTCAGCCACCCTGCTTCCCCCTCCCTAGGGCACCTTAGGGAGCTTGCAGCCACTCTCCTTATGGTCACCTTGCCTGACTTCTAGGTGTGAAAGTCCAAATACAGTCTCTCAATGGCGAACACCTGCACATCCGGGAGTTCCACCGGGTCAAGGTGGGAGACATCGCAACAGGCATCAGCAGCCAGGTGAGGGGGCGGGTACCTGCTGAGGGGCAGACTCTCAGAATCCAGTGTGCCCAGCTCAGTCCTCCGGGAAGGAAGCTTTTGAATAAGTAGAAATGGCACCAGAGGGAATAGTTGGCCCTGTAATGTCTGCCCCCCAGGGTCCCAGGGCAAGACTGGCAGTGGTGACTGAGGGGTCCTCAGGATCCCCACCCACTTGGGCTGGGTGAGATTCTTCAAGTCTTCCAGAATGAAAGGCAGGTAATACTCCAAGGCTGCCCGCTGCGTTGTAGGGAAGTGTCTCCCAGTGCAGCAGGAAGCCATCAGCTCTGCTCTGCTGGGACCCTTCAGCACCCCAGCCGCTCTCAGGCCCCCTGATTTGCTCTGCCCCCAGATCCCAGCTGCAGCCTTCAGCTTGGTGACCAAGGACGGGCAGCCCGTGCGCTACGACATGGAGGTGCCGGACTCAGGCATCGACCTGCAGTGCACCCTGGCCCC
Organism: Bos mutus; assembly: GCF_027580195.1. Taxonomy (NCBI): domain Eukaryota; kingdom Metazoa; phylum Chordata; class Mammalia; order Artiodactyla; family Bovidae; genus Bos; species Bos mutus. Next base: position 31,268,462 of record NC_091635.1, on the reverse strand, counting down.
AGACGGCAGCTTCGCTTGGAGCTGGAGGGTCAAGCACGGCCAGCTGGAGAACAGGCCCTAAGCAGCCTTCCACCACTGGCTCCAGTCGGCCAGAAGTGGCCTTCCTTCTCGGTGCTCAGTGCTGCTCTGAGACACAGGCTCTGCCTGCTCCCGGAGCTCTGCCAGCCCGTGGCTCAGTGGTGGGACCAGGGGCTGGCAGCAGTAAGGTGGCGCCAGCAGGACACCTCCCAGGATCCTCCACCCGGGTCCTGCCTGAGCCCACCGGAGAGGAGGAGGAAGAAAGGAGGCCTCTTCCCACGAGGAACAAAGAGGGTCTTCTCTGCCTCGGTCCCGACAAGCTGGCCTGACCCAGTTAGGATCAGTGACCACCTGCTGGCAGTCAGGGGAGAGCGGCTTCCGGCCCAGGTCAGGAGAGGTGGGTGAGCTGTCCCTCAGTTTCCAGGCAGGTGTGAGCATCTAACGACCCCCGAACCAGGCCCAGGCCAGGACTGGGGCGGCAGGTGTGCCTCCCCTCGCGTTCATGGAGGGGCCCCTCTGACCCCCTTGTCCAGCTTTGCCTGGCCATCAACCCCTCTTCTAGCACTAGGAGCTTTTCAGGCCAGGGAGGGAGAGACGCCTGACATGGGGGTCTCCCTGGGAGAGAATGCCACTTCTCAGGGTGCCACAACTCAGGCCCTGAGCTGAGGTCAGCTTCAGAAGAACCAGAGAAGGCATTCAAGTGACACGGTTCTCAGCCCCCAAGCACGTGCCCCTTTGCCACCAGCCACCAGTCTGCCCCAGAGCAGCAGGCCCTGAGCCCAGCCGCAGGCCCAGCACTGCCCCTGCCCAGCTGGCACTCAGCTCGCTCAGCTGTGGAAGTGGAGGGTGACATGAGACCTACCTGACAGGAACGCTCTGAGGACAGAGCACGATCGACTCCGCAGAAAGCACCCGACGCAGGCGCTCCTGTTACCCAGGCCCCGGCCCTCCACACCCTCACACAAGCCTCCCGGGACACTCACTCACCCTGCCAGCCCTGGTCTCCAGGGCACCGCCTGCTGCACTTTGCACTCTGATGACCTCAAAGCACTTTCATGGCTGCCCTCCAGGAGGGCAGGCCAGCGGTTCTGCATGGGCACAAGCAAGCCAGGAGATGGGGGGAAGGGACTGAGCTCTTGACCCTTCTTCATGCATGTGACCCCTCAAACGTCCTCCAGATTTCCTTAAGATGTGCCCCCCGAGGCCAGCCTCTTCTTTCGGGGGGCAGCTGATCAGGACTCATGTAGCATTAATCAACTGTGAATTGCTGTGGGGTAAGGGGGTATCCCTGAGATCCCACCTGGGGAGAAGCTCATCCCCACGTTTTGCCAGGTGACCTTTGCCCAGCTATCCACAATTTAGCCATTACTCCTCCCCAAGGAGAGACTCCCGGCCCCAGGATGTGAAGAACTGCAGCCTTTGCACTGCAGAGTTGACATGGTAGAAAACTTTGCAAGCAATAAAGTTTGAGATAATGACAAGTGTGTTTGGGCTGTGGTTGTCTCCACTCCCGCCTGCCTGTGCCTGAACCTCACATCCTACCAGCTGCTTCCCTCTGGCTTCTTGATGGGATCTTATCTAGTCTTGCCCCACCCTGGACAAAGACTGTTTTCAGCCCTTTCCCACCACTCCTCCCAGTGACACTTCCAGTCCTACCTCTGGGCTATCCATTCAGACCAGTTAGACAAGATGCCCCACGTGGTGACAGCTGGGAAGTCCCTGGCCGAACGGTGCCAGACTGAGGGGAGAAGGAGCAGGGTGCCAAGGGCTGGGTACTGACCAAGCAGGGGTAGTGGAGGCAAACTGCATGCCCAGAACCAAGACTGTCCCAGTCACTCCTCTGTCCCTGAGGCCTGGCTCCCAGGGAACTGGACTGGGAGTGGGCCTGAACTGCCAGCCTTTCCAGCCACCTGGGTGTCTGCACATGCTCAGAGATGACTTTCCCAAAGTACATTCCCTCGCGCTGGGACAGAACCTGAGGATGGACGTCGTTGGCACACAGGGTGCCTCGTCTAACCTGGCTCTACAACAGGAATCTATGTCCAAGTTCGGATGCACAGATACATGTGTACACTTTGGGGCAAAGGTGGCAAGCTCAGCAGGTTCTTGGAGGATCCTGGGCACGCAGAAGGTGCAGCGGCCTTCTGCCAGTATGCGCAGGGCAGATCAAAGCTCAGCCCAGCAGACCTCAGGCTTACCAGTCTCCATCGTCTACCCATCTGGGCCGGCAGCAGAGAGCAGCGCCTCCTGGATGTCTCTCAAGGAGGAGCTCCGGCTGCGGGGCAAGGAGGAGCCCCCTTCTCTGGAAGACTCCTCCACCAACTGCCAAGCCCAGCCACACGCCGGGGGTAGCGTCACAGAGGCCGCGACATCACAGGCACCGGCGCCCCCCACCCCACCCCACCGCACTCCCCGCATCTCTCCCGCTCCCCACAGCCTGTCACCAAAGAGCGCACTGGAGGCGGAGGGGCAGCAGCCACCAGCCCGCTCCCCGCCTCCGGTACAGAGTCCAGAGTCTCGGTCAGCATGGGGGTGACAGGTGGGAGCGGGCGGGCGCGCGGCGGGGCAGGGGCGGGGCCGGGCGGGAAAAATGAAAGTGAGGTAGGGGCTCGGGGGGCGGGGATCGGCCGAGGCGGGCGGGCGCCGGAGAGGAAGGTCGACCCCCAGCCAGACCCCCGCGGTCCCCGCGGATGATGGGCGGTGCTACCCTGGCCACCACGCCCAGCGTTGGCCCTGCGCAGCGCACGACTCTGTGTGTGTGTGTGTGTGTGTGCGCGCGTGTACAGATACACGTGCACACTGAGGGGTAAGGGCGTTCTGGACACACAGAGTAGAGGCCCTGTGCCCAGGAAGCGATATATGAATTACCCCAAACTGCAGAGGAAACACCCCCGCTCCAAATCAAATCAAGTGTTTCCGTGGTTGGTGCTTGAGGCTTTTGCAGAGAAAAGCAGTGTGCTTCAACAGATATTTACTGATCCTCTTCGTCGTGCTTTGCACTTCTCTCTGTGCCCTTGAACAAAGATGGTTTCCCTTCAGGGCCTTGGATCTCCCAGGTGTCTAACAAGGGGGCCCAGATTTCCCCCACCCCCGGATTGGCGGCTTTCTTCTCAGAACTTTCTCTCCCAGGACGACTTGGGCCAGCCTTCAAAACGTGCCAAAAATCAACAACCAGAGAACAGCTTTCCCCTCAACAAACAAACGGATGCAGAGATCTTAAATCACTCCTGCAATGTTTATTGCATCCCCTTCTCTTTTTTCTTTTTTTTTATCTTAGAGAACTGTGTTTTATTGTATTTTTAATTGAAGTATTGTTGATTTACAATGTGTTAATTTCAGGTGTACAACACAATGATTCAGTAAGATATACATATATATATATTCTTTTTCAGATCCTTTTATAGGTTATTGCAAAATATTGAGTATAGTTCCCTGTGCTCTACAGCTGCTTGGTTATCTATTTTAATATATAGCAGTGTGCATGTTATTCCTACCCACCCACCCCCTTGAAACTGAAAGTGTTAGTTGCTCAGTCCTTTTCAGTTCTTTGCAACCCCGTGGACTGTAGCCTACCAGGTTCCTCTGTCCTTTGGATTCTCCAAGCCAGAATACTGGAATGGGCTGCCATTTCCTTCTCCAGGGCATCTTCCCAACCCAGGAATCAAACTCAGGTTTCTTGCATTGCAGGCAGGCTTTTTACCACCTGAGCCATCAGGGAAGTTGCTTTCCCCTTCGGTAACAATGCGTTTTCTGTGTCTGAGAGTCTCTGTTTTGTAAATAAGTTCATTTGTTTGTTTGTTTTTAGTTTCCACATATAAGTCATATCATATTTGTCTTCCTCCGTCTGGCTTCTTCAGTAGTATAATAATCTCTAGGTCCATCCATGTTCCCTGGAGAAGGGAACGACTAAGAATACTGGAGTGGTCCAGTATTCTGGCCTGGAGAATTCCATGGACTGTATAGTCCATGGGGTCGTGAAGAGTCGGACACGACTAAGAGATTTTCACTCACTCACTTCATCCATGTTACTGTGAATGGTATTATTTCATTCTTTTTTATGACTGAATAATATTCCAGTGTGTGTGTGTGTGTGTGTATCACACCATCTTTATCCATTCATCTGTTGATGAACATTTAGGTTGCATCCATGTCTTGACTATTGTGAATGCTGTAATGAACATTGGGGTGCAGGTATCATTTCAAAATAGAGTTTTCTCCAGACATTCTCCAGTGGAATTGTAAGATCTTGTGGTAACTCTGTTTAGTTTTTAAAGGGATCTCCATACTGGTCTCAATGGTGACTGCACCAATTTACATTCCCACAAACAGCATAGGAGGGGTTTTTTTTTCTTCACACTCTCTCTAGCGTTTATTATTTGTCAGCACTTACTCTTACTCTGTGCTAGGCCCTGAGTCTAATGAGTCAACTAAAAATTAAAATTTGGGTTAGACAGCCAGGTATGTCACAGAGATAATGACAATGGAGATTTGAGTTGGGCTGTCAGGCATGAGTAGGATTTTTATCAGGAGAGAGACTTTCTGAGTATCAGAAACAGCATGTGCAAAGGCACTGAGGCACAAAAGTTCCCTCCACGCTCCAGGGCCTCTTGAGCTTGGGGCAAGGCAGGGAACTGGATACCAGGAGATGAAAAAAGGCAGAGATCAGACTATGCAGGATCTTTGAGGCCACCCTAGAGTCTGGATGTGAGCAGGTGTGATGCAACAGGCTTGTTCTGCAGTCATTGAAATGCCCGGGTTGGAGCCGGGGTCAGGGTGAATGTGGATCAGTAGCCTATGTTGTATTACATCAGCTAAAGGCCTAGAGAAATTTCAGCCAGCACAGTGGGTAGCACCATGGGGTTTGGAGCCGATCTGACTTGTGTTCAGGTCATGGTGCTATTCTTAAGAGCTGTGTGACTTGAGCAAACTTCCTCATATATGAGAGGAGAGTCATGGCCACCTGTGCAGTGTGTGACCCTGAGGGTTGAATGCATGCAAAGCACTCAAGCACCGAGTGTTGAGGGGATCATGAGTCCTGGGTTTGTGTTGACTTTGGTGTCGGAAGAGGGGAGAGGCAGTGGGGATGGAGAAACGATGTGCACTGGGTCATTAATAGTGGTGGGAAGGTCAGGAGCTGGGGACATGAGGAGGTTGCAAGTGACCCAGGTCTCTAACTGGGATGATAGGATAAATGAAGAAACCAGGGAGAGGAGTTTATTAAGAGATGAGAGATTGGAAAGGAAGATGGGTCAAACATGCAGAACTGTGTTGGCCATCCTAGAGTCTGGACACCAAGGTATGAACTTGATGCCCAAAATGGGAGATAATCTGAAGGGTTTCGCGGGGTGAGAGGAATAAGGAAACCATTCTCTTTTTTTAAATAATTTTGTTTATGTATTTATTTTTGGCTGCACCGAGTCTTCATTGCTATGCAGAGACTTTCTCTAACTGTGGCAAGCAGGGGCTACTCTCCAGTGGTGGTACACGGGCTTCCCCTTGTGGCGGCTTCTCTTGTTGCAGAGCATGGTCTCCAGAGCGTGGGCTCAGTAGTTGTGGCGCATGGGCTTTGTTGCTCCATGGCAGATGGGATCTTCCCAGACCAGGGATCGAACTTATATCCCCTGCATTGACAGGCAGATTCTTAACCACTGGACCACCAGCGAAATCCCAGGAAACCATTCTTTGCACAGACTTTTGCTGAGAATCCACCTGTGCCTGACTCTGTGTAGAGGATCAGAGATTCAAAGTAAGCAAATCACACACCCAACCCACCTCTTAACTGAAGCTGTGCACTTAGATAGAGGTCTGCTGTGGGGGGGCCTGGGGGTAGAGAGGAAGGGAGCAACTGGAGGAAGACTCCTCAGCTTAGCACCTTGAGGTAGAGTCTGGGAGGTCTTTAGGAAGAGGTGAGCCCCTAGCTCACCTAGTCATGACAATAGGAAAGGGGAATTCTATTCAAACTACTCAACTCAGGCTTTGACAAGGAATCCATAGGGTTTTAAACAAAGTGAAGTTGAGGCCTCCTGAGGGGAAAATGTGTAATCAGTGACTGCAGTTTAAGTCTAGAACTCAGGAGAAGTGGGAGTAAGAAATAGAAATTGGAGGGTCAAGTGAGAGTATGAAATAGAGATTGGAGGGTCTCCTGTGGTACAGCCACAGGCTTGAAAGCTCCAAGGGGCAGAGATTGTGTATGTTCATCACTATGTCCTCTGCCCTTAGCACAATCCCTGGACAATAGCTGGCCTCAGCATTTTTTAAATATATTTATTTGGCTACACCAGGCCTTCAATCTTCACAAAGACCTTCAATCTTTGTCGTGGCATGTGGAATCTTTAGTTGCAGCATGCCAACTCTGAGTTGTGGCAATGTGGGATCTAGTTCCCTGACCAGGGATCAAACCCTGGGCAGAGTCTTAGCCACTGGACCACCAGGGAAGTACCCCTGGAGCTCCACATTTCTTTTTAACTTTTATCCAAGAAATACATGCATATGGTTGAACAGTACTGAAGAGCTTATTCAGTGATTGAAAAGCAAGAATCCCCTATACCACATCCCCAGCCTCACTCCTCAGAGCAACCACCACTATTTCATTTGAACTATTTTTCTGCCTGGTTACCATTTCATCTTTCCACAAGCTCACAGGCTTCTTCTTGGACCACCTACCCACTGTAATGGAACCACCCTGCCCCATCTTCCCAATAACAATTATTTTTAGATCTGCTAATGCCTTTGTAAATTTAATATATTTATTTTTTCATCAACTTTAGAGAGTATCTTTTGACACACATATAGTAAGATGTTTTAGTGACCTTTGTAAATTTAATATATTTATTTTTTCATCAACTTTAGAGAGTATCTTTTGACACACATATAGTAAGATGTTTTAGTGACCCTACCTTTTCCTTCAACTTTCCTTCCTGCCTTGTAGCTCCCAAAGACTCTAACCTGTATGTTTATTTTTTAATATCAAGGTGGATAGCATTCACATTGTCCCATAACCATAATTATGTTTTCCAAATTTTGCCTATATATTGATTCTAAATGTTGAAAGTTAATAAATAGGATTATCATGACTACATGAAAACTGTTCACTGCAGAGCCATAAAAGGTACCACAATTACCTTTTCTTTCTCATACAGCTTTTTGTTTTTCCGGGTTTTTTTTAGTGGCCTTTTACTTATACTCTTTGCTTTTATCATAGTCTTTGTTTTCTTCAACCTCTACATCTAGTTAACTATTCTGTTAGGTTTTCTTTATTTCAGAGACCTATTGCCCAGGAGCCTTCATCCTATTGCACCAATGTGTAGGCCTCTATACAGTTAACATCTGGGATTCAGCTGCTCTCCTGGGTTGGATATGCTCTTTCATCCCTGACTCTTTTGTTTTACACCTTTATTTTGCATTAGCACATCCTCAAATAACTTCCCAAAAATAAGGAATAAACTTTCTTACTTTTCCATGTCTGAAATGATAGTTTTGCTGGATATAAAATTCTAGGTTAAAAACCATTTCCCTCAGAATGTTAAAAGCAACTGTACTGCTAACTCCACCGCCAGTATGATTCTCCTTCCCTTGTTGTTAACTTGTTTCTCACTTAGAAGTATTTAGGAATCCTTTGTTCCTGGTGCAATTAACTTTTAGAGCAAAGATCTTTTGGCATCTATAGTGTTGGGTATTCAGCAAACATTTTTAAGCTAATGACATCCTTCAGCTCAGGGAAATACTGATTTTGCTTTTCTTCTCCATGGTCTCCATTCTTTCTGAATCTCCTTTCTATAACCCAGCACTGGATTTCCTTTTGATCCTTTTCTCTCACATCATCTTGATATTTTAATTCTACCTTCTAGGAATAGTCTCTGTATTTTATTTTTTAATTGTTTGCTAGAAAGCTCTTTCCTTTCATAGTTCTTTTTAAAATAGTATCCTGTTCTTGTTCTTTGGATGCAATATATATGTTGCTGAATATCTTAAACTCTGAGTCTCTGAAGATGATTAGAATTTTTCAGTTCCCTTGTTTCTCTTCTGGTGTTCTGGAGTAGTCTTTTCTCTCAGTCTAGCTCTCCTATGTTAGCAGTTTTCTCAAATGCCTAGTGATGCTTGGTTGTCCACATATAAGAGTGAAATCATAAAAAGCTGATTGGGAGCCTATGACTGCAGGAGCCTATTGCTTTGCAGATATTACTTTAATGTGACCACTCAGGAATCAGACATATCTCTGGCAGGTTTGAGAAGACCCACACAACTGATACATCTACAGCCAAACTGGACAAGGGAAAAAAAAAAAGACCAAAATTACCAGCATGAGGAATGAAAGAGGTAACATCACTACAGACTCTGCAGATGTGAAAAAATGATTAGGGAATATTAGGAACAATTTATGCCAATAAACTTGACAGCTTAGATGAGATGGATAAATTCCTTTAAAAAAAAAACAAACTCCAAAACCTCACTCAAGAAGAAATAGATATTCTGGGAATGGATAGTGGTGATTGGCTGCATGATAATATACTTAATACCACTGAACTGCATACTTAAAAATAATTTTAAAAGAGCAATTTATGATATGTGTATTTTATCATAATAAAAAGAAAGAAATAGGTAGGCTAAATAACCTTGTATCTATTTTTTAAGTTGAATTTGTAATTAAAAATCTCCTCACAAGGAAACTCCAGGTCCAGGTCCACAGGCTTCATTTGTGAATTCTACCAAACATAATCAGTAAATAATAAAAATTTTACACAAACTCAGAAAATTGAAGATGGGACATGCCTCAACTCATTCTATGAGGCCAGCATTACTCTACTGTCAAAACCTTACATCCTAGACATTATAAAAAGAAAGACATTATAAGAATAGAAAATTGCATACCAATAGACCTTATGAACATATATGTGAAAATTCATCTTAAAAGTTAGAAAATAAAATTTGACAATGTATAAAAAGGTAGTACATTGTGATCAAGTGAGATTTATCCCAGGAATACAAGATCTCACCATAAACAAATTATAATAGAATTATTAGCAGAATAATATGTAATATATTTAGCACATGCTATATATAACTTCCCTGGCTTCCCTGATGGCTCAGGCAGTAAAGAATCTGCCTACAATGCTGGAGACCTGGGTTCCATCCCTGGGTTGGGAAGATCCCCTGAAGGCAGGCATGGCAACCCACTCCAGTATTCTTGCCCAGAGAATCTCATGGACAGAGGAGCCTAGTGGACTTTAGTCCATGGGATCACAAAGAGTCAGACATGACTGAGCGACTGAGCACATACAGCCATACATACATAACTTATAGTAACAGAATATAAGAAAAACATGATAATCTCAATAAATTCAGGAAAAGCATCAGATAAAACCCAACATCCTTTCCTATTTAAAAATTAAGTAGGAATAGAAGGAAACTTCTTCAACCTGATAAATAGCATCTATGAGAAAAACTATAACATTGTATTTCATAATGAAATACTGGATACTTTTCCCCTAAGCTCACTAGCAAAGCAAGAATATCTACTCTCAATTCTGTTCCACATTGTTCCAGAGATTATTCTCAGTGCAATAAGGCAAGAAAAAGAACTTGGAGACATCCAGGTTGAAAAGGAAGAAGACTATGTTGAGTCACAAATATTATTGTTTATGTAGAAAACCCCATGGAATCTTAAAAAAGCTACTTTAGAAAAAACAAAAAAAGCTACTAGAACCAATAAGATTTTAGGATGATTGCAGGATACAAAATCAATGCCTTTCTATATAAAGCAATCCACAGTTGGAAGTCGATATTATTTCATACACTATCAAATGTCACTTGAATCCCTAATAGAACATTCCCAGGTTGAATATAGAGGCCCCAAGTTGAGTCAACCTCAGATTTTTTGCTTCTAAACCCCAGTGCTGCAGTGAGGTGCATACCATAATAATTTTTCCTTCTATCCATATCCAGTTGCTTTTTATGGAAGAGTTAAGGCTTTAGGTGTTGATTAAACTTCCCAGAGAAATTTTTTAAAACAAGCAAAGGAAACTAAGACCATGACATCCAGTCCCATCACTTTATGGCAAATAGATGGGGAAACAATGGAAACAGTGATAGATTTTACCTTCTTGAGCTCAAATATCACTTCAGATGGTGATTTCAGCCATGAAATTAAAAGACACTTGTTGCTTGGAAAAAAAGCTATGAGAAAGCTAGACAGAATATTAAAAAGCAGAGATATTACTTTGCCAACAAAGATCCATCTAGTCAAAGCTATATTTTTTCCAGTAGTCATGTATGAATGTAAGAGTTGGACCATATAGAAGGCTGAGTGCCAAAGAATTGATGCTTTTGGCCTGTGGTGTTGGAGAAGACTCTTGAGAGTCCCTTGGACAGCAAGATCAAACCAGTCAATCCTAAAGAAATCAATACTGAATATTCCTTGGAAGGACTGATGCTGAAGCTGAAGCTCCAAAATTTTGGCCACCTGACACGAAGGGAGACTCATCAGAAAAGACACTGATGCTGGTAAAGATTGAAGGCAGGAGGAGAAGGGGATGACAGAGGACAAGCTGGTTGGATGGCATCACCTACTCAATGGACATGAGTTTGAGCAAGCTCTGGGAGATGGTGAAGGACAGGGAAGCCTGGTGTGCTGTAGTCCACGGGGTCACAAAGAGTTGAACACAACTTAGCAAATGAACAACCACAAAGCAAAAGAAAGCTGTGGGGTCAGAAGCCTGAGGCACAGTAGCAGTTGGGGCAGGTAGAAATGGAGCAGAAGAGATGTGGGGAGGAAGTTGAGGGATGGTCAAAGAAAGCATGGTGGTCAAAAGTGATGAGTTCTGAAGAGACTGCTGAGCCGGCCACTGGGAGCCTACCCCTGGTGCACTCTTAGCCCAGTCACCCAGCTGATCCAGGATCCCAGGCCCAGGCTGAACCTGTGGGTGCATGCTTGCTAAGTCACTTCAATCCTGTCTGACTCTTTGCGACCTTATGGACAGTAGCCTACCAGGCTCCTCCATCCATGGGATTCTCCAGGCAAAAATACTGGAGTGTGTTGCCATTTCCTCCTCCAGGGGAACTTCCTGATCCAGAGATTGAACCCATGTCTCTCACATCTCCTACATTGGCAGGTGGGTTCTTTACCACTAGCATCAGCTAGGAAGTGCATGGAGCAACCCAAAGCCCAGGACCCAATATCAGCCATGCAAGGACCCTCCCCAACCTCTCCACCTCTAGGAAGAGGCCACAGCAACATTCTAATCCTTCTAATCTAATCCTGGGAGCAATTCTTCTCAGCCAGAGCTAAGGCTGTCACTTCCTGTCACACTGCAGGCTCATAGGGATCCTGGCTTGCTCATTGCCATAATGGCCCCACCATCAACCCCTATCCACCACCCTGGGGCTCAGAGAATGGGACAGCCTGGTGGCCCCTATCACCAAAGGATGAAAGAGAAGCTTCTGCAATAAAAGATACAAGCTTCTAGGAAAGGGGACTGTGAGAGGGGACGTACTCCAAGAAGCCAATCTCCTTTGCAAAGGATGTTTCATGTTCCGAAATAAACAGATAGGCTTCCCACCTGGCACTAGTGGTAAAGAATATTCCTGCCACTGCAGGAGGCCTAAGGGATGCAGGTTCAATCTTTTAGTTGGTAAGATCCCCTGGAGGAGGGCATGGCAACCCACTACAGTATTGTTGCCTTGGAGAATCCCATGGATAGAGGAGCCTGGTAGACTACAGTCCATGGGTCACACAGTCAGTCACAACTGAAGCAACTTAGCAAGCACACGTCACCTCAAATCAACCACCTGGGGTGAGAATTCTGGCCCAGCGTTGGAAATAGATGATCCCAGGATGTGAAATGGCATGAGAAGCTGGGGGAAGAGAGGACAGGATAAGAGTGGCTAGGATGAGAGTGAGTGGCAGATCTGAAGCCTGGCCAGACAGAGTGGAGAAAGGGGAGCAGGGGCAGGAATGGAAAAGATGAAGAAAGTTCACCTGGGGTGCGACAGAGAGCCCCGCACAGTTACAGGCTCCAGGATAGGATGACATTCAGGGCAGGGCAGTAAAGAGCTCCTTAAGTGAAGCCTGCATCTAAGTCCTGACTTCCTGAGTGATCAGCTGAGGGACCTTGGGCAAATGAACCTCTTCTCATGTGTTCAAAGAACTAAAGCCTATAAAGTGCTCAACACAATCCCTGGGCTAGTTTCTAGCACTCAGTGAACAGAAGTGACCGCTATTCATATTTGCCCTAATGGAAGACAGTGATGGATCACGAAAGGTGGAAGGGAGCAGACGTGGAGGATGGGGTGCTGGTGATGCTGGCAAAGGGCAGGATGGGCAAGGGGATGGCACATGGGCTTAGGTAAGGGACAGGGAAGGAGGGGGTGGCTGCAGCACTGCCACCAGCCTGAGCTCCAGACTCGCTCAGGGACACGTGCAGGTCCCCTGCCCTCACGTCCTTCTCCCTGCCAGGTGCCAATGGATTTCCCTGCTGTGGCAAAGAGTCGGTGGACATTATGGATTCACAGTGAGAACCAGTTCCCCATCACCGTAGGACTTCTCCCCAACCCCCGAGATCACCCACCCTCACCCAGGATCTCCCTCTATCTTGCTTATTTCCAAAATCTCCCCTAGGCCAGTATCCAGGCCAAAAGGCAGCAGGGGTGGGGATGGAGGCCATCCCCTGCTCTGCTTCCGCCCCCAATCCCTCACATTGGAGGAGGACTGAAGGGTGGTGGGGTACATCCAGGACATGGATGGAGCCTGACCCCTTAGCATTGCCTTTCTCTGAGATCAGAACTGTCCAAGGGGAGGGTGGGCAGGTGCCTAAAGTAAGAGAAAGGTTACAATGACTGAGGGCAGCGGTCGAGATGGCAGCCAACTAGCAGTAAGAACCAAGGGTACCCTCCACACACACCCTTGTACTTCAGATTTGCTGAGCTGAGAGCGGGCAGGTTCTGGAGAGGGTGTCCCTCTGGTTTTCTCCCTCTGTGATGAGCCGCTTGCAAGACACTGGCCCACTGGAATGCTAGATTAAAATGCAGATTCCTGGGCTTCAACCGCCAACTGAAATAAAAGACACAAGCTTCTAGGAAGGGGACTGCAACAGATCGGGGGACCTCCCCCAAGGAGTCAGTCTCCTCTGCAGAGATTGTAGGGGGAGGCGAGCAACTTGGCAAGCTCTCTAGGCGCTTTCTGAACTCACTGAAGTTTGAGAATATGAGTCTGCCATGGGATTTTCAGTGGGAGAGGGTGCCACCAGGGGAGTGAGCTTGGAGCATCTTGCCAGTCCTTGCACAAGGCAGGAGACTTTAAGGGCACCAGAGACCCTCCCCAGAAGCTACTCTCCCTACCGCACGGAGGCCTGTCACCCACTCTGTCTCCTTCTGTCTTAGGGGTGACATAAACCAAAACCAGTTCCAGCCAATACAAGAGGAAGATGACATGGAGGTAACAGCAGACTGTATCACCTCCTAGGGGGAGGCGGGAGGCCAGGGGCAGGGGTCTTTGAGGCTCATCTTGTCTAAAGCCTGATAAGCCCCCACCCTGGACAATTACAGGACCAACCCTAGCACCAGGCCAGGGTTGGCACACACATGCACACCCACCCTCACCAGCTGCCCCCACTGCCTCCCTGCCCCAAGCAGGTCACTTGGAGGAGGCAAGTGTCAGGGAGGAAGTGAGCAGAAGGACAGTGGCGGGGGGGTGGGGCAGGGCAGAGAATGGGGAATGGGGAGAACCGCGGAGGTTGGGGTGGGGGGGCCAGGCGCAGCCTCAGCTTCCTGTTGAAACCTTTCAGCTGGAGAATGAATTGCTAGAGCCGGGGCTTCCCGAAGAAAAGCTCCCTCAAGTGGAGCCAGAACAGAAGCCCAAACCCTTCCCACAGACAGAGCCCGAGGCCAAACAGGAAGACCCCAAGCCCCAGGGGTACAGGGAAGAGTCCCCCCAACCCTATGGAGACGGGCTAACGAAGCCAGACATCAGACAGCTGAGCATGAGGTCCAACTCCAGCTACGTGAGTTCCATGGACGAGGACTACCGCTCCATCCACGTGCAGACCTCCAGGCACCTCTTCTGGGTAGACAGGCTCATCCAGGTGTCAGAACACAGCCTGCAACCAGTGATCAGCACGCAGCCCTTCCAGAAGAGCACAAAAAAGACCACCATATGCCCTGCCCAACAGACGGTCCCCAAGGACACTGAGAGCTCCAAGAAGCAGAGCCAGAACCCCAGCGCCCAGCAAGGCCCTCTAGACAAAGCCTCCCAGAAGACTCTAAGCCCCGAGCCGTCCTTCTGCACACCCACCATGGGCCTGGAAGAGCTGATCAATTTCGCATCAACCCTGGCCATGGCCTCCTCCAGCAGGATGGACCTGCCCAGATTGCAGCACATGATCAAGACCACACCCCAGAAGGCCATGCCACCTCCCACAGAGCCTGCCGTGGATCATGCTGCCCAGCCCACCACGGACGAGCCAGAGCAGGGAAAACTCACGAAGGATGAGAAGCCGCCAGAGGAACCAGGAGAAGCCAGGAAACCACAGGATGCCCCAAAGCAAGAAGATGAGGACGTCCCTCACCCTTACCTTGACCTCAGAAAGCCAGGGTTCAAGAGGGCCACCATTGAAGGGGAGCTGAAGTTTCTCCAGTCCCCGACCACGTCCCCTCAGCCAAAAGGAGCTGCAAAAGAGTAAGTGAGGCTGCCCCACGGCTCCCCCTAGGATGTGCAGGCGGGCCCACTCCTCACACAGCCAAGGGGGAGCTGGGGACAATGGAATGAGGGGCTGGCTGAGTGATGTCTCCACCTCAGTGACCTCATAAAGGCTGCTGGAAACAAAGTTCCGGTGGGCTGAGGTGCAGTGCCAAGGCCAGGCTGACAGAGGCCTGGGGACCATGGAGGGTAAGCGCTCCAGGGTGGGGGCAGGGACTTGGGTTCGAAGCCGGAACTAGAATGCCATTCTAGCATTAGGAGGTCTCTCACCATGAGTGTAGACGGCCTCACCCTCACTGGAAACACTCACGCTCTTTCCTACTGAGAACCCCTAGGTCTCAGCCCTGGGCCCTTGATATGCCCAGCGAGGCAGGACTGAGGACTCTGGGTTCTCCAGCACCCCGCGCTTCCTGGTGATGAATGAACATGATGGAGGGGCAGCTGCCCATCCACATCACACAGCAGGAAGAGGCCGTCTGAGCCCCTGCGCCCTCCTCAGAAAGGCCTCCGGGCTCACCCCTCCTTTGTCCTTCCCACCAGGGCCCAAGTGACACTCTCTCTTTTGCGTTGCAGCTCGGTGCCGGGAACCATGAAAGGGAATCCATTATTCCTGAAAATCCATTTTAAGCTGTCATCCCCCTCCTCCCCAGAGAAATGACTAGACAAAACCAGTAAAGCCTCCAGTGCTGGCCCCCTGGCTCAGACTTTTTGTGCAAATGCTCCTGGACCAGTGAGCTCCTCTGACTTCAGCATCCTGGTCTCCAATGCTTAGAGATGCCACCTGCACTGTTAGCCACCCCAGCACCCCCTCACCCCCCGCGGGCTCCTTCAGCCCTGTGTGGTCCCTGCTTACTCCCCCCACACCGCTCCAGACCTCTAGGCCAGCATCAGAGAGTCATGACTTGTCTTGGCAAGACCTCACTTGTGCCCTGTCTGAGGCTTCTTAGATGTAAAAGAGACATTTGGGGATCGTCTGAGGCAAGAGCCTCGTGGAGGTGGGACTGGGCAGGCGAGAAGGCTTCTGGAAGGAGTTCTTCCCACTTCTCTCATGGTGAAGGCCTGGAATGGGGAAAGGATGGTGTTCAGGGCTTGAAGAAGGAAATGGCAACCCACTCCAGTGTACTTGCCTGGAGAATCCCATGGACGGAGAAGCCTGGTAGGCTGCAGTCCATGGGGTCGCACAGAGTCGGACACGACTGAAGCGACTTAGCAGCAGCAGCAGCAGCAGCAGGGCTTGAAGGAAGGGAAGAATGAAGCCGAGGGACTGGTCCTCCAGGGGCCACCACCTCCACTCAGAGGTACCCTCCAGTGTAGGGGAGAGTCCATGGGTCACGATGCACTTCTGCAGGCAGCCCACACACACACACCAGCTGCTGACCAGCACATGACACAGACATTCATGTGACACAGCCACACGCAGGTTGAAGAAGCATGTTCCACACGTGCCAGGCACACGGGCATGCGCACACACAGTGCCTGTGACCCAGATGCACACACCCGGATGCATGAGCCTCTCCACCGTGGGGAAGAAGGGACAGTGTGGGGAAGCTTCTGGAAGAGGAGATGGCAACAAGAGGGAAGAGAACTTGGAGTGTGGGGATGGAAGTGGGTAGGAAGAGGGAAGTCAGGGAGAAAGAGAAGGGGAGACAGCACCGAGGCTTGGGGCCTAATGAGACTCAAGACCTCCTCCGGACCAAGGCTCCCCTTCAAGTGAAAGCCCTACCTTGCAGACCCTTAGAACTCTGCCCTGCCTTGAGAGGGGGCTGAGGAGGGAGGTGCCCAGGGTCAGGGAGAATGGGATTAGGAAGGGGTGGGTTTCCCAGGTGGCACTGATGGTAAAGTACCCGCCTCCCAGTACCGGAGACATGGGTTCAATCCCTGGGTCAGGAAAATCCCCTGGAGGAGGGCATGGCAACCCACTCCAGTATTCTTGCCTGGAGAATCTCCGTGGACAGAGGAGCCTGGCGGGCCTCAGTCCATGGGGTCGCAAAGAGTCAGACGTGACTGAAGCGACTAAGGAAACACGCATGAGCACTCAAGAATGGGCCAGGGCCAGAGAAGGGGGCAGGTGGCTGGAAGGAGGGATGAAGAAGAGATGCAGAGGTGAGTGTCTGGGGAGGGACTAGGCCAGCACTGGCATCTGGCTACTGGGACACATCTTCCCAGAGGAAGGGATCCTTCCCGCCCAGGGGGCCTCGGGTAAGGTGAGCCACAGTCCCGTCTTGGCTGGACCCCACCTTCCCATGCCTTGACCTGGGGCCTCTGGGGCCTACTTCTCTCCTGCACCTCAGCCTTCCTGTTAGCTTCTGGCATGGAGTCACAAAATTTAGATGGCTTAAGGGAGCAGAAACTCAAAAGACTAAAAGTGCAGGTTCCCCAGCAGAGAGGAGCAGGCCTGTGGTGAGGGTGGAGCGCACATCCTGCTGACAGTTGTTCAGATCCACCCCAAACCCAGCCTGGGGGACTGCAGGCCTGGAGGACAGGCCCAGCCTCCAAGCATGCAACTCTGCCTTTCAGGCAGCAGAGGGCGGAAGACCAAGCGATCACCATCGGCAAAGAGAACATCCAGGTGACCAGGGCGGAGGTTACTCCTCCAAGCTAGTGCTTCCAGAATCCCCCAGAGAGAGGGCTGTGGGAACAGGCTGGCAGGGGGCCGGTCCTGGGAGGTGAAGCTGTGCACCCACAGGTCTGGTCCTGGGTGCCCTGGAGTCAAAACACTCAAATGGGCTGGACCCCTCAGCCCTGTCTTCTCCTCACCTCCAAGGCCTCCACAGAAGCCTCAAAGACTGCTCATGCAAGACCCAGGAGAGGAGCAGGCCAGCAGAACCCAGAAGGGAAGGTTGCAACAATGTGCTACCTTCCTGACCCGGAAGGAACCAGATGCCGCCTTGGCCACAGGGGCTGAGCAGGCTTCCCAGAGGACCAGACAGCTCAAGGGCCTTGAGGCCACCCACACAGTACAGTCAGACCCTCAGACCCGGTCTCAGAGGTGAGGGCAGGGACCAGGGCCAGGGCTGGGGTGCTGGGTCGAAAAGCCTGCCTGACTCTGGCATCGCTCAGCAGCAGATGCAAAGAACTTTCCACTCTCTTCCCCCTAACAGAGGCAGCTTTGCAGACAAGAACCTGCTTCCCCTGACAGCACGGCAGCTGGCAGGTGAGGGCCTCAGGACTGGGAGCAGGGAGGAAAACTAGGGTGTGCTCAGAGTAGAAGAGGTTGGAGACACAGCAGAAACCAGTGACTGTACTGTAACCTCTCCATGCCGGTCTAATTTGCTCATTTCTGCAATCCCAGGGATTATGGCTCTGTGCATGTGCATGTGTGTGTGTGTGTGTGTGTGTGTGTGTGTGTGTGAAGAAGGGAGGGAGGGGTTGTTGGATAGCAAGGTATGTGGATAGTGGATGGAGAGATGGTAGATGGATGAACAGGATGAAAGGAATAAGGGAAACTGGAAGAAACAATGGGAAAAAAGGATCTGAAGTCCCTGCCCCTCTGGGGTTCAGGGCTGTGGGAGTAGAGGTGGAAGGAAACACTTCTACATTTGGGGGCCCCAGTGTCCCTACAAAGATCATGCTCTGATATTGCCAGGGGTCCCTCAAAACAGAATCATTCTATTCATCAATAGTTGTCAGTGCCTGCTACAGGCCAGGTTGCCAGCAGGGCTCCTGAAGCCTCCAGACATTGGAGCTATAGAGCCAGACCACCCGAATCGAAAGCCCAGCATGGCCCCTATGGGTGGTGTGGTCTTGGACATAGAGTTTTTAACACTTTTTGGACATGAGAACCGAACAGACACTTAACAGGTACCAACACACAGCAACCACTGTTCTTTACCTGAAGTTATAATGCCCAGGGAATCCGTGAACCCAAGTCTTCAGTCTCATCTGAGCTAGAGTGGGTGAATCTCAGGGTTCCTGTGCATGGGTTCACCTTGCCCGCCTGCCCCCTCCCCACCCCCAGCATTCCAGGATGTCTTCAAACTGTTCAGCTCCAGCCCAACAGGCTCCGTGGACATGCGCAGTATGAAAGCTGCCCTGTCCAATGTGGGTGTCCAGCTGAGCCCTCAGGAGATGTGTGAGGCTCTGCGGCAGGCGGACTTGGATGGTGGGTGACCCTGTCCCTACCCTCATGACCTCTCCCACCTCTAGCTTTGAAGAATGCCTCCACTGCCCACAAAATCCCTGGTCTCATCCTTTTCTAAAGTCCCCTCTTGCCGGAAGCCTGCCTTGATCACCACACCTAGCCCCTCACCCCTAAACATTTCTGCGGTGATAATCCTCATCCTGACTTGGGGCTCCCACACAGCAAGGGCTATTTCTCCCTGACTTGACCTCAGAAAATGCTTGGCCAGAGGCAGGACTGGACATTCTGATGCCTAGAACTGCTGGCAAGCCTTCTACAAGGGGTCAGGCACCTACAGCACCCCCTCCTCTCTCTCTCTTCCCAGGTGATGGAACTGTAAGCTTCAAAGACTTCCTGGGTGTCCTCACTGACAGCCACCGCCTGGCTCAGTGCTTGGGTGAGGGGCAAGGCTGGTGGGGCAGGAGTGGGTGGGCCTGGCCTGGGGAAGGCTCCTCCTTACCTTTCCCCATGTTCTCTGCCCCTAGGCAAGGTGAGGAACAGCTGGGCCTATGACCCCCAGGGCTTGCAAACCCTCTTCTTAGAGATGCTGTTCAAGCTGATGAGTCTGGGCTATGTGCCCTTCAAGTCGGTACGGGAGGTGATGAGGTGGGCACAACTGGACCCAGCTTCGAGGCCCAAGATAGGGGGAGCAGACTGCCCGGTGCAGGAGTCCCCAGATGTCCCTGCCCCAGAGAGGAGAGCCTGAATTTTGAGTCAGTTTCCTGGGTGCCGAGTTGCCCCCGATCAGATTCCTGTCCCACTTTAGTTTCCTCGCGGGTGAGATGAAGAGGACTGGGGGAGACGCTGTCTGAGGCGGCTGCCCACTTTTCTCCTTCAAGCTACTACTCCAAGAAGCAGCGGTCTCTGCGGCTCAACTCAAGCTGGAAAGGTCGGTCCCGCAGCCACGGCCGCAGCGGGCGCTCTCACGCGGGCCTCGCGTTCTTCTGCCAGGCCGCGCGCCTCATCGGCCTCTCCAATGCCGAGCTGGCGCGTTCGCTGCACGGACTGCACAAAGCGGGTGCGCCCGGGACTGGGCGGGGACCCGCGGGACTGGGGACTCTCTCTCACAACCGGTTTTCAGGAAGGGCCCCTCCTTTTCCTTCTACCCGCTTCCTCGCCCCAGGAGCGTGCAGCCCCTACTCCCAGATACCTAGCCTGAACGGGGGGACGCAGCCAGAATCCCACACGCAGAGCCGAACTCCGCGGCCAGACGTCCGACTTCCCAAGTCGTACCAGCCCAGTCGCCCCAAGCGCGCGCCCAAGAGCGGGCGGCTCAGCCAAGGTGAAAGGCGACACAGGCAGGGCCAGCGGGCGGGGCCGGGTTATGTAGATAAGGGGCAGGGCATGTGACGGTGGGGCGGGACCGAGAGGATAGAGGCGGGGCAGACAAAGCTGGGACCCGACAGATAAATGGGACAGACGGGCGGGGAGAGGAGGGACGGGCAGAGTGGAAGCAGAACTACAAGAAATTGGGACCTGACCGGGAGAGATGCAATAAGAGATCACTCTTATTGCCATCTCCTGTTTGACCACTTCCAATTTACCTTGATTCACGGACCTAACATTGCAGGTTCCTATGCGATATTGTTCTTTACAGCACGACTAAGGATCGACTAAGGATAGGGCAGGGCATAAGAAAAAGGGGCGGGGGACCCAGGTAGGAGGCAGGACTGGTGGAAATGGGCCGGCAGAAAGGCCGACTCTGGTGGAACTAACCCTGCGTCTCTAATCCGAGCCGCAAGCTTGACCCTCCGTACGCCCCCTCCGCGCTTCCGCAGGGTTCGCCAGCCAGCTACTAGGGTGTATGTGCCCTTCGAAACTGGCTCCCTCTCCCCCAACTCTGATCCAGAAGCAACCCTTCTCCCCCTCTCCGGCCTATTTGCAGAGACCTGCTACGAAGAAATTGTACAAATACAAATAAAGTGTTTGCTGAGCGAAACAGGCAGCTCGTAGTGGAGGCGGGCATGGAGCGGACACGGATCTTTTGCAAACGTCTTTATTAATCTTGTATAAAAATAAGGTCCATGGAGAGTCCTCGGAGCTGGGTCGGGGTGGGCAGAGTGGAAGGGGAGCGAGGTTACCCTTTACATAAGTTACAGGCTGGGCTCCCGCTCAGGCTAAGTATGGCTGTTGGGGGAAGACGGGGTGCTGCAAGCAGCATTTGGGGGAGGGGCCAGAGATCCTCTCCCTGTGGCAAGATGAGGGGTGCCCCTGCCCATTCGAGGGGCGCCCAGGGATGGGGACCTTGGCGAAGGAGGCTGCCCGGCCCAGCCGAGCTGAGTCCCACCTTCCTTGAGTCCCGGATTGCCCCTCCCCGCCCCCGGCTCCCAGGCCTCGCAGTCCATCTGCAGAAATAGTGACTACAGCGAGAGGTCAGAAGTGACCTGCAGCGGGGGTCCCGGTGGGCGCCGACGAGCGCTTCGCCGGCCTGTGTCTGCGCGGATGTAGGGCTGGTTCCGTAGATCTGGCGGTGGAGAGGAGAGACATTTACTTTTCAGGGGGTCTGCCCAGGCTTGGGACACCACTCAAGGGCACGGGCCTCACCCCTCCAGGTTGTGCGCACGTGGGAGGGAGCCTGTTTGTTTATCAGACCTCCTTCCAACACACCCCAGCCCGGTGCCTGGCCCAGGGGAGGGCAGATGACTCAGACCCCCCAGGAGCCCGCAGGGCTGTGAGCAGCCACTGGGATCCGAGGCCGGGCTGGTGGGTACCTGGGGGCTAGAGGGGGATCTCCTCTCCCAGGCTGGCCTCATAGAGGAGCCTGGACGTCCTCTTGCCGGTGCGAGCAGTGAAGGGCACCGTCTTGAGCACTGAGGGTTGGAAGGAAGGAGCCAGGAGAGAAAGGAAAAAGGGAAAAAGACAGAAAAAGTAGCAAAGAGGTAGTGAGGCAGACAGATCCTGACCGCCCCCCCGGGGTTGGGGGGTGGATGGAAGACAGTGTAGGACAGACCCAGGACAGGACAGCGCCTGCTAAGCCCCCACCTGTGATGATATCTTCAATGGCCCCATCACGGTCACCCTCATAGATGAGTGGCTCTTTCTGCTGCTTCCGTTTTAGCTCAGAGATGAGGTCCATCTGTTGCCGCCGGACCTTGGGAGGGGACTGGGGGGAGGGCGAGGGTATATAACTCCAGCTCCAGGATCCTCTGTCCCCCTGTGCCACTAAACCCTAAACCACCTGCCTGGCCCCCCCCAATAACAGCTGGCATGAGGAAAAGGAACCCATTCCCCACCACGGGCTACAGAGGCATCCTGGCCTTGAGTAGGGTCAGCCCATAAAAACAAGGGTACAGAGGAGGACCAGATCTTTGGGATGAAGATACCAAGCACCAGCATCGCTGGACCCCAGTGCCAAATTCAGCAATAGTCGCCTACCTTGGGTGCCTGGGGCTCCCCTTTCCCCGCAGTGTCAGTGCCTGCCTCCTGGGCAGCTGCTTCCTTTTTCCACTGTTCCACCTCCTGCTCAGCTTTCTGAGGAACCAAGGTGGGTCTGCATGAGGGGAGCCATCCCTTCCCTAGTCCACCCCAAGCAGAAATAGCCCCCACCCCTCCCACTGCCCATGTGGAGAGGCTGCAATGCCCCGCATGGGTCCCAGCCTGCCCATCAAACAAACATACCTTATAGGCTTTGATGAAGCGACTAAAGAGGGAGAAGAACATGGAGGGGGATGTGGTCTTGGGGTTCTCTCCGAAGTACTCCACCACAGACTCGTAGGCTTCCTGTGGGCACAGGCTGTCAGCCTCACCAGCCCAGACCCCTAAGGCCCTGACCACTGCTCTCTACCCACTAGGACACTGGCCACGTCATCTCTCCTCCTCCAGGCAGGTGGCTGCCACCTCCTGTGCCATCCCCTAAGGCGTTCTTGCCGGGTCACAGGGCTCCAGGCCTTGGCTACACAACCCTACCTAGGTGGTCCTTCACCCCCACCACAGCCTCCCCGCCTCCCTGGCCGGGGGCCAGCCCCAGCCCACCTGAGCTGTCTTGCTGTCTGCCAGCAGTTTATCCATGACAGGTGAGTTGACCCTCAGGAACTCCTTGAGCACCACGCAGTCATCCTGCCTCACAAACTCCCGCTGGGTCAACTCCAGGCCTCGCTGCAGGGAGCGGACATCCCCCAGCACGCTGTCCAGGGACACTGAGTGGGAGGTGGGACAGTAGAGAAGCAAAGAGTCAGAGAGGCAGCATTCCCATCCCATTATATCCTGAGCTCCCCTGGCTCTCTCCCAACCTGTATCCATCCCCAGGGCTGAACCCCACCCCCCACCCATACCTGAGCCGGCCTTGTCCAGAAAGTGCAGGTCGCTGTGGAAACCTGTGAGCTGTGGGTACTTTTCAGCAATGACCTTCACCAGGTAATGCAGCAGCGTCTGCTTTCGGTCAGTCGACTTCATCTCCAACAGCTGCAATGAGGACCTGCTGTAAGCCACATACCCCCAGCCATCCCCCATCCCGCAGGTCAGGGGGCCCCCTCCTTCCCCGCTTCCTTACCGCATCCAGACTCTGAAGCCGGAAGCCATAGGCTGCTCCACGCTTGCTGCTGTTCATGTAGTTGCCAAAAGCCAGGACGATCTGCAAGAGGTGGGACAGGTGGGTGGTGGGGAGCTCAACCGGGTGCCGGGGCTGAGGAAACCCCCTAAAGTATAAATTACACAAGAAGACAAGGGGGCTAGGAACAAGCCACTCAGCAGCCACCACACTCCTGCATGGATGCCTCAGGTCCGTGAGGCACACATACACGTGTTTAACACATGTGCACAGCTAACACCATGGCACACCCAATTTGGTCATCTGCTGTGCTGTGCTTGGTCACTCAGTCATGTCTGACTCTTTTCGACCCCATGGACTATAGCCCCCCAGGCTCCTCTGCCCATGGAATTTTCCCAGGCAAGAACATTGGAGGGGGTTGCCATTTCCTACTCCAGGGCATCTTCCTGGCTCAGGGATCAAACCCACGTCTCTTGCATTTCCTGCATTGGCAGGCAGATTCTTTACCACCTAGCCACCTATTCCTACTCAACTCTGTGCTGCTCACACCTCATCTGAAGCTGTGGGGTCAATGCCCCTCTCAGCCATTTCTATTGGTTCTCAGACAATAGAGGCTGTGCTAATGAACCCTCAGGCAGGGTGTGAGGTGGGCTGTTGGAATGTGGCCCTCAACCCCACCTTTGCATTGTCGTCCTGAGCCTGGACGCAGCACCACCAAAAGCTATGTAAACACAAATGACAACAAAATCAACAACAACAAAGCGACTGTGACCGCGGCGACCACCACAAGTGAGAAGTGAGAACCCTACAGTGGGTGCAGCCCAGGGTCACAGGGCAGGGCCTGGGTCTCCCTCTCACACAACCCAGAACACACAAGCCATCATGGGTGGTCTCTTGCCTCCTAGGCCCTTGCCCTAGGGTCTCACCTCCAGGATCTGGCGGAGTTTGTCCGAGGACTTGATGGACATTGAGGCTGCAATGATGGCATTCAGTTGCTGGGGGAGGGATGGGGGAGGCATGGTAAGTTGGGGCAGGAGCAAGGGGGAAGCTGGTAGGAGGCTCCAGAACTCTCAGATGCCCTCTCGGAGACCAGGCTGCCAACTGCCTCCTCCCCCATCCCAGCCCAGGCCACACCACCCTGCCAGCCCGCGCACACCGGCATGAGCATCTGGGCAGTGTCTGGGAAGTTGCCCAGGAAGGTGAGTGTGTTCATGCGCTCTGGCAGGCGGGGGATGCGGCTGAAGCGCAGCATGAAGCGGTCCTCCTCTGACAGCTCCTCTATCGGTCGCTGCTCCCGCTCGAAACGAGTGATGAGGCTGCGCTCATACTCTGTGGGCAGGAAGCGGGTCAGCAGCTCCAAGAAGTCCAGGCCAAGGGTCTGCAGGTCATACCTGTGAGGGGAGGGGCTGGCATCACTCCACACCCACCAGTTCTTGAGAGCAGGACTACCCCTACCCCATCACTTGATCAAATAAATGAACTTAAGTATTTGCTGTTACCAACAGCTTAAGAGAATAAGAGAGTCAGAGGAAGTTGGAAGCTAGGAAGCCTAGAATCCCAGACATATATCAGTGAGATACCCAAGCTGTAAATGCCTGAGCCTGAGTGCAAGGAAGCAAGAAGACAAAAGGAACATCTCCACCTGGGCATGGAATCACAGCATGACCTCAGTTTTCTTAACCTGAAATTGGGAACACAGTTTCCTCCTCTACCCTCTGACCAGCGTTGGTATGAAACTTGATAGATACTGTCCCATAGCTGGACTCTTTTACTAGGATCTGCCCAACAACCCCGTCCTAGCGAGGGGCTGGGCTGCCCACAAGCCCAGGGCAGAGGCACTCACGTCTCGATGGCCTGGCAGATGCGATCTGCCCCCAGGTTGCCCTTGCGCAGAGTGATGGCCAGGTTCTTGGCCCGGTTGGCCTCGATGAGCATGGCTTTGCTGGGGGCCTTCTGGGCTGCCTTACTCTTGAGAGCACTAAGGTCTACGCTGGGACCTTGGGACTTAGTCTTGAACTGCTCCTCGAAGTCACTCATGTCCAGCTCCTAGGGATGCAGGGAAAGGAGGTGGCTCTGGGTGGGGCCGGAGTCTGGTGCGATCCTGGCTGAACATTGTGCTCTGTGCTAGAGCCATCTACCCAGCCCTGACCAAACCATCAGCAGAGAGACAAAACAGTCAGTACTCGACCTGATCACAGGCCTTAATGGGGAAATGGGGGAAGCAGATGAAGCAAGAGCAGCACCCCACCCAGGGGACCTAGACTCTAAGCTGTTTCAGCTGAAGGAAGAGCTCAACTCGCCAGGGTTAAAAAGAGAAAAAGGACATCCCTCATGCAGAGGGACAGCATGAGCAACAGCCTGGAGGCAATAGAACACATCCCTTTTAGAAAACTGAAAGTGAGGCCCTGGGTGTCTGAGGAAAGGTGGTGAGCGAGGCGCCTTCGAGGAGGAGAGGCCAGGCTTAGGGGAGGTTGAGCCCCTCTACAGGGATGCAGGGAAAGCCTCCAGGGGAATCAGGACACACTGCCTACTAGATGCACTAAACCAGTTTGGTTTAACCCCCATTCCTGGGCCTCCATGCCCTTCTCTGTAAAATGGGTAGAGGAGGTGACCACCCCCCATGCCCAGCATGATCCAGGAAGGTCCCCTCCTCCTCCGGTGCCCACACTGGCAGCAAGGCAGAGCCACACTCACCTGTAGCACCTTCTCATCATTGAGCTCAGTGAAGACAGTGCCTGTGATCTGGTTGGGTTTCAGGGCTACCCAGTTTAAGAGTGGCATTCTGAACTTGGTCTGGATGGGTTTCTTGGCCTTCACTCCTGAGACAGAGGGAGTGAGTGATCACTGGGGCAGTAGGTGGTGGGATGGCTGGAAGGAACCCTACCCGAGTCGAACGAGGACAGACAAGGCAAGCTGGAGGCCCACAGACAGAAGGTCCTGGAGGACAGTGAAACCAGAGCCCCTCCCTCTATCCTCCCTTCCCTTCCCCTCTGCCCTGAGCAGTCTACTCACCTGGGCCCATCTCTGAGTCAGGCCCTGCTTGAGCATCAGTGGGACCTCCCGGAGGCGGCGGGGGCGGCGGAGGAACCTGCCCGTCCGCGCCGGGAGGCGGCGGGGGCGGCGGGGGCGGGGGAGGCTGGTCGCCTGGCAGCGGCGGCGGGGGCGGGGGCTCGGGGCTGCCTGGGAGGGGCGGGGCCAGAGGGGGAGCCAGGGGTGGGGCTTCCTGCTGGGAGGGGAGACCAGGCAGTGGGGGCAGTGGCGGTGGGGGTGGAGGTGGCGGGGGCGGGGGCGGTGCCGCTCCAGGAGCGGGCTCTGCTGCTCCAGGAGCCGGCTCTGCTACAGGTGGGAGTTCCGAGGCTAGAACCGTGGACCGAGCGGGAAGAAGGTGGTATCAATTTCGCCTCCCCGCCCTGCGCATGCGCACTGGGCCCCCCGCGGCCCATCCGCACCTGAGCCACGCCCGCAACCAAAACCTACTTCTTCCACCTCTCCCGGCCTGAGACGTCCCCAGGCTCCCCCTGCAGCCCCCCATTCCTACTCGCCTCCCCCGCCAGCCTGAAGCTCCTGCACACCTGGGCTGGGGGAGCCGGTAGGCGCCCCCGGAGTCGGGGCATCACTGCCGCTCGGAGTTGCCACAGTGACCGGGAGAATCTCGATGGAGACCGCATCCCCGGGCCCTCTCAGGATACGGATTAACCCCTTCTCCTCCAGCTCCTCCACCTTCAGCTCTAGGGCCGACGGCCGCGCCGGGACAGGGGCAGGCACTTTCTCGGGCTCAGAGGGACGTCTAGAGGTGCCCATAGGGGTCGACTCGCTGAAGCGCTCCTGCGAGCCCCGGGGGAGGGGTTAGGAACCGCCGGCAAGCCTGGCACGGAGCCCCCATTCTCTTGCCGGGGTGGAGGGACGTGTCAAGCCTAGAAGCCCCCAGATGGTCTGTTCTTGGGAGTCCGGCCCACCCCTTGTTCCCGCCCAACCCACTTCCCCGCGACCTCACCCGCAGGGTCTCCAACTCCTTTCGGGCCTGGCTTAGCTGCTTCTCCAGCTCCGCGATCTTGGCCATGGATTCGTTCTCCGCGTCCCGAAGCCGCTCTGTGAGCTGTGGCACCAGCACATGGTGAGCTCCCACCCGCAGCCGGGCACTGGCACGGCCGCTGAGGGGGTGGCACCAGGCATGCCTGCCTGCAGGGCTGGGGGAGGCTTCCGGATGTGCTTAGCCCTGGGGGAGCCTGGCACTTGAACCCAAGTAGGGGAAGTCCTGAGAGCACTAAAGTTCTCTCAGGAGGGGGAGCCAAGACACCACTGATGAAGGAGGGAGATGGAGAGGAGACTGGGCTGGCAGGGGGCCCCAGGCACCCAGCTCCACCCAAATCAGGGCCTGCTGTCTGAGCCCCTGGAGGAGAGGAGACCTGCCTTCCTCAGAGGTCCAGCCCAGGGGAGAAGCTCAATGAACATTCATTCAGCTGCTGCTGCTGCTGCTGCTAAGTCGCTCCAGTCGTGCCCAGGCACCCAAAAGATTCAGGTTAAACCCAGGGGAGGAGCTCAATGAACATTCATTGAGAGAGACACCCAAAGGATTCAGGTCAAACTCAGGGGGCCCCCATTCACACCTAGAACCGGTGCCTGATATCAGCGTGGGGGGCTCTGTGGGGTGCTCTCTGCCGGTTCAGGGGCAGCTCTCACCAGGGCCACCTGCTCCTGCAGCTCCTCCATGTGCTCCAGCACAGCATTCTTGGTCTCAGTGTCCTCCAGCAGCGCGCCCACGTCAAAGATGTTGTCCAGGTAGGCCTGAATCTGCACCTGCAGCTTGTCGCTCTCCGTGAGCCGAAGCCTCTGTCCCCGAGACGGAAGGTGCAGGGTAAGGCCTGGTGTGAGGGATCTTTCCAATACCCCTCCCCATCACCACCAGAGCCAAGACAAAGGGGCCTGAGCCGTAGCCCACTTTGGGTTTTTTTTTTAATTGAGATGTAATTTATATACCATAAAATTCACTCTTTTAAAGTGTACAATAGTTTTTAGTATATTCACAAGGTTGTGCAAACCTTCACCACTACCTCATTCCAGAACATCACCCCCAAAAGAAACCTTGTCCCCATTAGCAGCCACTCCCCCATCCTCTCCTCTTCTAGCCCCTGGCAACCACCAATCTCTCTCTACTGGACTTACCTATTACAGACATTTCATTTTAGGGAATCATACACTATATGGCTTTTGTGTCTGGCTTCTTTCACTGAGCATAATAGCATAAAGTTTTCAAGGCCCATTCCTACTGTACCATGTATCAGTACTTTGTTCTTTTTTGTGGCTGAATAATATTCCATGGAATGGACATATCACCCTCGCCTGCTTTTCACTTTTTGTTGATTCTGGGTTTCAAAAATCCAGTTCTAAAGGCCCTGCTCATCTTGGGAAGCCTCACAAAGAAATCAGAAGAAAGCTACAGCTTGTCTGCTCAGGCCAAACCAGGAAGAACCAAACCCCTCTGCCCACTTTCCCCAGAGCAAGGAACTCTCCCATGACCCAGACCCATACAGCAAGAGCCAGTTCCTGCTTTGGCTCAGACTTTGTGCTCCCCATTGTGTCCCAGAGCCAGACCCAGGGCCTCCCAGAGCCTGTTCTAGAGCCGACAACAACCGCTCCGTGATCTGGGTGCCTATTTTGTAGCAGGAACCTCCCTACACATTTATAGTCTTTATTATTTCTGTGGTTCTCCTATTTTACAGATGCTAACCACTGAGGCATACTCTGCAGCAGGCAAGTGGTTAAGTCCCGGGGTTGGGGTTGGGGTGGGGGTGCAGGGCTAACCTCCAAGTACAGGTCCAGGCCCAGGTGTGTGAACTCGTATTGCAGGAAGACACGGAAGTTCATGTTCTCCACTGAATGTACCACAATGTTGATGAACTGCATGCAGGCCACCTGCGGGGGCGGGGGGGGGGGGCAGTGAGCAGGTCTATGATCCTCTTGGTGGGGGGTTCTCAGTGACTTCCACCCCCTAATTTATCCCCAAGTCCCCCACCCTTGCTCTATTTCTCACCCCACTAATCAGGCTGTGTTCCATACGTATTTTCCCTCACACGCCTTCCTCCCAGCCTCCCTCTTGCTGACATCCACCCCTCCTCCACCAACCACTCAGTCCTCATACTTGGCAGAAGCTTAGCCCAGATCCCAGATACCAGGCTCTTAGTTGCTCCTGGCACCCGAGGGTAGCCCAGCCCAGGCCTGAGCTCACCATGAAGTCGATGTTGCTGTCCTCGTTCCGGAAATATTCCATTAGCTTTTCAAAGCGGTGCTGCTCTCCACATACCTGGGTGGGAGGAATGGCTGTCACTGAGGTCCCAGGGACATACCACCTAAGCCGTCTTCCAGCTGCCCACCCCCTTATGCCTCTATGGGCTCCTCTCAAATTAAATCTAAGTCAGGCCACATCATTCTTCTGCTCAAAACCTCTCGCCCCTCTTGATCTCTCACAGCCCTCCCCAACACTGACTCCATTCTGGCCACTCTGGCATCCTAGTACATTCCTACCTCAGGGCCTTTGCACTTGCTATTCCACCTGCCTGATGAGCTCTTACTGAAGACAGCCACCACACAAATCCCTCACTCCCCTCCCAGCTTTGCTCACATCTCACCTTCTCCATGAGGCTTCCCTGACTACCCGGCAACCTCCCAGTTCCCCCTCCCTCTGCAGCCTCCCTGGCTTTTTTCCCCCAGAATATTTATCATTCTCTGACACTGTATAATTTGCTTATTTATTGTATCTGTCTTCCCCTGCCTCCTTTGTTTCTTTTGTTCACTGATGTACCCCAACTGCCCACTCTGTGCCCGACACATAGCGGGCCCTCGATAAATATCCATTCAAGGAATGCATGACCGTATGCTGCCTTATGCATCACACTCTCATGCAGCTACTTCTCATGAGCCTGTTAACCAGAGTCGGTGACTCTGAGATGTATGGATCAAGGCCAGTTTGGATCTGGCAAAACTGAAGGTCAGAGGTTCAGCAAGTCCCTGTAGTTGTCCCTGTCACCCTGGACAGTGCCCGTGTGACCCTGTACCTTCCCTTTAGATGAGGAAACCACCCCCCCAAATACCTACCCAGCACCCCCACCCAAAACCTACCCAGCATCTCTAGCTGCCCCCAGCAGAGGCTATACCTGCCAGCAACAGGGCTCCACGCAAGTACATGTTAGGTGGGGGCTCCATTACCTCCTTGAAGTTGTCAAAGGCGGAAAGGATGATATCGTGTCCTCCCCGCACCAGGCAAACAGCCGCCAGCAGCTCCAACACCAGAGCCTTGGTTCTGGGGAGAGAAGAGGCAGGTGGTCCCTGGAGAACAGGCAGGCCCCACAGCAAAGGTGGACGTGGGCCTGGCTAGGGAGGAGGACAGGGAAGCTGATGGGTAGTGGTCCTGAGAACTGGGGGACTGAGTAGGCAAGGGGTTAAGTAGGAGGAGAATCTAGACACGGAGAAAGATTAGGAGCTGGGACCTCACCTGGGGTTCTTGTTGTTGAGACTCAGAGCAATCTCATTGACACAGGCTGGGTGGTTCATGACGAGGCTGAAGCCGGACTAGGAAGAAAGGAGAGGTCAGCTCCTCTGGGCAGACCCCTAGGACTGCCAGCACCCTCCTGTCCCGTGCCTCCGGCATGGTGAGCGCCATGCCATCCAGGTATCTCAGTGCCCTGGGAAGTTCTTTGTTGTTTTTTTTTTTCGCCTGTGCCGGTGGTTTGTAGGATCTTGGTTTCCTGACCAGGGGTGGAACCTGGGGCCCCAGAACTAAGAGCATGGATTCCTAACCACTGAAGCATCAGGGAATTCCCAGGAAGTTCTTTATATCCAACCACAGCCTCTTCAGTGGCAGCCAAAGCCTGGCCCCTTTTTTAAAATACCTTTGTCTGTTCAAAACCCAGTGTCAAGACTCAGCATTTTGGACACAGTGAGTCCGGAGAGGCCCGCTGAGTGAGGAAGGACTCAGTTCACCAATCACCCCTCCAAGCGAAATAACCCAGACACTGCTCTCCCGCGGATGGCTAGCCTTTCTTGATGGGGGTGCCTATGCCCCCATGTAGGGTATGTCCACACCCCTAGCCATGTCCAGGGTATTCTAGGCGACCTGGCTAAGAGGCGACAGAAATCTGTGCTTCTCCTCTTAAGACTCAAGCTAACAGCCTGTCCCCAGGATTCCACTGGGGGCAGGGTGGGGGACAGTTGGTTCCAGAACCCCAGCAGTTTAGGCAGTCCCCAGGGAGGACAGTCAGTGCCCATGCCCCAGGCCCACTGGCCAACCTGGTAGTTCATGATGGCACGCAGACACATGATGCAGACGTGGACGTCGTCCTTCTGGCTGACAATGCGGGAATTCCTCAGGGCCTTCTTGCTGTGAGCCGGGGTCAACCTGGGTGGGTGGGGAGGAGGCAGCAAGGGTCAGAATCCCAAACCCTTCCTGTTCCCCCACCACTCAGATGGCTTCCTGCCCACCCAACCAAAGAGGCTGGCTGAGGGCAGGAAGTCCTCCTCAGTCCTTAGGCCTGGCACTTGGTATTTTGGGGGCAGTTTAAGGGGAGAGTCAGGGAAATAGACTCCTAACAGTGACTTGGTGGCATTAAAAAGAGTTGCTGTATCATACTACTACTACTAAGTCACTTCAGTCACGTCCAACTCTGTGTGACCCCATAGACGGCAGCCCACCAGGCTGCCTCGTCCCTGGGATTCTCCAGGCAAGAACACTGGAGTGGGTTGCCATTTCCTCCTCCAATGCATGAAAGTGAAAAGTGAAAGTGAAGTCGCTCAGTCGTATCCAACTCTTAGTAACCCCATGGACTGCAGCCTACCAGGCTCCTCCGTCCATGGGATTTTCCAGGCAAGAGTACTGGAGTGGGTTGCCATTGCCTTCTCCGAGATTACCTATAAATCCTATCTAAAGAAAAATTTAAAGTGGCTTTCCTCTACCTTCAGGTGCTCAAAAGTTACATTTTAAAATTTATTACTTAATCTAAACCTTCAAACTGTTGTTAGCAGAAAATCTTCAGAGAAATCTGTGAAGCTGTTTTGGTGGTAAGGGACCTAGAGCCCTGAAGCCTCCTTTCCCAACAGACCCCGGTGCTGCTGCTAAGTCGCGTCAGTCGTGTCCGACTCTGTGCGACCCCATAGACGGCAGCCCACCAGGCTCCCCCGTCCCTGGGATTCTCCAGGCAAGAACACTGGAGTGGGTTGCCATTATCATGCTGCTGCTGCTAAGTCACTTCAGTCGTGTCTGACTCTGTGTGACCCCATAGACGTCAGCCCACCAGGCTCTCCTGCCCCTGGGATTCTATGGAGAGCTTATAGAAGGCAAGGACCTCCAAAGCTTGTAAACTGCAATGAAAATGATCTCCACAAGGTGGCGCTCATAGCCACAAAGGGTTTATCTTCCATCTTGCGAATTCAGACTGTCTTGGGTCAAATCCCAGCTCAGGGTTTGCAAGGTAAATTACTTAATCTCCATGGGCCTGTTTCCTCTTTTGTAAAATAATAATGGTAATAACAGCACCTTCCTGATAAGGTTATTGGGTCTATGAAATGAGTTTAGAACAGTGCCTGGCACAAAATAAGTGCTATATGAATGTGCTCACTGATTTCTTTGATAAAAGGTAATTTTTTTCCCTTGTCACAACCACCAAACTTCCACATTGCGTCCTCGGGACAATTCTATCCCATTTCCAACATCTGGGAGACCCCACTCCTCCCTCTGCCTGCCACATTCCCGTCACCGCTCAAATGCCTCTGAGTCTTTGCTCATGCTATTCCTTCTGCCTGGAATCCCCTTCCCCATGCCCACCACTGCCTGGAAAGCCTGCAAGACACAGTTCCAGTGTCATCTCTTCTGGGATGCCTTCCTCATGGCCCAGGCAGTGGCCACTTCCCTACTTAGAGTTCACAGTCATACCTCCATGACAGCCTATCACACACTGTCCCCTACTAGATGGAAGACTCCCAAGGGCAGTGTCATCTGTCACCTGAGCACCTCCCACCATGCCTGGTACATAGTAAATGCTAAAAAAATGTTTGTTGAATGAATGAATGAACAAAGAAATTGGGGAGGGCTTCCCTAGTGGCTCAGTGGTAAAGAATCATCTGCCTGCCAGTGCAAGAGACAAAGGAGACTTGAGTTCGATCTCTGGTCTGGGAAGATCCCACGTGCTGTGGAGCAACTAAGCCACAGTGCTACAACTATTGAACCTGTGCTCTAGAGCCCAGGAGTCAACAACTACTGAGCCCAAGAGCCCCAGAGTCCGTGCTCTGCAACAAGAGACGCCACTGCAATGAGAACCCCACACTGCAGCCAAGAATAGCACCAATTCTCATCAACCAGAGAAAAGCCCATGCAGCAACAAAGACCCAGCACAGCCAAAAATAAGTAAATATGCTATTAAAAATAAAAAATTGGGGAGCAAGGGTGGACTTCCTTGCTGGTCCAGTGGTTGAGACTCTGTGCTCCTAATGCAAGGGGCCCGGGTTCAACTCCTGGTCAGGGAACTAGATCCCACATGCTATAACTAAGACCTGCCACAGCCAAATAAATAAAAATTTTTAAAAAGAAGAAGAAGAAAGAAAGAAATATATTGTGAGAGTTTGGGTCTTAAGACGAAGTTGGTTTCCTGTCCCAGAGAGGGAAGGGAGGCACCCGGGGTCCACACGAGGGTTCAGGGCCATCTCCCCTCTCCTGCCCTCCCAGCTGGATGTCTTTAGTTAGGGTAGGCTGATGTATCTGAAGCAGCTGAATCCAGGGGTGTCACCTGAGTTGAACACCTCACCCAATCCCACCACCACCCTGGGAGCTGACCAGGCATGCACCAGCCCCTAGGCAGCTACGTACCGGGGAGAAGGGGGGCACCTGGAGGCCGCGTGGGAGAAAACAGGGGGTTAGATGAATACAAGAGGGATCCCCCTGACCCAGAAACCCCCTCCTTATCCCAGACCCCCCCTCAAGTTCCAGCCTCTAAGTGCTCACCCCAAAGGCTTCTTAAAACACCCATCTCCTGAGCCCTGTGTGAGGCCCTTACTCTGATCCCCGATGCCAGGCAGTCCTCCCACCACCCCCGGGGCCCAGGTGGAGTACAGCGGAGCAGGCTGAGTACAGCGGTCAGGGGTGAAATCTCCATTCACCCCGCCCCCTGCCACCCCAACCGAGGCGGGGTGGGGGGGGGGCGGGGGGCCCACTTACTTGATGGTCAGGTGGCGACTCTTGGGTGGGGGCGGCAAGGATGAGGGCGGACCCTTGCTCAGATCTTCCACCGACTGCTCCAGCGGCTTGCTCTTCTCGGAGCCTGGGGCCCCGTTGTCTGTAGTCTCCATATTGTACCTGCGGGGGTTAGAGTGTAGATGGAGGCCAGCCCACCAGGGCCCTTAAAAGAGGGGTGGGGGGCACCGGGGGAGACTGCAGGAGAGACTAGGGGCTGGGGGAGCAACAGCGTGTGTTCTTGACGCAGGGCTGGCCCTTGTAGGTCCCAGCTGGCCGTCACAGGCCCTGTCCCTCCCCCTCCACAGTGGGCCTTCAGGAAGGGGCCTTGCTCAGGGTCCACTGCACGGCTCCAGACTGGGCCCAGTCTGCGCTGTCTGGAAGTGGCCAAGGAGTGGGCGAGAGGCAGGAAGGTGTGGACTCTGAGGGAAGGCATCAGGGCGGGGCCGGCTTACGCGACGGAGCACTGTGCGAAGGCCAGGTAATCAAGCAGCACATCCAGGCCGCGGTTCTCCTCGTTGAGGAACTCCTGCACCCATCTGCAGGACACAGGGCTCCCTGAGGGTCGGCCAGGAGGGGGTGCCGACCCGAGTGGGCACAGCAAGGGGCCCCAGGGCCCTTTCCCCGGAAGACAGCAACCATCCCCCGCCTCAGAAGACCCGGTGACACCACGGGAGGATGCTAGGACTCAGACAGGACCCATGGCCCAGCCACGCCTCAAGGGACCAGCCAAGGGCGGGTGGGAGAGGAGGCAGGGAAGCTGTTCTGGACCCCCATCCTGGAGGGGGGGCTCACAGGCACAGCCTGGAGTGGGCATGGGGAGGATAATAAGGGGCCCCCAGGAGCTCCCTGCTGGCAAAGCTCTCTCCCTCCCCCATCCTCCCCGCAGAAATCCAAGCCCTCACTCACCCAATGTGGTTGGTCCTCAGAGAGATCTCCAATTCCCGGAGCACCTGCGTGGACTCCTGAACTCGCCTCTTAAACTGGGAGCCAAACACAGGGGGACTCTGGTGGGTGGGGCCCAGGCCTCAGCCAACAGGGCCTGCCCGCCCCCGACAACTGGCCTTTCACGCTCAGCCGCCCCCACCACCTCCACACAACTGCCTGGCAGAATAAGCATTCTCAGGCCACACGTACTCCCCCTACACACACACACAGGGTGTACGCCACACGGCCATGGGCAGACACAAAAGAGGCACACCAATGCCTCCTTACACACACACACACACATACATGCGGACAAAGGATATGCACACATTCAAACATGAACACCCTGGGTATCCACGCACATGTGCACACCCATACACAAGTACAGGGAGTACACAGACATAAGATACAAATCCACATACAGACACACGAGGTACACACACACACACCCCTGTTTAAGGACTCGATACACATACATCCATATGTGGACACAAAAGGGCACACATAATACACACACACACATCCACGCCTGTGCACATAGTGTGCACACGTGTACATATACACTACACAAATACATACAAGTGTATACATCAGAGCACAAACAGGAACTGCAGAGGAACCCATAAAAGTCGACACCCAGGGCACTTGCATACACACCCTCATCCGTGTACCCACACAGGCCTGCAGAAGAGTTCACACGCACAGTTCCTCCAGCTGCCCCAGGGCTTGCAAAGTGCGGGGGAAAGGGACAGAGAGAAAGAGGGGGACAAATACCCCGAGGTTGGGCATCCAGTCTGCTGCTACTTTTCGGCTGACCCCACCGGTTTCCAGGTAGCTCTTCAGCTTCTGGATATAGGCTGCTGGGGGGTTCTTGACTTGAAACCGCTCCTGCAGAGATGGAGTGGGATGTACAGGGTACCAACCAGGGCCACCCCAGGGCAAATGGCCAGCCCTTGTCCCAGAGCCTCTTTCTCAGCTCGGATCCAAGGTCCCAGGCTGTCTTAAACTCCTCCCCCCCAAACCTTGAATATCAAAGGCACAAACCCAAACAATCCACCGGGCCACTTTAAGAGATCCCTGGTCCTGAGCCAGGCCATCCCTTCCCTTCATGGTCACAGCCTGGGTGGAGTGTGGAGGGGTCAGTCCTACCACACACCCTACCCTGGCAAGGGAGACTCAGGCAGGCCAGTAGGTGGTACCCTCGCAGCCCACTGCCCTCCCTGGGCCTCACCCCGGCCCAGAGCTGGGATTCCAAAGCAGAAGAACAATCTGGAGGGCCCTAAGGAGGGGCCAGCACCTGGCAGGCTGGGGTTCCCTGCCCCAGGGCTCTGCCCCAGCT
The DNA here is from genome assembly GCF_027580195.1 of Bos mutus. Classification (NCBI taxonomy): domain Eukaryota; kingdom Metazoa; phylum Chordata; class Mammalia; order Artiodactyla; family Bovidae; genus Bos; species Bos mutus. The sequence goes on along the minus strand of NC_091635.1, from coordinate 31,231,668 downwards.
GTCCTGTAGGGACCTCTGTGTGCGAGTGTCCAGTGCTCAACCCAGCGGCCCCACCCAGGGCTCTAGGAGCCACTCAGACAAGAGGTGGAGGCCACACCAGAGCCCCCTGCCCAAAGGAGCTCCCTCCCTTCCCAACCCAGACCCCTCACATATGCCCGCCACCACCCTCAACCTCTCACTTCTCCCAGGCCTTTATGTGCCCAACCTGAGATGCCAAAGAACAAAGCCCCCTACCCCAGCCCCGAAACCTTCAGAGGCAGCTCCCCGCCCTCACCTCCCAGACTCCTGCCCTGTCAGCTCCTCCCATCCCAATCCATTAGCTGGAGCCAAAGGCCCAGCCCTGGCTCCCAGGGGAGGCTCCCTGCTCCCCAACTCCCCAACCCCCAGCCTCCCTCCCTTGCTGAATCACGGCAGCAGCCAGGCCCCACCCTGCCCTGGCTGTACAAGAGGGGTCCTCGCTGCTACCATGGACAGCGGCCCCACAGCCAGAGGGCCCAGGCAGCCAGCATGAGCCAAGAAGGCAGCAAACCCAGACACCTGACTGAGCACCAGGAGCCAACAGCTCTGGTCCCTGCTCTGTCATCTGGAAGCTGGCTGACTTGGGAAGGGGCTTGCTTGACTGCAGGTCCTCTGGACCCAAGGTCAAAGGAGGACAGGGATTCCTGACCCTCCTCCCTACCCCTCAGTGGGTGGAACAAAGATGTCCAACCCTGGAACTGTGCCTGCTCTTTCCCAGCCCAGAGGCTGCTCCTCTGGGCTCCCAGAGCTGCACTGGCCAGTGCCCTGGGCCAGCCCCTGCCCCAGCTCTTCAGAGGGCAGACCCAGCCCGGTTCATGTCTCATCAGGTCCCTGGGGAGGCTCATGCCCAAGAGAAGGGGATTTCAGAGTCCAGCAAACGCCCTCAGCACCCTCCCAGATGCTATGCTGGCCCCAGGGCAGGGTCGTGGTCCCGTGGCAGTGTGGCAGTGTCCCTTCCCTGCCCGTCCCAGCCTGGAGGGCAGGGCACCAGATGACGGGCGGGGCCTGTGCCCACCTGGTCACAAATGAGCTCCCACTTCTTCTCGTTGTCATACTGGCTCAGCAGCTGGACCTTGTCCGGGGGCAAGTTCATGCAGTTCTGGGGAGGAAGACAACCAGGTAAAGAGTCTGAGTCTGGGGATCCAGCATTCAGGGGAGGGGAGTCTGGGCATCTTCAGGGGACCCCCTAGAGGCCAGCTCCCTATGGGTCCCTGTCCCCATCGCATCCCTGGAGATAAGGAGCATTAGCCAAGGAGAACACCGAGGCCCAGTCATGGAACACCTCTCCAAAGGCCCAACAGCTGGAAAGTGACACTGGGATTTGAATCTGAGCCTGCCTGACTCTGAGGCCTGGGCTCTGTCTGTCACCCCTGGCATGGAAGCAGGAGCATGGGTTCTCAGCCTGATTTCTGGGGGTCTCAGGCCCCTCTGGGCTCGTTTCCCCATGTGTGATAAGCGCGTATCATCTCTTCTCCCATTTGGGTGGGAAGCTAACAGGGACCCGTCTTCACTCAAGCCCAAGTATGGCCAGGCGTGCGCCATGCTCCATTCCCATGTGCTAGCAGACACCACGTGTGTTTGGTCCCAGCTCAGGGTGCCTGTGTCTCATGAGCACCACAAAACCTCTTACAGGACAGCCCCCAACAGCCCCCAGCCCTTCCCAGCCCCCTCCTGACTCATCACTTCGGGATAGAAGGAGTTGGGGACAGGCCAAGGGGGATGAGGTCAGACAGGCAGGGAGTTCCGAGCAGGTGATCACCGCTGCAGGGCCCAGGGAGATTCCAGGGGAAGGCCACTCCGTCACAGGAACCGGGGAGAGCAGGCAGCCCGCTGGGTCTGTGGCTCTGGTGGCCCAGGCTGGGACTCCCCTCCAGAATTAAGAAAGGTCAGCGTTGCTCTGCCTGGGCCCTCCTCCCCCAGCCACAGATGACAAGGCTACAAGGTGGCTGCCAAGCCTCTCCCCACAGACAAGCTTAGGGTCCCACCTAGGGCTATGGAATCACCAGGTGCCACCAGCACTAGGGTCTTCCTGGGCACCCCACCTCCCCGGACTTCGAGTGTCCCCCTAATAGAACCAGGACATGATGCCAGTTCACCTCATTTCAGTAAAACTCAGGTTTATTGAGGGTCTACTAGGTGTCAGGTCCCAAAAACAGTTCTGGCCCTCAAGGAGCTCAGAATCTGAGTGGTGATGTGGGAACCCTGGAGAGACCCAGCCCAGGATGGAGGACCCACCCCCACCCCCCCCACTGTCCACGCTGATGGCTCAGACTACACATCCTCGGTCACGTGGCCCTGAGCGGAGGCCACAGCTGGAGCAGAGACGGGGCCACACCCACACCCGAGGCTTCTCAGCCAGCTTCCTCTCTGGGGTTCTGCGTCTAATTCTGGGGCTCTGGCCAGATCTCACCCCCAAAATCACAGCTTTCGGTCAGCCCCAGACAACAGGAAACTGGGTGCCCTCGGCCCCTGGTTGCCCAAGTTTTCCGGCTAGGGCCCTACTTGAGAGGTGAAACAGCATGTCCACCAGGCCTCCTCCCCGAGCGGGAGTCTGGGGATGGGACTACGTCATCCCTCTCCCCCGTTGCGAAAGTGAGCCTGGATTGAGGAAACTGCCTCCGTCTCATCTATCACCCTCCCCCAACCTGGCACCAGGGGCCTGGACCGCTCCTGCCCTCTGGAAGGGACAGCCCATGAAGGGGCCCTGGAGCCCAGAGCAGGGTCCTATTGGCTGCAAGTCCTCCCTGGGGCCATCCTCTGTCTCTGTCCCTGTCTCTTTCTCCCTGGGCTCTCCTGATCCATCCTTCCACCCTACAGAGACCCAGGGTGGGGCAGGGCTGAGGTGGAGGGGGTGGGGGAGCCAAGACTGGGCAGGAGGAGGAAGCAGAGAGAAGAAGGCAGGCAACATCAGGGAACCTGGACTGGTGGGCAGCACAGAGGAAGGAGTTGGAGGGGGAAGGGGGAAGGGCGCAGAGGAGTCGGGGAGGGCTCAGCAGCTTAGCCTTAGAGGGGATCGCTGCTTCCTAATAGGGGTCTTCGGGGCCCTCTCCCACCCGGGGACTCTGGCTCCTAGAGTGGCCCCAGCCGCACTTCTAGAGGCAGCAACTAATCCTCATAATGACTCCAACAATTGTGATGCCAGCTTTGCCTGAGGGCTGACCAGCCCTGCTCACAGAGGGCCACCTCCCCCCATCCCCAGCATTACTGGCCTCACCGTCACCCATACACTACAGGTTCAAGCACAGGTTGATGACCTCCCCAAGGTTAGGAAGCCAGGACGAAGGGAGCCAGGCTGGCTTTGAGCCCCAGCTGACTGGGAACCAGCGCCCAGGTCCACCCCCCCACTTCCACCCCATGGCTATTACTGGGGAGGGGGAGGCCCCTGCTGGCCAGCACGCCTGTCCAGTGGTGGTGGAGGGGAGGGCACCCCTTTGCCCCTTCCCCACCTGGGCCTCCTCAGGCCCCGGGCCTGCATTCCAGCCTGCCAGACAGGCTAAATTTAGGCTCGGAAATCAGAAATAGCTCTGACAGCGCTGAGCGCTAATTAGCAGCTGTTCCTTGGAGGTGCCCACCAAAAGAGACAGGTCCCCTGGGGAGCAGGAGAGGGACAGGTGATGCCACTCGCTCTGAGTGGGGTGAGGCCACCCTGGAAACATCCACAGACCACCAGACTTGGGGCCGTTAGTGAGGAGGCAGCACCCAGGGGCTGGGGGCTGAGAGACAAGCAGGAGTTAGCTGACGGTGCTCAAATGAGATAGGAGAGGATCGTGAAGTCCAGATGTCTGTGTGTCGGGGGAGACACCCACCTCCTGCAAGGGGAGGAGGGGGAGGCGGCTGTGACGTGGAGGACCTGAGCTGGATTCAGGGGACCCACCTAGCCTAACTACTTCTCTGCCTCCTTCAGCCTCACTTTCCTCTTCCATAAAATGGGCACATTTCCCTTCTGCCTCAGACTCAGGGCTCCCAGGACCACCCAGTGAAGTGCCGTGCTTTGATGTAACAATACTCTTCAGGGGCAAACCATAATGAAGAGACATGTCACAGGTTGGGGGAGTCCACTGAAGCCCCCAAGGCGAGGGATGTGTGGCGGACAGAAGTTTGTGAAAAGAGCCGGATAAAGCAGACCTGTCTCCAAAGCTCGGCCAAAAAAAATGAACTGAGCCTTCACCCCCTCCCCCGCTGCCCTTCATGCTGTGAGGGCGACTCATCTCTCAGGGCGTGACTGTGACCCTGATTGAGAGAAGAAGCTTCCATTAGAATGTATGGGGGATCACTCTGCCTCCTCCCTGCTCCCCTCTATGGGTGTCAGAGGGGCCTCCAGCCCTGCACACTCAAGACTAGCCCCTTGCAAGCCGTCCCCCCCTCCACCTCCCTGACATCTTGGCAGGTGTCCCTGGAAACTGAAGGGGCTCCAGCTACATCTGGACACAGCCACACCCTCCGGTTTCACTTTCAGTTTGAGCTGAGACTCTGTCCCAACACACCTGCCCACCCTTTCCCTAGGACGTCTAGCCCTTCAAGCCCCAGGATGCCCTTGAACTTGGGCACCAGCCCAAATTCTCAGACCAGCCCTACAGGGATTCCACAGCCTGATGGGATCCAGAAGCAAGTCCCCACTTCCCTATCCATCTCCCAAGCCCCACTCTATGTAGCCTCAACCTTGGTCTTAGAGCTCTCAGTGCAGCTCCAGAAACAATCGATTTTATCCACTTTTCAAAATTCTGGTACATAGATTTTCTAAGGCTCTTATAAGCAATCCAAGATGTAGAGGAGGATGTGGGGTGACCTGGCCTTAGAATCAGGTGCTGAGAACCCCACAAAGCTAACAGCTTCTTCCATCAGGGTTGAAGGGTCCCCATGGCAGGACCAAGGGCAAGCAGGGTAGAAGCCAGGGCAGCAGGCACCGCCCTTATCATCCAAGCTGGTAGGAGACTAACAACTGTGATGACAACAATAATTAATATGGCAACCCACTCCAGCGTTCTTGCCTGGAGAATCCCAGGGACGGGGGAGCCTGGTGGGCTGCCGTCTATGGGGTCGCACAGAGTCGGACACAACTGAAGCGACTTAGCATAGCATCGCAAAGCACTCATACTCCGATTAAAAAAATGATAATAATGAATATTCCTTCCCAACGTTCACCCTATGCCATGTGACTTATATCTCAACAACAAGCCTACAAAGAATCAGGTTGGACAAAAAGTTCATCCAGGTTTTCCATAGCAACTTACAGGAAAGCTCGAACAAACTTTTTGGCCAACCACAATAGATACTAGCCTAATCCCCATTTCACAAATGGGAAACTGAGGCCTGGAGCCATCAGGCCGCTTGCCCAAGGTGACCTCGAAGCCAACTGGTTAAGAAGCCTCAGTTTCCTCGAAGAAGGAGCGCTCAGAGCAACGAGAAACGTGGGTCCCGGGCCCCCAAGGGTCTTCCTCAGACAGCCTGGCCCCAGGGGCCTGTCTGAGGAACCAGGAACAGCCAGCCCCGTTTCCTGCCACCCAGCACCCTGCGTTTCCTGTTGTTGCCCACACCGAGCTCTTACTCACTGGGGAACCCCCCCCCAGCACACCCTCTCTCAGAGGGAAGTGGAGGCCTCCCACCCCCTCTCCGCGCACACAGCTACCGTTAGCACCACGCTGCCCCACCCTCCAGGAGGGCTGGGCCCGCCTCTCCGTGGTTTCCGGCCACCAGTAGCTTTCGCCAAGGCCCCACTGTGCCTGACCTGTGCAATGGCAGGGAGGACAGCCTGGCCTGTGACAGTCAAAGACTAAAGTTGGCACCTGTGGTTGGTCTTGAAGCTGGAGGTGGGGGAGGGAGGAGGCAGGGTCTGGGCTCCTTCCTCCTCGAAGGGCCCCCAGATGAAGAGGAGCAAATGGGTTCCAACATCCTCCTGTCCTCAAGGCGGACAGAGCACTTGCTCTGTGTCAGGCATCGTGCTAAGCACTCTTTAATCCCCTCGATTCTATCTAATCCCTTCAACGATCCTAGCAGGCACACGTAGGCTTTTGATTTTTTGGTCGCACCGCATGGAGTGCGGGATCTTAGTTCTCCAACCAGGGATAGACCCCGCGCCCACTGCAGTGGAAACGCAGAGTCTTAACCACCAGGGAAGTCCTTGACATATAACCATTTTTCTTATCTTTTTTACACATGAGGAAAACTGAAACTCAGAGCATGTGGGTAACTTGCTCAAGGTCACAGAGGTAGTAAGTGGCCAGGACAAAGCTCAAATCCTCAACTTCATGACCCCAAAGCCCAAGGAAGCTCCTCCGCCTTTCCTATGAGTAACCCCTGCCCTTCTTAGAGGCTGGGAAGCCTAAGCCACCTCCCAGGGCCCCGTGTTCCCAGGAAAAATGCAGAGGTGGCCCGAGAGCAGCCCCACCTGTTCCTGCCCTTCTCCCCCTTCCAGCTCTTTGCCAACTGGTCCCAGATGTCACTGTGAATCACGCCGACCACATCCCCGGATCTCCAGGGGCAGCATGTGCCAGGCCTGCTTGTTGGGAATGGCATCCCACGGCCTCTGCCCAGCCCAGCCCAGCCTCTGACCACAGGGCCACAGCCCCACCGAGACCCTCCACGTGAGACCCCAGAGACAGGAGACACAGGGTCAGAATGACTGCACAGCTCCATGCGCCAAACTTCGTCTGGCCCACCCCAGAGGAGGGACCAGTAGAGAAAGCAGAGACCTGGTTGCAGTCGACAGAATGAGACACCCACGCTTGCTCTTCACCTCCAGTCCCAATCCCCATGGGGAAGGGGTCCAGCTAAAAGCAGGACTCCCAGCAGCCACACCCTGCTTGGGACCGTCCTGACCTTCCCATACAGCCTGGCCAGGTGCATACCACCTTGGGCACATGCTAAGGGCACCCTGGGTGCCAGGCCCATCCAGTGAATTCCTCCCTTCTCAGACGCCAGCATCACTTGGCCTCCAGCACATCACAGAGCCTTCCCTTGATCCCTTTGCCCCAAGGCTATAGGCTCCTCCCCACCCAGACAGATTCAGGGGTATCCTAGGCCAGACCGTAAGCCTGGCACTTCCGGCAGGCCTTAGAAAGAGTGCCCTACCATCCCAAACCCTGACCCCTGCAGGGGAAGGCCTGAAGGGGCTGGAAGACACCCAGCGTTCAGCAGGGCGTAGGAGAGGCGAGAGCACAGAGCTTGGCGGGCTGGTTTCCCACTATCGCAGCAGGCCCGTGTCTCTGGGCAGCCATCGCTCCTCTGCTGTTGCTAAGGCAGCAGGCGGAAACCCTGGCGCAACCTGCTCTTTCTCCCCACCCCCATTTTAAGCCGGGGCACCCCTCTCTCTCACAGCCTCCTCGGAAAAAGTGCCCCCACCACCCATTCTTGCCTGGGAAAAAGGCTGCCCCCAGAGAAAGGGAAAACAAGCACCCTCACCTCCTGTCTAGCAGTGGGTCTGGTCGGGGCACCCTGACCCACAAGAGGGGTCCCACTGCCAGAAGCCAAGCAGTGGTTTTGTATGGGATCCTACTCCCCACCGGGAGGAAAGGGCTGAGCTTCAGTGAAAGAGAGGTTCCCTGGGGACATGTGACTAAATCCCAAGGGGAGGGCTGCTGTGCTTCCCCCATCCAGACTGGAGGATCCCTGGATGTGTGAGGCCCACCCCCTCAGCAGTCTGAGGTTCTCCTCTTAGATATTCACTGAGGACAGGACTCAGCTCTGGCCAAGGAGGCAGCATTCAGATGGAGGGTGTGCAGTGCTCAGTCGCTCAGTCGTGTCTGACTCTTTGTGACCCCATGGACTGTAGCCCACCAGGCAAATTGTTCCATAGAATCTTCCAGGCAAGAATACTGGACTGGGTTGCCATTTCCTACTCCAGTGGACACCTATCCGACCAAGGGGTCGAAGCCACGTCTCCTGCATTGGCAGGTGGATTTTTTACTACTGCACCATGGAGGCACCTCCTGTAATCCTGTTACTGACCCTATGTGTGTGTAATCCTGTTACTGACCCTACGTGAGCGACGTGAGGTCGCTCAGTCATATCTGACTCTTTACGACCCCATGGACTGTAGCCCGCCAGGCTCATCTGTCCATGGAATTCTCCAGGCAAGAATACTGGAGTGGGTAGCCATTCCCTTCTCCAGGGCATCTTCCCAACACAGGGATCAAACCTGGGTTTCCCCCATTGCAGGCAGATTCTTTACCCTCTGGGCCACACTAGGTTTAGCCAAATCCACAGCCCCAGCCAGCCTCAGGCAGGAGCCAAGGGTGTCACCCCAGGACACGGTGAGGAGTTAGAGAAACCAGGTTCTTAGCCAAGAGACCTTGGGTTGGGTGTGTTCTGCTCATGCAAGACATGGGACAGGCTGATCCCTCCCAGGAAGAAGGGGGAAGTGTAAACACACTAGGGTTCCTGGGGGTTGGGAGGGGTGAGACCCAGTGGGTGCCGCTGCCCTAGATTTCCACCCAGCCACTACCGCTATCTCCACCAAGACACCCTCAGACCCCTCTCTGGGCCTCCACCCTCCACGCCCCGGTTCTCAGGCACCCCTAGTGGCATTCAGTGTCAGACTCGGCCAATCGGAGCAAAGGCCAAAAAAAAAAAAAAAAAAAAACGCAAGCAGGGCAATCAAGTCCTACACAGGCATTACCCTTGACTTTTGGATTTTCCAGGGGTCTGAATTATTCACACAGCTCCTCCCCGTTTCTTCCTAACAGAGAACGTGGACTGGGGCCTGGGCCTCACCCCAAAAGCCCAACCCCCCATCCATAGACACTTAAGGGGAAAGACAGAATGGTGTCCCCCCATTCAGGCTGGCTGGGGTCCAGGGATCCACCACTAACTCAGGCTCCCCCGATGGCCCCTTCTCCCCCTTCCAACTCTGTTCCACCCTGTTCACTTTGTGCAGCCATGGGTTTGGGGAAAGGGAAGCAGGTGGAGAGGTAGGGTACTAGGGGCCTAGCCTGTGTGAGGTATCCTCCCCCTCCCCGCCTCCCTTTCCCAGAATCAAGCAAGGTGGATAGATCAGAGCCCACCCCCACCCCACAGCTCCTCCAATCCCTCCTAGGCTTTCTCCTGGGAGGGGGCAGCAGCCAAGATTTCCAGGAACTGTTAGGAGGGGCCATGCAGAGGATCTGGCAAGTAGGGCCTCACGGCAGGCCAGGGGAGGGGAAGTGATGTCAAGGAGGTGGAGGGGACGGCCACCGGCCTCCATGGCTCTGCTGCCTGTAGCACCCTCGGGCCCCCACCCTCAGACCTGCAGTGCCAGCCTGCTCAGACTTGGAAGTGCCTCTGGGGAAAAACACGGCCTTATTTGCCTGTCACCCAGGGTCTGGAGAGGGAGCTGACAGCAGACAGGCCACCAGGCAATTAGTTAGAGAAGGGAGCCTGGGACAGGCTGAGGTAGGGAGAGGGAAGTGAGAATGAGGGGCCTTTGGCCCTCCCTTCTTCCACCAAGTCTTAGGGTACCCTGACTTAGCTCTGGATCCCCCACCCACCAACTGCCTCCAGGTTCAGTCTGAGCTGGTAGTTTCCTCTCCGGTTGCCTAGTCCCCAAGGCCCCCCAATTCCCTGGAGCAGGTGACAGTGCGGATGGGGGGCTTTCAGACTTTTGCTCCACCCCAAGCCAGAGCGACCAACCCATCCTGACCCCGCCCTTCCTAACCTGAATCCCTCCAGTGGGTGTGAGGGGAGGCCCAAGATCAGGACCCACAGACAAGCACTCCCTGACACAGAAGGAGGGAGAAACACAGCCAGCCCCTCTGCATGACCTGACAACCCAGGTCCCAGCAGCTCAGACACCAGCAGATCAGGACCCCAAACACAAGCAGATGCTCCATACTTGGACCCGGCAGCTGGGCCTGCGTGCAGAGGGAGAGGAGGTGCCCCCAGGACCCCACAGCACCGTCGCGCTCCCAACTTCCTCACAGGACATTTTTGTTTGGACCTTTAGACCCATAAGCTCTGGGGGAGGGGGTGTTTTGGGAGGGAGTCTGGGCGATCGCAGAAGAAAGTTTTGGGGGGAGAGTGCTAAGTCACTCTGAAAGAAACCACTGTCACTCCCACCCCCCGCCCTGGAGGGGCCGCCGGGGATCTCCAAGCGGTACCTGAGCCCCCGGGGGCGGGGACGCCTGATGAGCCCCTGTTACCCCACGCCCGAGCCGCGCGCACCGCGGGTCATACTCACCAGGACCCGGTTAAACCTCTCCTCCAGCTCTCCGGCCGCGGGCATGGGCTGCTTGGGCGCCGCGGGCTGCTTGGGGGCCAACGCGGCGGGGCTCGCGGGCTGCTCCGCGCTGCCGGCCGCGTTCCCCATGGTGGTCCCCACCCAGTCGGCCAGGCGCCTCCAGCCTCGGAAATCCAGCTTTCCCGGGGAGGGCGGTCAAGGCTCCTGGCCTGGGGGGCGCAAAATGGGCAGCGGCTCTCGGCGGCGGCGGGGGCTCGGCGACGCGGGCGCTCGGATCAGCGGCGCGCAGGGACCGGGGCGCGGCGTCCCATCGGGGCGGCCCCGTCCGAGGAGCCAGGCAGCGAGCTGCGGGGTTGGGGGAGGAAGTCAGGCTGCAGGCCGCCGGGGCCAGAGGGCTGGGCCGGGGGCAGGAAGCTGCGGCGCGGGCTCCCCCCTCGGCGATCTTCTAACTTCTGCTGTCTCTCCCGGTGCGCGCAAACCGCATTTCGGCGCCGCCGCTACGCACCCAGCCCCAGGGGGGCGGGCTGGAGGGAGGGGGCGGGCGCCGGGCGCCTGCCGGGGGTCCGCCGCAGCCATCGCGCTGCAGAGAGGGGGCTACCGACCCGCTTCACCTGCCGCAGAGGGGGCGGCGGGCGCCTCTTCACCTGCCGGAGCTGGAGCGACAGAAGCGAGGCAGAGGCGGCGGCGCGCTCGGCGGCGCCTCCGGGTCCTAGAACCGCAGGCTCCTGCTAGCTCGGAACCGGGGGTACCTGCGGGGTCTGGGTGAAGGGGATCACAGCACGGGGGACGAAGGGGGCAATCCTCAGAGTTGAGGACCGCCAGCACCTACGTGGGCGGCTTGGAAACCCATGACGCGGCGGCGCTGGGGCGCAAGGGCTGCGTCCTTCTCTCTGGTTCCCGCCGAGGAAGGTGGGAACCCCCTTCCAGGCCCCCCACCCCTTGTTTCTCTCCTTCTCTGTTTAGCCCAGGACCGAGCTGAAGACCAGAGGGAACCATCTGCAAATAAGAACCCCAAAGCAGAGGTGGGGGGGCGCAGATCCAGGCCAGTGGAGACCCCCGCGACCTGTTCCACTCTGGACCGACTCTGCGCCCGTGCCAGCATCCTCAGGGCTTTTAGAATGGAGGTGCCCATGGAAAAAGGCAGGCAGGCAGAGTCTGGAGACCATCAAGGCGGTCTCAAGGAGAAGCGCAGGGTTGGGGAACAGGAGGATTAAGGCCAGCATCCACGCTGGGAAAGAAGCAGGCACTGCGGAGAGGGGGGGGTGGGAAATCTTGACGCTGTCACCTCCAGGGATCTAACTAAAGTGGCCTCTCACTCACCTTGGCGAATGAGTCTCTGAAGTCTGGCAATTACAGCAGTACTTCCAAAGGTCTTCTTTCTGTCATCCTGACAATGACCAGGGAAGGTAGGTATTGATATCCTCATTTTAGAGGGGGAAATTGAGGCTCAATGTGACTTGCCCAAGGGCCCACAGTTAATAAAGAGCAGAAACAGGCCTCCTTTCTGTCCACCTGCAAAATCTCCAGTGCCTTGGCCTGGCCTCCTACCAGCCCTCTCATTCAGGATGGACCAGAGGATAAGAGAGTGTTCGGAGGTGGAGGGTAGAACCCCAGGTCTGGGCACAATCTCCAGCCTGAATGTGAGGCTTTTCTCTTTCAGGGGTTCCTCCTTCTCCCCATCTAATTTGTGGGGATCCTCAGTTGGTCCTTCCTTGCACTGTCAAGGCATTGAGGACCGAGGACCCACTAATGAACCCTGGCTTTTCTCTAGGCCAGGCAGGAGCCATATATGTCCCCTCCCCTATAGCTTCCTCTTCCTTCTGCCCTCCTTCTCAGATTCAGAACCACTGAAGTTTAAGCAGGAGCTGGAAAATTTATCTAATCTGAAGGAAGGCCCTGGAATGAACCAGCCCCTTCCCCCAGGCTGACTCGATTTAAACCTCTCTTCTGCCAAGGTCACAAGCACCTCTGGTGGGTGAGAGATGTGATCACTTATTTCATGTCCCAGCCAGGGACCCATAAGGTCAGACAAAACAAGATGCTCCTTGGGCGTGTTAAGAAGGTGACACTGTGTGCCCACTGCCCTCCGCTCCAGCCAGAGCAAACCACAGTCTTGCCCTTGGGTCCTTGCCCTTGAGATTACCTAGGACCTCTCTTTTTCTTTTCTTCTTCCTTCCTTCCTCTCTTTCTTTCACTCTGTCTCTCTATTTAAAGAATATAGTCCCCGATGTCTTCAGTGGCTCTCTTTCCATTTAACAAGCCTTTACTTAGCACTAGCTCTGTGCTGGGGACTGTGCTCACTCCTGAAGGTTCTGAGGCTGATGAGAAGAGTCTCTGTCCTCAGGCTGCTCACAGCCTAGCAAGGAAGGAACACACTGTCAACACATCTGGGAGAGTGGCTTGTGGGAGCTGTTTCCCCGTAGCTGGAAATCCCATCAGGGTGGGGAGCCTCTAATGTAATAGTTGCCAGCCTGTGCTCTCAGTCCCTAGGAGTGGTCAGGTCATTGCCAACCACCGCCCACCCAAGGCCTAATGGAAATAAGCCTGGGCTAAGCAGGACCTCTGGTGTGGAAAATGATCAGCCCAACAAACCTACGTTATCTCTCTCTCATGCTGATCAGAACTGTAAGGTGCAAAAAAAAAAAAAAAAAAAAGAATTTTAATCAATTGTTACCTAATACATTTGGTTTGTTTGGCAGGAAGTATCTTTCCTATGTGGTCCACAGAGGAGGAAATCCTAGAAAGGATGCTTGAAGTTTAGGACCAATGCTTTGGTGGGGCTGTGCTTCCCCCTGCTGGGCACAGGAGGTATGACAGCCAAGACAGGGTGAGGCCTCCAGTGGTGATGGAGATGGAATCACAGCATAGATGACATTTCTAAATTGTTGTCGCCTTGTCACCTCCGATGGAATGATTGTGTAGCCTTTGGGCACACTTGGAGCTCAGGTGACTGAGCAGGTTTCCCCAGGAATCTCCTCCCTCCCCATCCCTGCTCACCATTACTCAGTTGGTGCCTCATTTTTTCTAAGGTGATACATGTGCACAGTTTAAAAGAAAAGCAGGTTTAATGTATCTTTCCAGAGATACTTTGGATACTTACAAGCAATGCATGTGTGTGTGTGTGTGTGTGTGTGATAGCACACATTCCACACTGTTTGACACCTTGTTATTTTCACTTAATAACATTTCTGCCTCTGGGACTTCCCTGGTGATTCAGTGGTAAAGAATGTACCTGCCAACACAGCAGACACGGGTTCGATCCCTGGTCCAAAAGGATCCCACATGCAACTAAGTCCAAGCGCACCACAACTGCAGAGCCTGCCCTCTAGAGCCTGGGAGCCCCAACTACTGAATCCATGTGCAGCAACTACTGACTCCTGCATACCCTCGATCCCGCCCATGTTCTGCAATAAGATAGTAGCCCCAACTCGTAGCAACTAGAGAAAATGTGCCTGCAGCAACAAAGACCTACCACAGCCAAAAATGAAAAAATAAAATTATTTTTAAATAATAATTATTTTAATTAATTAATATTATAAAAATAATTATTTAATTATTATTTATTTCTGCCTCTACAAAAGCTACCTAGGCTTTCGGCACATAGAATGTGTCACAATTTATTTCACTCTTCTCTTCCTAATGGGTATTTAGCTTGTGTCAGCCTTTTGTTACTGTAAACAATGGTGCCTATAGGCAAACATCTTTGGTACATATAATTATTTGCACTTAGGTGTGTATCTGTAAGACACATTTATAAATATGACATTGCAGGGTCAGAGGTTATATGCTTTTAAATGTCAGATAGATTTTCACTGAAATTTGGATAGATTTGAAATTGCCTTTCAAAAAGTCTGCACCAATTTGCAACCTCCAGCAAGGAGTGAGATCACCTATTTCAACCATCCTAACTAACAGGATATTTTCAGGCCTTTGGGATTAGTTTTGTGGGTTTTTTTAATATTTGTTTATTTGACTGCACCAGGTCTTAGTTGCAGCACATGGGACCGTTAGTCATGGCAAGAGAACACTTAGCAGCAACATGTGGGTTCTAATTCCCTGACCAGGGATCAAACCTGGGCCCCATACACTGGGACCATGGACTCTTAGCCATGGACCACCAGGGAAGTCCCAGCCTTTTGGTTTTTGATGAAGCCTCTTTGAAAGTCTTTGTGACAAGGCAGGTGATGATCTTTCTCTTTCTTCAAGGCAGAGACTGTCTCTTCTGGCCCTGTCTCCCCATCACAGGACTTAAATATTAAATGAAAGAAAATAAGACTGCATTTTGGTAGACCTAGAGGGGAATCGGAGAAGGCAATGGCACCCCACTCCAGTACTCTTGCCTGGAAAATCCCATGGATGGAGGAGCCTGGTGGGCTGCAGTCCACGGGGTCGCTAAGAGTCGGACACGACTGAGTGACTTCACTTTCACTTCTCTCTTTCATGCATTGGAGAAGGAAATGAAAACCCACTCCAGTGTTCTTGCCTGGAGAATCCCAGGGAAGGGGGAGCCTGGTGGGCTGCCATCTATGGGGTCACACAGAGTCAGACACAACTGAAGCGACTTAGCAGCAGCAGCAGCAGAGAGGGAAGTTGAGGGTTAGGGTTAAGCATGAACCCTGTCCTTAAGGGTCACTCTTGTTTCCAGGCCCTGGTCAAGCCTCTGCCTCAAACCCAAAAGCCGTCCTTTTGAGAATTCCCTGGCAGTGGGAAGAGTTAAGAGTCTGTGCTTCCATTGCAGGGGTGCATGGGTTCAATCCCTGGTTGGTGAACTAAGATCCCAAAAGCCAGGCAACTTGGCCAAAAAGCAAAAGCTTTCCTCTTGCAAGCACCTCTCAGATTTTAAGATCTGATATTGAAGCATTTCTAGGCAGCTCTCACTCAGCTCTCTTATATCCCAGGGATGGGCCTCATCATCCTAAAGGATGCCTAAAGGAAATAAGCCAGATGTTCACCAACTGAGGATCAGTTAAACCAGCAATCCAGTACAACTTTCTGTGATGGTGGAAATGTCCCTGTGCTGTCCAATACAGTAGCTACTAACTACATGTCACCACTAAGTATTTGAGATGTGCAACTGAGAAAATAAATTGCAAAAACAAGTAAATTAAATTTAAATTTTTAAAAAGAAAAGAAATTTCACTGTTCTCTCTTCCCCCCTCCCTCCCACAACACCGACAGCTTGTAGGATCTTGGTTCAAAAACCAGGGACGGGGGATTGAACTTGTACTCTCCACTGTGAAAGTTGTTTGGAGTCCTAACCACTGGACCACCAGGGAATTCCCAGAAATGAATATCAAATTTCACTTCACTGCAATTAAGTTCAGTGTAAATAGCCACATGTAGCTACTCTACTGAACGATGAAGGGTTAAATAAACGTATAAAGGTATATCCCCATGACAGGAAACTATGCCACTATAAAAAAAAAAGAGAATGCCAGGTACTGATATGGAAAGATCTCCAGGATATATTTTGAAGCAAAAATATGGTGCAGAACAGTATATATAGTATGCTAACTTTTGTATAAGAAAGGGAGGTGAGAAGAAGAATAAATGTTTACATTTGCTTGAATTTACATAGGGAACATAATAAAAGTGGTGACCTGTAAGATTCTGGGGAAACAGAGTGGATAAGGCAGAGGTGGGAGCAGGACTTTTCAATCCATTTCTTTTTTTTTAATTTTTATTTTATTTATTTTTGACTGTACTGGGTCTTCGTTGCTGTGTTGGCTTTTCTCTAGTTCTGGTGAGTGGGGCCTATTCTTCCTTGGGATGTGTGGTCTTCTCATTGTGGTGGTTTCTCTTGTTGGAGAACACCGGCTCCAGAGCACAGGTTCAACAATTATGGCTCATGGGCTTGGTTGCTCCGCAGTATGTAGGATCTTCCCAGACCAGGGAGTTTAACCCGTGTCTCCTGCATTAGCAGGCAGATTCTTTACCACTGAGCCACCACAATATATTTCTTCCTATACTATTTTGATTTTTAAACCATATGCATTTATTACATCTTCACAAAGTTCAAGTAAATAAAAGCAAGTTGCTCGTTATCTAACTAAGGATGGGCTGCTCTATCCCTCTTGTTGTGTTCAAAACTGGCTGTCACTCAGATTCAGAATCTCGGGAGAGGTGGGATCAGGGATCTATGTCTTTTAGGATCCACCAGGCAACAACTGTGGCTCAGTGGTAGAGAATCTGCCTGCCAATGCAGAAGACTCGGGTTCAATCCCTGGGTCAGGAAGATCCTCTGGAGGAGGAAGTGACAACCCACTCCAATATTCTTGCCTGGGAAATCCAATGGATGGAGGAGCCTGGCGGGCTACAGTCCATGGGGTTGCGAAGAGTCAGACGCGACTGAGCAAGCAACTCAACAGCAACAAAGGCAGCTGTCAGCAGCCACTGAACTATCTTTGTCAGCGCCTGCAGTGAGGAGGGGAGGCCAAGCACCAGGCACATGTCCCTTCCCTGGAGACTGCAGTGGTCACGATGTCTTCTGAGCACCAGCACGAGACGGCAGATGCAGGGGCAGGCGCTTTCCATGTGCCATTCAAAACTGAACAGCAGCCCTGCAAGGCAGACCTCTTTCTTTTCTGTGCTCTCTGAGCTCAGTGTTCTCCTGAGTAACTGATTTACCCAAGGTCACAGAACTGGTAATGTCAGAGCTAAGATCTGAAACTGTCAGAAATCCCTGAGCCTGTTTTCTGGTCTTGAAAATCAGTGATAGGATTTCATAGAACTATTTTGAATATTAATTAAAATTTCAAGTAAAGGGATAACATAGACCTTTTAAATTTTTTTATTTATTTGTTTTAAATTTTTGTCTGTGCTGGCTCTTCGTTGCTGTGTGGGCCTTCTAGAGTTGCAGCAATCGGGGGCTACTCTTGGTGTGGGGGCTTCTCAGTGCAGTGGCTTCTCTTGTTGCAGAGCACTGGCTTTAGGGTGTGAGGGCTCGGTAGTTGTGGTGCCCTGGCTCCGTTGTGCCACGGCATGTAGAATCTTCCTGGACCAGGGATCAAGCGCATGTCCCCTGCATTGGCAGATGGACTCTTAATCATTGGACCACCAGGGAAGTCCAACATAGACTTTTATTTCCAGCAATAGGGTGGATTATATGTCCAGAGAAACCTTCCTCATATAAAACAACTAGAAATGCTAGATAAAAGATAACTCTGCATGTGTGTGTATGTTATTTTCAGTGCGAGGCTGAGCTGGCAAGAAAAGAAAAATCCCCAAAAGTCACAAATTGAAAAAGGAACAAGACAAAACCTGGGGTCTCATAAGGTAGGAGACTGGATCAGAGATGATCATCTGCCCCTTGCAAGAAGTCAAGGGTGCTGCAAAGGTGACATCCTTGGATAAACTTGATTTTAACAAATCCACCCTGCTGAGAGAGATGGACATGTGCTTGCCTCAATTTATCAAGACAATATAACCATTCTACAGTTGTATGCACATAATAATATAGCTTTATATGCTGAAGCTGAAACTCCTATTCTTTGGCCACCTGATGCGAAGAGCTGACTCACTGGAAAAGACCCTGATGCTGGGAAAGATTGAAGGCGAGAGGAGAAGGGGACGACAGAGGATGAGAAGGTTGGATGGCATCACCGACGCAATGGACATGAGTTTGAGTAGGCTCTGGGAATTGGTGATGGACAGGGAAGCCTGGCCTGCTGCAGTCCATGGGGTTGCAAAGAGTCAGACACGACTGAGGGACTGAACTGAACTGAACTGAAAATCATAAAGCAGAAAATAGAGGGATAGACAAGTCCATCAGTGTAAAGGGAGATTCAAATTACTTCCCTTTAGTAGGTAGTTTTGGAGTAGGCAATGGCAACCCACTCCAGTATTCTTGTCTGGGAAATCCCATGGACACAGGAGCCTGGTGGGCTACAGTCCATGGGGTCTCAAAGAGTCGGACACGACTGAGTGACTAAATACAGCACACAGCATTGGTAGTTTAAGCAGATAAAAAATTCAGTAAAGATGTACAAGGTTTGAATAATACAATTGACTGGTTCAATCTAATTGAATATTTTGAATACTCCAGTTGACTATTGGAGAACACACAATTGCTTTCAGTCACACATTTACAAAAGTGACCACATATCAGACCATAAGGCAAGTCTCCACCAGTTCAAAAAAAGCCATTCAGACTTCATTATCTGACAACAATATAATTCAATTGGGAATTGAATCAATTGGGAATTCCCTGGCCATCCAGTGGTTAGGATTCCCCACTTCCATTGCAGGGGTCCTAATTCCTAGTTGGGGAACTAAGATCCCACAAACCACAGCAACCTTAAAAAAAAAAAAAAAAGGAAATCAATAATCAAAAGACAACATAAATAGAAAGACCACTCCATGCAATTGAAAATGTCAAAATGCACAAATAGTTCATGGGTTGAAGAACTCATAAAAGAAATTAGAAAATATCTAGGATTTCCTCCGTGGTCCAGTGGTTAAGAAGTCACCTGTCAATGCGGGGGACACACTGTATTGTGTGGGTTCAGTCCCTGGTCAGGGAAGACTCCATGTGCCTGGAGGGCAACTAAGCCCATGCGCCACAACTACATCAAGAGAAACAAACCACCACAGCGGGAAGCCCGCACACGTCGACAAAGAGCAGACCCCACACGCCACAGAGAAAACCCTCACGCAGCAACAAAGATTCAGTGCAGCCAAAAATAAATAAATAAATAAATGTCAAAGGAAATTAGAAAATATCTAGAATAGAATATCAAAAGTATTAGGTATAAAGTTCTTAGCACATAATTCCCTAAAAATGGAAGTGAGGAGGAGGAGGAGGATGAAGAGGCAGCAGTAGCTTGTGCGGCAGCGGGATGGTGTCTTGACTTGGCCATAGTCAGTCATGAGGTCAAAGGCAGAGGGGCAAATGGTGAAGGGCTGAGTTTGAAGGTAAGCGCTGAGTCTGGGAAGGAAGGACCCAAAGGATGTCACAAACAATGACCCTGTGAGTTGGGGATTACTTTGGTGCCATTTTCCTAATGAGACCCCCTAGTCTGCTATCCACAAGGGAGCCCAAGTCACCTACTCAGAAAATGGCGCCGCCAGGATACAGACCAAGTTGGCCCTTTCACTTCCATGGTACCCCTGAAGGGGCAGCTGAGCCGGGCAGGGATGTGCTTTTTGGTTAACAATAAATCTTAATCTCAGATCAAGTGTCTTAATCTCAGAAACGGTCTGCCATGGTGGCATTTGCTCGCCTCTCAAGCTCCGGTGTGTCTGGCTGAGCGGACAGGCCACAAACCACAACCGTCACCATCATAGGTCTGTCTGCCTGTCGATTAGTATGTCTCAACCAGCTCTGCTAGCCCATCCGGAAGTGAAAAACGCAGTCTTTCATGCAGGGCCCTGAAGTCCACACAAACTAGGAAGGGTGAGCCCCCATCCAACCAGTGGCCAGATGAAGGGGGGCACACGGGTGCCCAGCGGCTTCCCAGGTGGCTCAGTGGTAAAGAATCTGCCTGCCAAAGCAGGAGACACAAGAGACACAGTTTCAATCCCCGGGTTGGGAAGGTATCCCAGAGTAGGAAATGACAACCCCATCCAGTATGCTTGCCTGGGAAATCCCATGGACACAGGAGCCTGGTGGGCTACAGTCCATGGGGTCGCAAAGAGTCAGATATGACTGAGAACACAAGCATACAGGTGCCCAGAGAGGAGAGGGCAGGCTAGCAGAGCAACCAGGAGCACCCAAACCCACCCTCCAGGCTAGAGGTCACCTCACCTATGATGGGGAACAAAGCCTTGTGCCTGGCACACAGTCAGCGTAGGAATGAATGCTGATTTAAGGGACATTTATGGAAGGCCTGTTGAATACAGGCACTGTGTCTGTGAAACAGTTTCATTTAGTTTAGTTTGATCCTCATTGTAACACTAAGGTTGGTGTTATTATCCCATTTTTTTTTTACAGATGAAGGGAGTGGGGTTCAGAGAGATTATGTGACTTGTTCAAAGTTAAAAAAAAAAAGTGGTAGAGCAGATACCCAGGTCTGGGAGCCCAGCTCTCCCTACCATGTCCCCCAACCCAGGGACAGCTTGTTTTCAAGGAGGTCTTCCTCTCGGCCAGCCAGCCAACCACTGTGATGAAAGTCAAGATCAGGGCAAGGCCTTGGCAAGCAGCTGAATCGCTTTACTTGATAACAATCTCTGGTGAGTCAACAGCCTGCCAGGAACCGGGGAAGAGAGAAGAATTAGACCCAGCCTGACCCAGAAGAGCTCACAGCTGGGTGCTGGGGGGCATGGGAGGAGGTTCTGTGTGCCTCAGGGGCCACGAAAGAAAAAACTAACCCCAGCCCCACTCCTGACACTTGTGGGTTCAGGACAAGCAGAAGGGGGTGACAGAGGATGAGATGGTTGGATGGCATCACTGACTCAATGGACATGAGTCTGAGCAAACTCTGGGAGATAGTGAAGGACAGGGAAGCCTGGCGTGCTGCAGTCCATGGGGTCGCAAAGAGTCAGACACAACTGAGCGACTGAACAACAAAATATTCAACTGTTATAAGGCAAGCCAACTCAGATAAATATATTCTATCTTCTTACCCTTGTAACTGTACCTTAAAGAGAACCAGGAAAGGTATAAAAATAAATCCTCAGGGAACTTCCTTGGTGGTCTGGTGGTTAAGACTCTGCACTGTCGATGCAGTGGGTGTGGGTTTGATCCCTGGTCAGGGAACTTAGATCCTACATGCCACACAGCATGGCCAAAAGAAAAAAATCCTAAAATTCTCAGACTACAGCTCTGCTGTAGTACACCCCTGGCTCTTTCCTGCACTAAAAGGAGTCACAATCTTACATACACAAACACACGCCCCAGGCTGTATAGCCAAGCCCCTTCCACACCCACACTGACACCCTTCCAAGCAGCCTTACCCACCTCTGCACCTAGGGCCGTGCAGGAGAATAAAACCTTAGGAGAATAAACCTGAGGATGGCCTGTGGAGGCCCTGGAAGCAGCTTTGGGACCTTGTGAGCAGGGAACCAGCAATACCAGGTCCCTAAGACATGGTGAAAAACAGCTGTGAAAAGAAGAGAAGCGAAAAGCAAAGGAGAAAAGGAAAGATATAAGCATCTGAATGCAGAGTTCCAAAGAATAGCAAGAAGAGATAAGAAAGCCTTCTTCAGTGATCAATGCAAAGAAATAGAAGAAAACAACAGAATGGGAAAGACTAGAGATCTCTTCAAGAAAATTAGAGATACCAAGGGAACATTTCATGCAAAGATGGGCTCGATAAAGGACAGAAATGGTATGGACCTAACAGAAGCAGAAGATATTAAGAAGAGGTGGCAAGAATACACAGAACTGTACAAAAAAGATCTTCAAGACCCAGATAATCACGATGGTGCAATCACTGACCTAGAGCCAGACATCCTAGAATGTGAAGTCAAGTGGGCCTTAGAAAGCATCACTACGAACAAAGCTAGTAGAGGTGATGGAATTCCAGTTGAGCTATTTCAAATCCTGAAAGATGATGCTGTGAAAGTGCTGCACTCAATATGCCAGCAAATTTGGAAAACTCAGCAGTGGCCACAGGACTGGAAAAGGTCAGTTTTCATTCCAATCCCAAAGAAAGGCAATGCCAAAGAATGCTCAAACTACCGCACAATTGCACTCACCTCACATGCTAGTAAAGTAATGCTCAAAATTCTCCAAGCCAGGCTTCAGCAATATGTGAACCATGAACTTCCTGACAAGCTGGTTTTAGAAAAGGCAGAGGAACCAGAGATCAAATTGCCAACATCCACTGGATCATGGAAAAAGCAAGAGAGTTCCAGAAAAACATCTATTTCTGCTTTATTGACTATGCCAAAGCCTTTGACTGGGTGGATCACAATAAACTGCGGAAAATTCTGAAAGAGATGGGAATACCAGACCACCTGACCTGCCTCTTGAGAAATCTGTATGCAGGTCAGGAAGCAAGTTAGAACTGGATATGGAACAACAGACTGGTTCCAAATAGGAAAAGGAGTACGTCAAGGGTGTATATTGTCACCCTGCTTATTTAACTTATATGCAGAGTACATCATGAGAAATGCTGGGCTGGAAGAAGCACAAGCTGGAATCAAGATTGCCGGGAGAAATATCAATAACCTCAGATATGCAGATGACACCACCCTTATGGCAGAAAGTGAAGAGGAACAAAAAAGCCTCTTGATGAAAGTGAAAGAGGAGAGTGAAAAAGTTGGCTTAAAGCTCAACATTCAGAAAATGAAGATCATGGCATCTGGTCCCATCACGTCATGGGAAATAGATGGGGAAACAGTGTCAGACTTTATTTTTTGGGGCTCCAAAATCATTACAGATGATGAGTGCAGCCATGAAATTAAAAGACGCTTACTCCTTGGAAGGAAAGTTATGACCAACCTAAATAGCATATTCAAAAGCAGAGACATTACTTTGCCAACAAAGGTCCGTCCAGTAAAGCTATGGTTTTTCCTGTGGTCATGTATGGATGTGAGAGTTGGACTGCGAAGAAGGCTGAGCGCTGAAGAATCGATGCTTTTGAACTGTGGTGTTGGAGAAGACTCTTGAGAGTCCCTTGGACTGCAAGGAGATCCAACCAGTCCATTCTGAAGGAGATCAGCCCTGGGTGTTCTTTGGAAGGAATGATGCTAAAGCTGAAACTCCAGTACTTTGGCCACCTCATGCAAAGAGTTGACTCATTGGAAAAGACTCTGATGCTGGGAGGGATTGGGGGCAGGAGGAGAAGGGGATGACAGAGGATGAGATGGCTGGATGGCATCACTGACTCGATGGACGTGAGTCTGAGTGAACTCCGGGAGTTGGTGATGGACAGGGAGGCCTGCTGCAATTCATGGGGTCGCAGAGTCGGACACGACTGAGCGACTGAACTGAACTGAACTGAAGACATGGTCTAGCCCTAGCTATCCAATATAGTAGCCACTAGCCACACATAGTGCATAGCCACGCTATATGCATTTTGAGTTAAATGATTTAAAAGTAAATAAAATACCTCAGTCCCACTGAGCCACAAATCAATCAAGTGAGCCACAGTCAAGTGCTCAGCCACATGTGGCTGGTGGCCACCACACTGGACAGCACAGATAGAGGATATACTTCTATTACCACAGAAAATTCTACTGGATGGCACTGGTCTAGATGGTGAGGCATGTCTCCCAGTGGGCTCCTCACCCTGGGGGGAGTCATAGAGCTGGAGGCGCCAGAGATGCACCCCTCTTCCCAGATATAAAGGTAGAACAGCCTAAGGATGTCAGGAAGTCCTCACAAAAAGGGTCTCATTTGAACACCAGACCAAATTAGTGGGAAAAGGTGGAGAAAGGAATGTGAGTGGCCATTCATGTGCATATGCAAAGGCCCAGTGGCCACCGGAATGAGGGGGGGTGGACTAGAGGGGGGAGGAGGGGAGTCTGGAAGGATCCACAGGCCCAATCCTCAAAGTCCTAGAGGACAGGATAGGGACAGAGTAAAGGGCCAAAGTAGGCAATTAACCAGTTATCGCACTAGGGGATTAGAAGTAGAAAAAGTATAGGAGACCCCTGTAAGTTAATGATTACTCAAGAAAGCAGGTTTGCTTAACCACAAAACCAAGCCAGCTCGCTTAGCAACAAAACCATGCAACAGAAGCACAAGACCTGCCCCCAAACAATAAAACAATGGTAGCCTGAGACCCACATCCTGCCCAGTGAGCTCTGTAAGTTAATGATCTCTAGGACATACTCTCCACACACATAGAAAACAATAATTTGTGGACTTAACTAGACCAAGAAGGGACAAGAAAATTCCACTGTTCAACCTGGAGGAGAAGCTGATGATGGAAGCATGACATCCACCCAAGAAAGACAAAGAAGGTCTTCTCCCCTGGCCCCCACTTTTCCTTTGGTTATAAAACTGTAGCCCAATAAGTTCTCAGGGCTTGGCACCCCCTCACCCACCTGCTTGTAAACCTCATAAGCATCCTATTCCAATGAATCACCTCTTATCTATCACTTTGCCTCTCACTGAATTCTTGTCTGCACTGAGACATAAAGAACTGTGGTACTGGAGCTCTTCAGAGCCCCCAAACAACACCTCACTGTTTCAGATATACTAGGCTTCCCTGGTGGCTCAGACGGTAAAGCGTCTGCCTGCAATGCGGGAGACCCGGGTTCGATTCCTGGGTCGGGAAGATCCCTGGAGAAGGAAATGGCAATCCACTCCGGCACTCTTGCCTGGAAAATCCCATGGACAGAGGAGCCTGATAGGCTACAGTCCATGGGGTTGCAAAGAGTCGGACACGACTGAGCATCATACTAAGGATATGACACGAGCTGGGGGCAGGAGAGGCAAGAGGAACATGGTCAGATGGACACAACAGAAAGAAAAGGAAGAACTGAAGACCGGTTAGGGATTTCAAAAAACAACAGAAATCACATCGAAGATCTCACGTGCCACAACTGAGACCCAATGCAGCCAAATCCGACTCTTTGCGACCCCATGGACTATATAGTCTGTGGGATTCTCCAGGCCAGAATACTGGAATGGGTAGCCTTTCCCTTCTCCAGGGGAATCTTCCCAACCCAGAGATCGAACCCAGGTCTCCCACATTGCAGGCAGATTCTTTCCCAACTGAGCCACCAGGGGAGCCCAAATAAATATTAAAAACAGACAAGCAAGGCTTCCCTCGTGGTACTGTGGATGAGAATTCACCTGACAATACAGGGGACATGGGTTCAATCCCTGGTCTGGGAAGATTCCACACGCCACGAGGCATCTAAGCCTGCCTGCCACAACTACTGAGCCTGTAACTACTGAAGCCCGTTCACCTAGAGCCTGTGCTCCCAAACAAGAGAAGCCACCGCCATGAGAAGCCTGCACGCGGCAACAGAGAGCATCTCCTATTCACTGCAACTGGAGAAAGCCCACTTGAAGCAACAAAGACCCAGAACAACCAAAATTACATAAATAAATAAACAAACAAAGCAGAACAGACCAGGAGAGAGAAGCAGAGAGGAGGAGAGACAGAAGACGCGGCTTTGATGTAAGGGTGAAAAAAAGTTCATGTTTGGGGAGCAGGTGATGGGGAGATAATGAATCACAACAAGGACAAAGATGAGGGAAGAGTTACAGATTGGGAGAGAAGAGTTCCGTTTGGGATTCCTGGAATCTGAGGGGCATCCACGAGGCTGGTCCATACAAGGGTGTGGGCCCTGGGCCATTCCTGCCTTCCTACATTGCTGAAGAAGAAAGGGGCTGTAGAAGCCACACACAAGGAGGCGTGGCTTCCCCCAGGGGAGACTCATCTCCGGGTGAGAACTGGGGAGCTGTCTCCACTGGGGTGTGGTGAGGCTAGACAAAGACCAAGCCCTTTGGATTTCCCCGGATGAACCACAGGTGCAAGGCTGACTCCCAGAGCAGCCAGCAGGGCCAACCAGCACTTCATTATTTGTGGATGAGGAGGATGGGCGGAGACTGAGAAAGCAGAGCCTGGGAGGTTTCACAAAGGAGGGCCTGGGAGGAGGTCAAAAGGGTAAGGACTATGAAGACGACTGAGTTGGGCAATCAGGGTGTCCCTGATGACCTTCAAATAGAATAATGCTTTCAACAGATCACTGAACTTCAAGGGCAAGTTTGGCAGCAGGAGGGACAGAAAGGGAGAACAGAGAGTCAAAATCTAAGCCAGCCATCAGCAGACAGAAAACAGACGCATAATTAGTGATGCCATTCTTTTCTAAAAAATAATTTTATTTCTTTATTTTTGGTTGTGTTAGTCGAGGAAAGGAGGGACTACTCTTCGTTGTGGGGCTTAGGATTCTCATTGCGGTGGCTTCTCTTCCTGCAGTTCGTGGCCTCTAGAGCACAGGCTCAGTAATTGCGGTGAATGGGCTTAGTTGCTCCTCTGCATGTGGGATCCTCCTGGACCAAGGATTGAACCCATGTCTTCTGCATTAGGCAGATTCTTTACCACTGAGCCCCCAGGGAAACCTACTGGTCCCATTCTTAACTTGTGTTGAAAATCTGCTTCAACTTTTTACAGATATGGTGTTGTCCATAAGTTGTGTCCAGCTGCTTGTGACCCCATGGACTGTAGCCCGCCAGGCTTCTCTGTCCATAGGATTTCCTAGGCAAGAACACTGGAGTGAGTTGCCATTTCCTTTTCCAAGTGATCTTCCCAACCCAGGGATCGAACCCGCATCTCCTGTGTCGCCTGCATTGGTAGGCAGATTCTTTTACCACTGAGCCACCAAGGAAGCCCTTTTACAGATAATCCATGGGTTAATCCTTGGAGCTTCAGGTGTTCCATGAACTCCTTAAAGTGGAGAATCCCACCTCAAGAACATAAAATATTGCTTATGCGGTATTCCTTCCCAAGTTGTGTAGCCTGAATCTATTCATAAGACCCCAAATGAGGACACTCAATTAAAAGAAAAAAGGGAGTGGAGTCTACTCTGAAAAAATGTCATGAAAGATTAAAAAAAAAAAAAAAGATAAGGAATTGTTCCAGATTAAAGAAGCCTAAGAAACATGACAATTAAATGCAATCTGTGATCTTGGTTTCGATTGTACACTAGAGGGGGGAAAAAATGCTCGAAAAGACCCTATGGAATCAACTGGAAAAACTGAAATATGGATAGTAAATTAGATGAAAGTATTATCAATTTGAAATTTCCCAAAGTTGAAAAGAGTGTTTATGCAAGAGAATGTCCTTGTTCTTAGGAAATACCCACTAAAGTGTGTACAGGTAAATGGGGTAGGAGGGTTGCTACTCTCCATTCAAGGAATAAATAAGTAAATAAATATTAAACATATATTTGACAAAGAATAAGAGAGCAAATGGGACAAAATTTTAACATCTGGTGAATCTGTATAAGGGGTATATGGAGGATCTCTGCATCTTATTGGAACTCTTCTGTAAGCTTATAACTTTTTCCAAATAAAAAGTTTTAGAAAACAAAAGAACTCTACCCAAACCAGAGCCTTGAAGTTATGATCCTTCTTTTTCCCCCTGCGCTGGACTTGGGCTGGCCCAGGGCCGGCCCACAGAGGACCCTCGGCCGGCGTCCTGTGTGTGCAGGGCCGCACTGGGGCGGGGACGGCGACCCGAAGAGACGAGGCCCGCCGCTGGGGGACACGCCTCGGGCCCCGACATTTTCTGACCCGACAGCTGGGGCGCTCGGTTGCCAATCCAGCCAGGAGTGACTCACCCGCTGGGCTCCCAGGGCGGAGGGGGAGCTCCGCCCCGCAGGGAGGGCCCCGGACAGCAGGTGCCGCTGTTGAGCCGGCGCTGGCAGAACCCTTGCAGGGGCTCAGGCGGGACCTGGAGAGGGTCAGCCATGGGGTGTCTTCCAGAACGCAGCCCACTGGGGTCTGTAAGCAGCCTCGCACATCCTTGCTCCTCAAACACCCTTGCGCTTCCCACTCCCGGGCCCTCAGCGTCCCCGCACCCCCTCCCCCACCTTGGATGTCCCAAGGCAACTCCCTTGGATGACGCCTGATGGAGGAGGGGAGGGGATAAGCAGGAAGACGCTTCAGTCCTTGGCCCTGGTATCCGAGTAGCGAATTAATCCTCCCTTTTTCTCTGTTCCATCTCCCACTCCTCCTCCCCTCCCCCTTTCAATCCCCTCCTCTTAGAGCGGCCCCAGGGCTTTCAAAACTGACGCGAGCACCCCTCAGCCCACCCCCAGCTGCCCTGGGCCTTTCTCCAGGAGTTGTTTTTCCTAGACTCCAGCTCCTTCGGCTGGGTCCAGGGATCAGGGAGGGGATGGAGAGGGGGTGACCGGGTGCTGAGGGGGTGGGGAGATGCCAATGAGTTTATTTTTTCCTGTGTGGAAAGGAGTTGCTCTCACAGCCCTTCTGCGTGGAGGAGGTTGGGGTGAGGGTGGGGGCGTCTTTCCCTGCCTGGGAGGTGAAGCTGGCCCTTTACTCCAGCTCTTCCCTGGCCCACCCAGACTCGGGGTGAAAGGGGTTTAGAGAGGCCGTTTGGTCCATCCCTCTGGCTGCGGGAAGGACCACTTAATTTCGTGAAGTTCTCTGTCTCCTGGGGGGATGGGAGGAAAGGAGGGGAATACACACACACTTATAGCTGATTCGGGTTGTTGTACAGCAGAAGCTAACACCACATTGTAAAGCAATTGTCCTCCAATTAAAAATAATAAATAAAATTTTAAATAAATAAATTTGAGCTCTTAAAAAAAAGTTCTCTGAATCCTATGTGTTCACTAAGGCCTTCAACAGCCCTTCACTGAGCACCAGCTCTGTGCGAAGTACAAGGAGCCTTGTCTAATGCCAGCACTTTAAATCCTCACTAGGAAAAGAATCCTAACTAGGACCACTTGAGACCAGCACTATTACTGTAAGTTGGCTTGTCCAGGGATCCACCTCAATCCAGTGGTCCTCTTATTCTTCCTGACACTCTCGGTGATCAGCTTTGGGGTCACCCTTGCACCTCACAAGATGTCTCAGTTACTGTAGTTGTCTTCATGGCCCCCCTCCCCCAAGACACTGGGTTCCAGACCACTTGACTGAAGACAGTGAAACCTGAGGGCCGTGCTCTAGTCCTCACTATGTGGCCTTGAGGAAGTTCCTTCATTTACTTATTTACCTGTTTGTTTATTTGACTGAGCCGGGTCTTAGTCATGGTATGCAGGATCTTTAGTTGAGGTATGTGAACTCTTAGCTGCAGTATGTGGGATCTAGTTCCCTGACCAGGGATCGAACCTGGCACCCCAGCATTAGGAGCACAGAGTCTTAGCCACTGGACCACCAAAGAAAGTGAAAGTGAAAGAGTGAAAGTCACTCAGTCATGTCTGACTCTTTTCGACCCCATGGACTATACAGTCTGGAATTCTCCAGGCCAGAATACTGGAGTGGGTAGCCTTTCCCTTCTCCAGGGGATCTTCCCAACCCAGGAATCGAACCCAGGTCTCCCACATTGCAGATGGATTCTTTACCAACAGAGCCACAAGGGAAGTCCCTCCTTAATTTCTTCAAGTTTAGTTTTCTCACCTGCAAAACAGGGTTAATGGCAGCATACTCCTTATAAGACTGACATGATGTTAAAATAAGATGCATAGAAAATGTTTAGCACAGTAAATTTAGCTTAAAAAAAGGAAGGCCAGCCCCACCAGAAGGGCTAAAATTAAAAGAGCAGACATCAAGCGCTGGCCAAGGATGTGGAGCAAAGGGACTCATACTCACTTGCTAGGGGTGGAAAACCATTTAGCAATTATGCTAATTATATGCATGCAACATGACTCAGCAATTCTGATCTGAGATACATACAGAGGAATGTGTGTGCATGGGCACTAAAAGATTTGTAAAATAGTCTCCAGAGAAACCCTCATCATAATCCACCCAAAACAGGAAACAACCCAAATGTCCAGCAGCATCAGAATGAATTCCTGAATTCATGCATTTTAGGATATTTGTGCAATGTGGAATACTATACAGGAGTGAAAAAGAATTAACACCTGCTCCTCATAGCAACATAGACAAATCTCACAGACATAATGTTGATGGAAAGAAACTGACCACAAAAGAGGTACATACAGCATGTTTATTTTCACAGGACATCCTAAAACAGCTGACTCATCTACGGTAGAGGTCAGAGATGTGCCCTTGGTGATTAGAAGTGAGGCTCAAGGAGTTCTAGGGGGCTGGTTCTGTTCTGTTTCTTTATTGGGTATAGTTGCACAGGTGTGTTGACCTTGTGAGAATTCATTAAGCTGTACACTTATGATTTGTGCACCTGTTTGTATAAATGTTATACTTCAATAAAAAGTGTTGTTGTTGTTTTAGTTGATAAGTTGCGTCTGACTCTTTTGTGACCCCATCAACTGTAGCCGACCAGGCTCCCCTGTCCATGGGATTTCCCAGGCAGGAATACTGGAGTGGGTTGCCATTTCCTTCTCCAGGGGATCTTCCCGACTCAGGGATCAAACCCAAGTCTCCTGCATTGGCAGGCAGATTCTTTCCACTGAGCCACCAGGGAAGCCCCAATAAAAAGTATATACAAAGATAAAAAAGACAAATGAATTGAGCTACTTGCATCACATCAATAAATCTGAACACATTTTTTTTTTGCACGAAGTCCATATTATGAAAAGATCTGGGTTGTATGATTCATAGAAATTGTAAAAGTACCTAAGACTGCAGTTTGTTTAAGCATACATACCCAGGTCACATGGGGCTTCTCAGGTGGCGCTGGTGGTAAAGAACCCACCTGCCAATGCAGGAGACAGAAAAGATTCGGGTTGGATCCCTGGGTTGGGAGGATTCCTGGGGGAGGGAATGGCAACCCACTCCAATATTCTTGCCTGGAGCATCCCAGGGAC
The DNA here is from genome assembly GCF_027580195.1 of Bos mutus. NCBI lineage: Eukaryota > Metazoa > Chordata > Mammalia > Artiodactyla > Bovidae > Bos > Bos mutus. The sequence continues at coordinate 31,201,187 of NC_091635.1, read as the reverse complement.
AGAGGAGCCTGGTGGGCTATAGTCCATAGGGTTGTAAAGAGTCGGACACAACTGAAGCAACTTAGCACACACACACACGCATGCACCCAGGTCACACAAATAACAGACATGCAAGGGGTGATAAACCCAAAATGCAGAATAGAAGTTCCATTGTAGGGGGAGAGACGGGCCTCAGGTATACATAAGGAACTTCAATATTTATTTATTTATCTGGCTGTGCCGGGTCTTAGTTGCAGCATGCAGGATGTTCCATCTTCCTTGCAAGGTGCATGCGGGATCTTTAGTTGAGGCATTTGAACTTCCTAGGCATGTCATGTGGGATCTGGTTCCCTAACCAAGGATCGAACCTGGGCCCCCTGCATTGGGAGCACGGAGTCTTAGCCACTGGATCACCAAGGAAGTCTCTGAAGCTACATGATTCCTATCAGGGGTGTTCATTTTATTATTCTGTAACTTTATACTTTTCTGATTGCCTGGCATATCTAAAAGTACTCCTCAGCATTAAAACACAAAAAGAAAAATGAGAAGAGGAGAAATTTGGTCTTATTTATCTTTGTCTTTCTGGTGCCAATCTAGTGCCTGGCACTCAGCAAATGTTTAGTGAATGAAAGATCTCTTGACCAGGAAAAGCGCTGGAGCCAGAGTTGAATGTCAGGTTTCCCCACACCAAATCCCAAGACCAGGGCACACCAGACACACTGCTTTCCCACCCCCTACCCCAGCCCACCCCCTGCCAATCAGGGGAGGCTGGGAAGGAACAGAAATAACAGAGGCCCCAGCCTCACTCAGCACTCTCTGATCTGAGTTGAATTACAGAATTACTGAATTACCGGGTACAGAGAAGGAACAAAATGACCTCATCAATTGGAACTCTACAAATTGAGAATCTGGTGGCCTAAATTTCTACAAGTCATACTGCCAACGTCGTTTAATAACCTGCTGTTTATCCAAAACCTTTTAAGATGTGTCTACAGGATTGCTCGATTTTTTTTTTTTTTTTTAGATCATGTGTTCTCTCCATGGGACAGAAAAAGGGGGCTTTCTAAGGCAAGGTTTGATAACAGGATTGTGGGACATAGCTGACGAGTGCAAGAGAATAAACAAACAGCCTTCAGCACATGAATTCTTTGTCTGTGAAGAGACGCCACTAATTGCAGATGTGTTTTATCTATTTGTGAGGCTCTGTGTGGGGTGCAGCCTCTGAGAACAGTACTTCTCACCACTCCAAACCCACCGAAGCGTGCCCAGTCCTGAGAGGGGCTTCTAGGAGTGCAAACAAGGGGCTGCCTCTGCCGCCATCAGCAGAGTTTCAGCGGGTGGTTTCACAGAATTTCATCAGCGTGGTTTTTAAGGAAGAGAAATATGTCCTACCTACTCTGGTGGAAGGCTGATTATTCACTCACCTCCACAGTGAACCGTTTTTGAGGAGTTGTGAGTGACACTGGCGATGGCTGGAGCTGGGAGAAGCCTGTCTGGGCATCCATCACATTATCACACAACTGTCTGCACAGCAGAAGTGCACCCCACCCCATGCCCACTGACACGCCTGCCAGCAAGGTGTCTGCTTGGCGGCATGGATGAAGATGGGGGAAGCCAGGCTGTACTTGATGGGGGAAAAAAATGACCATTCTCGAGGACTCTCATTCAGACTAACCTCTTGCCACCAGCATCCTTCACCAAGGTAGACTGCGATCCATTAACCATTACTAATTCACTCATTTGCCAATTTTTTTCTTTGTTTCTAAGAATTTTTTTTTACGTTTTATATATATATATTTTTTAATACTGTTTATTTATATGGCTGTGAAGTATCTTTAGTTCCGGCATGTGGAATCTACGTCCCTGACCTGTGATCAGACTCAAGCCCCCTGCTTTAAGATCATAAAGTCTAAGCCACTGGACCACCAGGAAAGTCCCCCATTTACCAATTTAAATTCAATAGGAAGTTCCCTGGTGGGTTAGCATTATGATTTTGGGCTTTAACTGCTACAGCCCGGGTTCAATCCCTGGTCAGGGAATTGAGATCTCAAAGACCTGTGGCACGGACTAGATAAATACATTTAATAAAATCCCCACTTGCCACTGTGTTAGATGCTGGGGTGACAAAGATGACTAAGAGGGTTGCTACCCTTAGGGTCTCAGAACGAAGCTAACACCTCATTGTGCATGCGTACTTAGTCATGTTCAACTCTGCAACCCGTGGAATGTAGTCTGCCAGGCTCCTCTGTTCATGGGATTCTCCAGGCAAGAATACTCAAGTGGGTTGCCATGCCTACCTCCGGGGGATCCTTCTGACCCAGGGATTGAACTCAAGTCTCCTGTGTCTCCTTGCATTGGTTGGTGGATTCTTTACCATTAAGCCACCAGGGAAGCCCAACATCTCTTTGTGAGTCCATGTAATTAGGGCAGTGCTACAGGGAAATATCACTCCAGTATTCTTGTCTGGAGAATTCCATAGACAGAGGCAGGCTTCAGTTCATAGGGTAGCAAAGAATTGGACATGACTGAGCAACAAACACACATACATACACACACTCAGGGAAATATGGAAGTGAGGTCTCCAGGAGGGCGGGGCTGGCTACTCGTCTACCTCCCCAAGCTCCTTCCTCTAAGCCTTTGCCCTGCTGTTCTCTCTGACAGTGATGCCCTTTCCTACCCCCACCTGACTGCAAACCTCCAATCCCCCTGCAAGATTCAGCTCCAGATGATAAGCCCTAAAAGCAGGTGGGTGGTTCATCTTGGAGGATGCCATCAGGGAGGAAAACCCTGGGGACTGTTTGTAACGTTTTATTTCCTAAGGAGGAAGTTCATTCTATCATCCTATATGCCTTTCTGTGTCTGAAATATTTCATGGGAATGTATTTTCAAAAGAGAGTCAGTTCGAGCTACACTGCCACCTTGATCCCCACCCCCTGCTATGTTTCCTTGTCAAGAATCAAGCTCAAAAATCTCTTACTGCCAGTCAAAAGCAAAGTCATGTTTCTAAAGATGTGTGGAAATGACTGTCATCAGTCTAGGACCCTGGTTCCCTTTAGGGTGTGGAATGCAATTAGGGAACGATTGCTGCTGGGGCTTCAACAATAACAGCAATACTGCTATTTCTTTAACTGGGTGATGAGGTGTTTGTTTTATGTCTAAAATATGATATAATAAATTGAATATTTAAAAAAGCAACTGTATCCAGAGTGAGAGGAACAGAAAGGAAGAAGAAAGGGAGGAGATTTAGAGGCATTCAATTCCCACCAGGGAAGAGGTACTTCCCCGGTGGTCCAGTGGCTAAGACTGCGTTCCCAATGCAGAGTTGGGAACTAGATCCCGCATGCTGTGGGCCTGGCGAAAAAAAAGAGCAGGGCTTCCCTGGTGGTTTAGTGGTGAAGAGTCAGACTGCCAGTGCAGGACAGACAGGTTAGATCCCTGGTCCAGGAAGATCCCACATGCCTTGAAGCAACTAAGCCCAGGCACCACAATCAGTCTGTGCTCCAGAGCCTGGGAGCCACAAATACTGAGCCCACGTGCCCCAACTACTGAAGGCCTTCTGCCCTACAACCGGTGCTCTGCAGCAAGAGAAGCCACCACAATGAGAAGCCCGCACACCTCAACTAGAGAGCAGTCCCCAGTCTCTGCAACTAGAGAAAAGCCCATGCAGCAATGAAGACCCAGCACAGCCAAAAAAATAAAAATAAAAAGAAGAGCAAAGAGGTGATTTGCCCTCTGCTAGGTGTGGAGGGCACATTGAGTTATCAGGTTTGACCTGATAGCAGAGGGTAGAGAAAAAGGCATAAGGCTGTGTCTTCCTGTAGTAAGCCACGTGGTGGTGGCTAAGGGCATGGATGCTGGAAATGGATCATCTGGGTTCAAGTCCTAGTGCAACCTCTTACCAGCCCATGACATTGGGAAACTTCAGTTTTCTCATCCTGAAAAATGCCCGAGGGGATCAAGTGTGTGATGTAGTGTGTGATGCTCGCACTAGTTGGAATCTAGCAAGTGCTGTGTGGTGTAGCATGTGATGCTCAAACTGGTTGGAATCTAGCGCATGCTGGATATTGTTATTACTTGGGTTACCACTGCTTAATCACCCTGAGCAAGTCACTCCAAAACTCAGTTTCCCCATCTGTGAAATGGGAACCTCATCATATCACCCAAATAAACTCATATGAATGAGAGTGCTCTGAACACACCAGTGTGGTTCATCAACAAGAGGTAGTAGTAGATAAGAAGCTATAGGTTGGGACATCCCTCGTGGTCCAGTGGTTGACAGTCCATCTTCCAGGGCAGGGGATGCGGGTTCAATCTCTGGTTGGGGAACTAAGATCTCACATGCTGCAGGGCAGCTAACCCTGTGTGCCACAAACCACAGAGCCCAAGAGCTGTGAAACCCACACACTGCACCTACAGAGAAGCCCACGCACTGTGACAGAGATTCCACGTGCTGCAAATAAGACTTGATGTAGCCAAAAAGTAAATGAATATTTAAAGGGGAAAAAAAGCTATAGGTCAAAATAAAGAACACATGAGAAGGTAAGTGCCGTGAAGGCAGGGGCTGTGTCCATCTAGCTCACTGTGCTATGCCCAATGCCTGGCACGGTGCCCAGCACAGCATAGAAACCCACCATTACGGACTAACTTGAGTCCCGCCAAAAAAAAGACACGCTGAGGGACTTCCTTGGTGGTCCAGTGGTTAAGAATCTGCCTTTCAATGCAAGGGGACACGAGTTCGATCCCTGGTCAGGAGCTAAGATCCCACATGCTGAGGAGCAACGAAGGCCATGCTGGAGACCGAAGAAGATTTTGCATGACATAATGAAGATCACATGTACCACAATAGCCAAAATAAGTAAATATTAAAAAATAAAGTAAAAGGAAGTAAATCTTACAAGAGAGAGAGAGATGCTGAAGTCCTAACCCCTAATATCTCAAAATGTAACCTTATTTGGAAATAGGGCTTTTTTTCTTGGCTGTGGTAGGTCTTCACTGCTGCACGGGCTTTTCTCTAGCTGCAGTGAGCAGGCACCACTCTCCACTTGCGGTGCACGGGCTTCTCACTGCAGTGGCTTCTCTTGTCGGGGAGCATGGGCTCTAGGTGCGCAAGCTTCAGTGGTTGCGTCTCCTGGGGTCTGGAGCACAGGCTCAGTAGTTGTGGTGCTTAGTTGCTCCGTGGCATGTGGGATCTTTCCAGATCAGGGATCAAATCAGTGTTTCCTGCATTGGCAGGCAGATTCTTTACCACTGAGCCACCAGGGAAGTCCGGAAATAGGGTCTTTACAAAGGTAATCAAACTAAAATGAGGTTATCAGAGTGGGTTCTCATCAACAAGACTTATAAAAGGGTGCACTTGGACACTGAGACAGGCACACAGAGGGAAGATGGAGAATTGGACAGACGTACCTACAAGCCATGCGAGCTAAGTTTCCAACTCTTTAAGACTCTATGGACCGCCAGAACCTAAGAAGAGTCAAGAAAGGTTTCTAATCCTACAGATTTCAGAGGGAGCCTGGCCTGCCCATACCTTGATTGCAGACCACCACTAGCCTCCAGAGCTATAAGACATTACAGTCTAGCCACCCAGTTCATGGTACTTTGTTATGGCGGCCCTAGAAGACGAAGGCACCCAGCAAACATCTGTTGGATCAACAAATGGTGCTTCTAGTGAGATAGGACATCTCTTCATCAACAGAGGAGGAGGCATGTGTGCAGACAGGTGATGGGGAAGGTGCCTCTCCTCTTCTGCCGTGGGTGGGGAGGAGCAGTGGAGAGTACAAGAAGCACAGACTCTCCATCTCTGCACAGGAGAAGCCCACCTGGCCCAAATAAACCTCCCTACCCAGCCTCCACATGGCCTCCTCCCCCTCCCTCTGCTCCAGGAAAGCCAGAAAAAAAGAGGGCAGGAGATAATCAATAAGGCACTAAAAAAGGAAGCAAGGAGAGCATTTGATCCTGAAACTCCCTGCAGACTCATACACAACACCTGCTCACAGACAGATATCAGTAGCAGGAGGTCTATGTAACCCCCAGCCCGGAGCTCCCACCCCACCCTGGCCCAGATGGGCAGAAGCATCATCACACACAAACCGCAGGTGGTTGTGTTGCTGTGAATGTGAGGCAATGGTTCTTTGCCAGGTAGAATTTTCAGAATCTGATGGCTGGAGGCCCCTCAGCATACTTTCTGGTCTCACTTTCTGCCTTTCCTCATGAGCCCTGGCACATCCCATGATGGAGGCTGCAAGTCTCTGGAACAGTTTGACCCCACCCACCCCGGCTGATCAGTGGACATTCCTTCTTCTGCCCATCCCCAGGTCTGCCCCTCAAGGCTGCCCCGAACACCCTGATTCACTGTTTGGCGTCTGCAGATTAGAGGTCATGCTATCTTGGAGTCCTCCTAGGCATGTGGGCAGGTGACAAGCACCCACATGCCTAACCAAGATGAGCTGGGCAGAGAGGATATTCAGAGTTCTTAGAACTCTGGTTCTCAGCTCTCTTGCTGAACCTATGCAACCCCCTTGAAAGCCTTAAAAGCTCCAGTGCCTAGGAGTTCCCTGGTGGTCCAGTGGCTAAGATGCTGTGCTTCCACTGCAAGGGACACAGCTTCCATCGCTGATTGGGGAACTAATATCCTGCATGCCACACATCATGGCCAAAATAAAAAAATTAATTAATTTTTAAAAACTTTCCAATGCCTGTGGCTCAGTGGTAAAGAATCTGCCTGCCAATGTAGGAGACTCAGATTCAATCCCTGGGTCAGGAAGCACCCCTGGAAAAGGAAATGGCAACCCATTCCAGTATTCTTGCTTGGGAAATCCCATGGACAGAGGAGACTGGTGGGCTACAGTCCATGGGGTTACAAAGAGTCGGACATGACTTAGGGACTAAATGGTAACAAATGGCTGGGCTGCACCCCAGAGGAACGAAATCAGAAATTCCAGGGGTGGCACCAAGTCGTCGGAACTCTAAATATTTTTCCCAGGTGATTCCAACGGCCGTCAGTTGAGAAGCAATAATTTATTGGACAAAGGAGTTCTGTAAGGAGAGGGAACCTGGGGTCCAGCTGGATGGAAACCAGCAGGGGAGCAATCTTATCAAAAGGCTTCTAGAAAAGAAGAATGGTAGTTGCCAGGGGCAGGGGGAGAAGGGATTATTGTTTAATGGGTAGAGTCTCAGCTTGGGAAGTTGAAAAGGAAAATGTTCTGGAGATGGATGGTGGAGGTGGCTGCATAACAATGCAAATGTACTTAATGCCACTGAACTGTACACTTAAAAATGGTTAAAGACTATAAGAGAGGGTCACAGGTTTAGAAAGATACTTAATTCAGCCTGAAGATAGGATATTAAATTAGGTAATGTCTAGAACTCTCTCACATGCTTGCTTCCTTCCACAATACCTGTATCTGTGCCTATATTTGCATATCTATCTATATCTTTATATACAGATATTCAATACATAAAGATATGCTTTGGGGAGAGGATCCGAACATACTGCTCTTTTAAAAACTATATCATTAATTTCTTTGGCTGCATCGGGTCTTAGTTGCGGCACAAGGAATCTTCCTTGTGGTGCATTAGCCCACGGACTCTAGAGCAGGAGGGATCAGTAGTGTCAGCCTACAGGGAGGATAACCAAGTGTGGCATATGGTATCTTAACTCCTTGACCAGAGGTTGAACCCACGTTCCCTGCATTGGAAGGTGGATTCTTAACCACCGGACCACCAGGGAAGTCCTCAGACATGCTGCTTTTGAATGTACTCTAGAAAAAAATTTAAATCTAAGAATTTCCAATACTTTGGCCACCTGATGCGAAGAGCTGACTCATTAGAAAAGACCCCGATGCTGGGAAAAACTGAAGCCAGGAGGAGATGGGGATGACAGAGGATGAGATGGTTGAATGGCATCACTGACTCAATGGACATGAGTTTGAGCAAGCTCCAGGAGATGGTGAAGGAGAGGCAAGCGTGGCGTGCTGCAGTCCATGGGGTCACAAAGAGTCAGACAAGACTGAGTGACTGAACAACAACAAAGAAAATCCAGGAATCTTCATTGAAAGAAGGGTAAGGAGAGAGAATAGAGCTATCAGATAGTAAAGATATTAAGTAGCAATCAGATTTTTTTTTAACATGACTGGTTTATCAACAAGTGAATTAGTGGAAGAGAAAATTCACACATGCATTTGTAAAGGTATTTGATGACAAAGAATTTCGAATTGTGATGAAAAGAATTTTTCAATAGTGTGAAGATGTGGGGAATTCATCTGGTGGGAGAGGAGGGAGTTAAAAATAAGGCCTCCAGCATCTGAAACCTGGGGTGGGAGTGGGGAGAGACAACTGAGGAGGGGAAGCTGAGGGGGCCCTGGGAATGGGGTGAGTCCACAAACACAGCTGATGTGGCTTACAAGTGAGGACAGTTGGACTAGGGGCCCAGAGGGAAAGATCTGTTTATCAAAGGCCCCAAGAGGGAAATGGTTGAGGCTGGGACAGAGAAGCGGAGGAAGGGAGGTCTAGCGAGGGAGGACGGAGGGGCCAACAGTAAGAAAAGAAGGCAGCCAGCCGAGCACCCACCGGGTTTGGTTCTGGGCATGGCTGTGAGAGAGCTTTCAGCTTCCCCGTGTCCTCACTCAATGATAAAGGAGCCTGATGGCTGACTGGGCCTCTGTGGGCCTAAGGAGCACCCCACAGAGGGCGCTTGAAGGATCAAGAGACAGGACAGGGACTTCTCTGGTGGTCCAGTGGTTAAGACTCCAGGCTCCCAATGCAGGGGGCCCAGGGTTCAGTCCCTGGTCAACCAACTAGATCCTCTGTGCCAATAAGGATCCCGCAGGCTGCCACTGGGACCCAGTGCAGCCAAATGTTTAAAAAAAAAAAAAGAGAGAGAGACAGACAGAACAGATAAAATGCCCCAAACGATGGGCTGTGGCCGAGTCCAGCCCTGGACACCTTCACAGTGTCTCCTCACAGCTTTGTCTCCTTGGGAACTTCCTCTTCGAGCCACTGGACTCGGTTAGGGACAGAGCAGGGGAGGGGGCCCTACCTGGTCATCCTGAGGAAGGAGACAGCAGGCATCCAGAGGGCTGATCTGGGTGTTTCCATCTTGGAAGGGTTCCTGGGGTGGGGGGGAATCTCTCTGGCAGGTGGTCTCTGGAATGTCCAGGCCCACAGGCAGCCAGGACACAGCGGCCAACTGGGGAACCAGCTGCTCAGTCTGGCCCCTGCCAGGCCAGCCCTGTGCAGTCCCTTCGCTCCCCTAGACCCACAAGCTCCTTTCTCTTTGAGGGGGCAGGGATGGAGGTTCAACCAGGGAGAAATAGGTGAACTGAGCCCTGTGGAAGGCAACAATCATATCTCCCTCATTCGGGGAGACAGGAACGAGGCTTCTCACACCCACCTGTCTTAAAGACTTGGGGTCCAGGCAACCCCTTGGTCCTGACAGGAGCTGTCATCCTAGGGAGGCCAGTGGAGGACAAAGATGAGGCAAGTGGGGAGAGAGGAACTCCCAAGAACCACCTTGGCTTATGTGGTTTAGTGGCTAAGTCTAGCAGGCTGCCGTCTATGGGGTCGAACAGAGTCGGACACGACTGAAGCGACTTAGCAGCAGCAGCAGCAGCATGTCTGACTCTTGGTGATACCATGGATTGTAGCCTGCCAGGCTCCTCTGTCCATGGGATTTCCCAGGCAAGAATACTGGAGTAGGTTGCCATTTCCTCCTCCAGGGGATCTTTCCCACCCAGGGACCGAATCAGGGTCTCCTGCATTGCAGGTGGATTTTTTTTTACCAAGAATTTACCAAGAATCACCTTGGACTGGAGCTATTCACTTCAGGATTACACAGTGTTCCAGAATGTAGTAAAATTTGTAGCTGCTTCCATTTGAGAGCACCGCCCACACAGCTGGCATTTCGCTAAGCCCTTAACTTACTTTATCTCTTTGAAGACAGGAGGACACTGTGGTCAAGAGTTCCAGAACACAATCAGACTGAACCGGCTGCCACTCCAGTGCAGCAGGAGTTATGTGGCCTTGGGCAAGTTTCTCAACCTCTCAGAGCTGAAGTTTCCTCATCTCATGCCTCTGACCCCAAACTGCGGTATTACACCGTCCCCTGGGGCCATCTTCACTGCCTGGGCCTGGCAGGAAGGAGCCAAGAGGATCAAAGAGGAATATTTTTCAGGTCAGGCTCCACAATCCCAGACAGAAGCCTCCAGACAAGGGTATGATCTGAAGGCTGAGGATACTAGACTGGCCTGAAGTCCCCCAGGCCGGTGAACAGGGGAGGGGAGGCCCCTGAATTAGGAGCAGAACTGGGATCTATCACAGACCTCGGGGGGTTTCCCAGGTGGCTCAGTGGTAAAGAATCTGCCTGCCAATGCAGGACACAAGGCGATGTGGGTTCAGTCCCTGGTTCAGGACGATCCCCTGGAGGAGGAAATGGCAACCCACGCCAGTATTCTTGCCTGGATTTTCCAGGGACAGAGGAGCCTGGCGGGCTGCAGTCCATGGGGTCACAAAGAGTCGGACATGACTGAGCATGCACACACAGGCCTCGAGACTCCTGGCCCAGTGCTCCCTCGACCATAGGCCCTCAGAGAATCCGCTTTTGACGTACAGACCCCAGGCGACTAGGTTTTTCCTCTTTTCTCTACCCCAGAATACCCAGAATAAGTAAATCCATAGAGTCAGAAGGCAGATAGGTGGTTGCCCGGGCTGGAGAATGGCGGGAATGGGTATGGGGCTTCCTTTGGGGCTGATGATGTTTGGAACTATTGTAGATGGAGCTGACAGTTGTATACATTGGGAAGGTACTAAGTGCCACTGAATTGTTCTCTTTAAAATGGTTGATTCTATGTTAGGTGAATTTCACCTCAATTAAAAATAAGGGTGTCTGGGCTTCCCTGGTGGTCCAGTGGTTGAGAATCCATCTGCCAATGCAGGGGAAACGGGTTTGACCCCTGCTCGGGGAAGATTCCACATGCCCAGGGGCAACTAAGCCCGTGCACCACAACTGTCGAGCCCATACACCTAGTGCCCACACTCTGCAACAAGAGAAGCCACCACAGTGAGAAGTCTACGCACCACAACTGGCAAGTAGCCCCATTCGCTGCAACTAACAAAAGCCCTCGAGACACATCGAAGACCCGTTGCAACTAAAATAAAATAATTAATTTTTTAAAAAGGGTGCCTGGGGAATTCAGCAGTGGTCCAGTGGTTAGGACTCTGCACTTTCACTGCTAAGGGTGCGCGTTCGATCCCTGGTCAGGGGACTAAGATCCCGCAAGCCACTAAGGCGCAGGCAATAAATAAATACAATAAATTTAAAAACCATAAGGGTTGCTACAGGTAAGAGATTACAGGAAGAGCAGGCAAGTGTCAAGGCAGGAAGGTGAAGGAGGGCCTGAGCTGTGAGGGAGGGAGAAGGATGTTGGAGAGTTACAGAAACAGGGACATTGGCGGGGTGGTGGTGGGGGAGGCTTTCCTAGGCTGCCAGGGAGGTGGTCTGGAGAATGTAGTTGGTTGAGGAAGCAGAGCTGGATCCTGTAAACTTGGGAGCCACTGCCCTTTAGAGGACGGAGGGAGAACCAGAAGAGGGAGTCGGGCAGGCGCTTTGAGTGTTTGCTTCCTCTCAGACTTTAGACTGGAAGCTCCTGGGGGTGGGGGCAGGGACCTCATCTTCGCTGTTTTTAATTTTCTGAGCAGAACGTCATCAAGGTAGGCAATTCCTTTAGAAACCCTGACACCAATGGAATGAAATCAAACACGTTAAGCAACAGGAAGATCACCCACCGCCCACCCACACCCTCACGGGGGAAGTGAGGCTGGCACTGGGCTGAGTGCGGGAGCCACCTCCGAGCAGCAGGGGGGCTCCCGAGACTTCCCAGGGCCAAGAGGCTACCCCTCACCCCTTGCAGGCCCCAGAGCCCTCAGAGGGCAGCACCCACCGAGGGTCTGGGATGGGGGAAGGGGCTGGCTGAGCACCTTGGGCTCCTTTGTCAGACCCAGGAAGGAGAGTGGGGGCAGCTACAGGAAGCAGGGGGGTGAGGAGCTCCCTCCGGAATCTATCCCCCCACTTCCCTCCCCTCCAGCTTTGCACAGCTCCTGCACATGCTCAGTGTGCCCTTGAATTGGGTTGGCTGGGGGAGGGCATTGACTGGCACCCCCACTTAAAGGGCCAGTGCCATCCTTGCCTGTGCCCAATGGGGCAATGGGGCAATGGGACCTGGCCACCCTCTTCACTCACACTGAACAACTTCATCTTGACCCCCATTCCCCTTTCCTGGCAAGCTCCTCCTGCCCTGTCACCTCTTATTCCCTGACCCCACCGCAGGTAGGGACTGTCCATTGGACACAAGGGTGTCCACCTTAGGTGGGGAAGAGAGAAGGATCCCAGACTAGGGGTATGCAGTCTCTCCTGGGAACTATCTGCCCCTCTGGGCCTCCATCCCCCAACCCAGGAGACAGAGAAGGTCCTGGAAAGCAAATGAGCTGGAGGGAATGAGGCCCTGGGCATCTGCTCTGGAAAGGCCTGGAGAGGAGAGAGAGTGTCCAGGCCCAGCTTGCCCAGCAAACAGGGTGATGGGGGCTGTAACCTGGAGCTTCCTCACCGAAGTGGGCTCCTGGGAGAGGGAAAAGCAGGGAGGCAAAAAGAAACCACAGCACAGAGCTGGCTCCGCCCAGTGCTGAGGGTTAGGGGCACTGAGGTCAGGACCCGATGGGGGTAGGGAGCGATACTGACTCTTCACCGATCCTTCTCAGCCCCTCCTGACACTCTCCCAGCTCACACCCTTCTCTTTTTTTTTCTGTTTTCTTGCCCAATCCTGGGCCCCACTAGCCTTGGAAAAATTACCCCACCTCGGTGTGACCCTGACCCAGAGCCCTTCAACCATTGTGTATGTGTGTGTTGGCATTATGGCAGCTTTTCGGTCTCCAGGCTCCTCAGCTCCTTGGCCGAGAAAGGCCAAAATCTTCACCTGTCCCCTCCCCCATGTGCAACTCCTGCCTGCTCAGGGACACACCCCCAGCACCCTCTCCCTCGACACTGCTCCCACACCCCTCCCCCTACACTCTCAAGTCCTCTGGAATCTTCTCTCCCCTCCTAGTTACTTTTACACACACACACTCACACACACAGAGGCCTCCCGGTGGGTAAACAACTCTGTCCTGGCCCTGGCCCTCCCCTTTCCCTCTGGCTCCATGCTGAGGAATGCAGCCGCTGGGAGGCTGCCTGCGCCCTGCCCAGGGGCCTTCAGGCCCTTGGCTAGCACCCCCCAGGGGAAGGCCAGCCTAGGACCAGCTTTCCTGGAACCCAAAGCGGCTTCCTCTCTGAGCCTAGGGCTTTCCGTCTGCAAAGTGGAAACGATCATTCCCCCAGCCTTTTCCTGACAGAGCTGTCTGGGCTCAGAGGGGAGAGGGCTAAGACTCAGCCAGGGCTGGGGTTGGGGGAGACCCCAAAGATGGGAGATTCTGCCCTCATAAAAACCCATCCCTTCCTAGAATCTGTTCTGGCCTTGCTTCTGGTAGAAGACGCTGGTGAGGCCTGGGTGTGGCAGGGTAGAAATGAAAGTTATCCTGGCAACACAAGGGGTTTGTCAACATTTCCATCCCAGCAGCTCCTAGGCCTGAGCCCTTCTCTCCCTCAACGTGGCCTGTCAAGATGAGTTTTCCTGAAACGGAGGTTAGGCTGGGCCAGCCAGGCTTCCACCACTCCCTGAGCACGGTGGCAGAGCCAACACACGCTGGTTGACTAACTTCCCCTCCACCACCGCAGCCTGACACTCTGCAGCCACAAGAACAAGAGACAAGATGCCTGGGGAAGGGTGGGTCTGAGTGTGAGGGGGCGTGTGAACTCGATTCAGAGCCCATACTGCTGGTGTGTTGGTGGCATATCCGGGCTGACTCAGCTCTCCATTAGACAGACAGGTGAGGGGCTCACCTCCGAGGGAATTAACCACACAGGTGATTAAGCTAAAGGAGCAGGGATGCACAGGTGCACAGCAGGCCTCCAGCTCTTCTAAGGATCAATCCCCTGTCCCACCAGCCTTGGGGTTATTTTCCATCAGGAGAAAATCTCCCTTGAGCGTTTACACGTAAAGTGCCCTTCTCGGAGGTCAGAGGTCAAACCTGACAACTCACCTCCTGCTGAGAGACTGGAGGGGGGGCGTTTAGGGAGACTGTTAAGGACAAGGAGACACAAGGTCCCCAGACCTTGTCTAGCCCAGCCCTCTACACTGTGGAGAGAATAGGGAAAACACAGGGAGCCTGGGAATAAACCCTGAAGAAACCCCTGGCCTTGAGCCCAGGCCTTTCTCCTCCAGGGAAACTCCCAGTTCCTCAAGGCAATCTGGCATCTTAAGTCTGGCTCTGGCTGAACCTGGTGGTTCCCTCCCTCCTCTGCCTTCCCCTCTCTAAAACCTTCAGAGCAGTTGATGGCTCCTGGATACATGGAGCAGATTTCAGGCAACCAAGACACGGAGAAGCCCCCAGGGCAGGGGTCTCCCAGGCTTGAGGCAGCCCCAGGCCTCTCTGGGAAGAATGGGCTTTGATTCTTTCTCACAGCAGCCCTAGTGAAACCAATGCTAGTCACTCCCATGTGATTTCACCAAAATCATTTAATTCCTTTGTGAAAAGTAACATGACATCCAAGAACAAATTGTGGACATGACAAGGTAGAAGCCTGAGCCTGTATTGGCTGTTCTCAGGGAGAGCAGGGAGACTGAGACCTGTCTCCTTAAGACTCAGCTGGCCTGAGGGTACACTCCTTGAGTCAGCCTGGCTGGGGCAGGGGGCACCCCTAGCTGCCCGGCTGCCCACCACGGCGGCCACCTTCTCGGTTCCACATCTCATTCTCCTGCCGAAGTCGCTGGTTCTCCGTCCGGAGCCTCTCTACCTCGGCAGCCAGTTCCTCCACTTGGTAACAGGGGCGCCAGTTGGTGCATCCCCGCAGCTGCCGCAGCCTCCTCATCTCCTCCTCAGCTTGGGACAGCCGCCTCTCCAGATCCAGGTAGTCTCGCACCAGTTCCTCCTTGCTGCGGCCCTGCAGGCTCTCGGTGTGATACCGCTCGTAGGCCTCGGAGAAATCCTTCTGCTGGAACTCCCCACGAGCACGGCCCTGCCCGTCACTGTCCCCGGCCTCACTCTCCCCGCTGGAGCCTGGGTGGGAGGCCCCCTGGGGCACATCCAGGTTGGGCTCCTCGGGGTCTCGGTCGTTCATCAGGAACTGGGTGGTGTTGTAGGGTGCTACAGGCTGGCCTTTGGCGAACATCTCCTCTCGGACCCGGGAGGCCCGCTGGCTCTGCCTCTCGTCCCGCTGTTGCTTTTCAGCCCAGCTGAGCTCCAAGTAGGGCCGCCAGTGCCTCTTGCGCTTTGAGGGCCGCCGGCGGTGTTTCTTCCGGGCCAGCATGGCCTCTGCGGAACAAGCCCCTAGGCTCTGGGTGCGGGGACTCCTACCATTCCAGCCCAGGCCACCGCCAGCCCCAGGACCGTCTTCCTCCTCTGAGTGGCTCTCCATCCGAGGGGTCAGGGGCTGGGAACCTCCAGGGTCATGAGGCTCAGGGGATGTTCGGGGGCTCCCACAAGTGCCAGAGATCTGAAGAGAGAGGACAAAGGAGGAAGGATCACAGACGGCCTCTCCCCAGTGGTGGAATCCTTCTCTGTTCACCCAGCCTGAATCCAACCTGCACACCTTCTACAACCATCTGTCAGTTTATGGGCTTACCTGTCTACTGTCTGTCCTCTAACCCTCCCCCAAGCAAACCCATGCTTGGGTTTGGGGAGACCCAGAATCTTGCCTGCATATCTCACTCTGTAATGTCAATACCTGCAACAGTATCTGGCATAGAGTAAACATTCAATAAATACTCTGAAACAGGATGGAAAGTTGCTCATGATGTATTTGCTTGATCAGAAGCCCAAACAGCACTTGCTCTTCCCTCTTTAGAAAGCTTCTCTTACATGGATGGGCCCAGAAATTATTATACTGAGTGAAGTAAGTTAGAGAAATATCATGACACCCCTTAAATGTGCAATCTAGAAAGAAATGATACTAGTGAACTCACCTAGAAAACAGAAACAGACTCACAGACTTAGAAAAAGAAATTTTGGTTGCTGTGGGAAGGATAGTAGGGAGGGATAGTTAGGAGTTTGGAAGGGACATGTATACACAGCTATATTTAAAATGGACAACCAATAAGGACCTACTGTCCAGCACACAGAATTCTGCTCAATGTTATGTGGCAGCTTGGATGCTAGGGGAATTTGGGGGAGAATGGATACATGGATACGAATGCCTTGTGTGTGCTTAGTCGCTCAGTTATGCCCAACTCTCTGCCACCCCATGGACTGTAGCCCGCCAGACTCCTCTGTCCATAGGAGTTTTCAGGCAAGAATACTACAGTGGGTTGCCATTTCTTTCTCCAGATTTTCCCGATCCAAGGATCGAACCCATGCCTCCTGTGTCTCCTGCACTGCAGGTGGGTTCTTTACCACTGAAGTCCAGGTGACGCAAGTGGTTAAAAAAAAATCTGCCTGCCAATGCAGGAGGCATAAGAGACGTAGGTTCTATCCCTGGGTCAGGAAGATCCTCTGGAGGAGGGCATGGTCACCCAATCTAGTATTCTTGCCTGAAAAATCCCATGGATGGAGGAGCCACAGCATCACAAACAGTTGAAGACAACGGAAGTGACTTAGCACAGCATACACACACGTATCGCCGAGTCCCTTTGCTATTCACCCGAAACTATCACAATAGTTAATCAGCTATATTCCAAAACAAAATAAAAAAATTTTTTTAAGAAGAAAATGAAAACTTACCTTTCAGGCAAAGCTAGTTTCCTGGCAAATGCCCTGTACTATCCCACAGAACCCCCTTTTAGAAAGGCCCCAAGCTTAGCGCTTTGCTTAATCTCTGCTGTCACTGTCTTGAACTTCTTAGGAATTTTGAATTAGAAGCCCCACAATCTATGTGGCCAATCCCGCTTCCAGCTATCTGCATAGCTGATTCTTTTTCGTCCCTTAAGGTTTAGTTCCAATGTTAGCTCTTCAGAGGCCCTCCCTGACCATCCTATCTATGTGGCCCCCTCCTCCCCTTCCTAGTGATTCCCTGATATGTGACAGTTAGTGTCCCACTTAGCATTAGCACATTACTATTTACCATCTTTCTCTCCCCTAGAAGAATGGGTCCTGTCTGTTTGGTTCATCACTGTGTCGCTATGCATGGCTCAAGGTGAGTGTTCAATAAATACATATTTAATGACATAAGCCCAGAAGGGGGGGGGACCCAAAAGATATCAGAACACGAGACTCTCTTTTCTGTCACTCCAGGGTGAACGGAGTGTATTTATTCCAGGCAGAAGTTGGAGGGCCAGGAAAGCACTAGGGAGAGGAAGGGCCAATCTCCAGTCTGTAGCCCAGAGAATTCTAGAACTTATCTAAGAGGTGGAAAGGATTCTGTCAAGAGTGTGTGTGTTCATGGCATCTGTTTATCTCTGTCGTGGTGAGGGTGGGAGTACTGAGTGCGGGGGGAGGGGAATGAATTGCTAGAAGTTTGTGGTTTGGGGAATTCTAATAATAACTACTAGCATTAGAACAGTGTTTTATAATGTTTAACACATTATACGTTGTGTTCAGGGATATCTGAGCATGGGTCTATTCAAGCATAGGGTTTGTCCTGGGAGGTGGACACGGTCCTATAAGAGCTGGAGGAGTGTTAACATGCATTTGGGAGACCCCAAAGTCCTCTTCATAATTTGGGATGGGGTATTTTGGGGGTGTGTGTGTATGTTGTTGGTTGTGTTGTATTATTACTTTACCTGCAGAGAGAGTATCAATGACAGGCTGTGTCTCCACCAGTGTCTTGGGCCAACTGAGAGCTTCTGCTCCATCCAGGAAGAGGCAAGGCCACTGGGAAGTCTGAGCTGCGGGGCTTACTTGCGTGTGCACAGTCATCCACCCATTCCCAGCCCTTAGCAAATGTCCTGCAGGAGCTTACCCCCACCCAAGCCAGCCCTGCCCTCAGCCCCACATGCCGCCTCCCTCCTAAAGGCCTGTCCCTCTACCACCATTACCACTACTGCAGGTAAGCTGTGTGATCTGGATGACTCATTTGCCCTCTCTGAACCTGACATGCCATGTACTCCAAGTTAAATAAATCCAGAAAATATACTGGAGGTAGCTAGGTATGGAGGGTCAGAGGGTAAGCATTCCCTCCTTACCTATAGGTAGCTGAGGACTAGGGGAAAAGAATGGGCAAGGTGGGGGCGGTGAGACAGCACACAGGTTGGGAGGCTTTGGGCTCCTGCTGTTGATCAGAAGGTGATGTTCTCTGAGGGCCTGATACAATCTGACTCTCCCCTCTCTCCTGGGTGATTTTCTACCCCCGAAACCCAACCTAAATTACAAACCAATGGCTCAAACTCTTCTCCCTGCTTCAGACTTGGTTCTCAGCCTAGACAAAAATGCAAGGCAGGGTTCTGTTGTTTAAGGCCCTAAGCTTAAATCCTAGGTCTTCTGCTTGCTGGCTGCATGATTCTAGAAAAGGCACTTCAGGGGACTTCCCTCACAGTTCATGCTTCCACTGCAGGAGGTGGGGGTTTGATCCCTGGATTCCTGGTAGGGGAACTAAGATAGGAAAAGGCTGCCTGGCCCGGGCAAGAGGAGGGGAGGTGTGGAAGTAGGTAAGCATTGACAGAAAAGCATTTTTTGAGATAGCATCTGGCATGTTTCTCAGTGCACAGTAGGGACTCATTTAAAAAATACTGGTTTCCCAAATCCACCACCACATCTGAGACAAGAAGCCACAATCCCAGTTGGCAGGATCCACCTTCAGGGCACTAAGGTGGTTGGGAGAATGGGGCTTACCTTGGCCTCCTCCAGGGCAGCTGGTGGTGGTTGGTTTGGAGAAGCCACCTTCTTCTGTTCCCAATCTTTCATCAGAGGCCTTTAACTAGTGACACCTGCTTTAAATAACACAAACTTAAGTCCAGAAGGAGAATTTTCAGGAGGATTCTGGCTGCCCAGCAAATTTTTACCAAGGCAGCGGCAACCATTTGTAGCATCAGACCTACATACCCTCATTTTCAAATAAAGGGCAGGAAGGCTGCCTCCACCCTGGTTTTCACACCTCCAAGCAGGGAGGGGGTCAAATGGGGATCAGGGAACCATCTTTCTAGCCCTGTTCCTCAGGTCCCAGGCCAGGGCTTACATCTTATTCTTCTGAAAGTCACCGAGGCCAAAGCAAGCAGCTAGGCAGCTACAGAGGAGAACCAAAGACGGGGAAAAGACAGCCTGGGGAGGCAAATATACAGCAATGATCTGGAGAGGCAGGGAGTGGAGTGGGTCAGTGGCTCTGACAAGCCTGAGGAGGAGTCCTTTCCCCACTGCCTCCAGAGGCCCCCATCTTGACTGCAACCCCCCACCTCCATTCCGCGCTGGGCTCCAGAAGTCAACGCCCCAAGAGACACGACTGAGACCTGGGCCCAGCCTGGGACTGAGGCCCTTTCATCTACAGGGTTTGGCCGGCTTCCCTCCTCCTTCTCAATGGCAAACAGAAGAAAGGGGCAGTGATGTCTTCGCGCTATAGACAGCTGGGAGGGAAAGCCAACTGGGATAAGGATGGATTCCTTGGAAAGGGGGAAATGATCCGGAAAGGAGATTTTGCAAAGGCAGAACTGACCTATTTGCTGTCAGGGGCTATGCACAGGACTACGTCTGTGTGTCTTTCTGTGCGACCGCCTGTCTGTGCAATTCCAACGCCTCAGCCCTACCCACTACTGCAGCTCTGGTGAAGCCGCTCAGGCACTGAGCTTGGGGGGAGGAGGGGAGGAGGGGAGGAGGCCCTTCCCGGGGGCCCCCTCCCCCCACGGCCCCGCCCGGCAGCGCGGTCCCTGCTGGGGGTTGTAGTTCTTCTACCTGGGGAAGCAGGATCAAGAGCCTGTCACGTCAACAAGCACACAGAAAACTCAAAACCCATCTACCCTTTCGCGAGCGGCATCCCGCGCTCATCGATGTCTCCTTTGATTGGTCCATTCACCTGTCAATATTCTTCCGTTCGTCAACGATTAGCTGTGCGGAAGCACAATCAGACCCGCCTTCCCTACCTCAATTAAAGAGTTCATTGATGGCGTTAATCTTTACTGGGCAGAAAATAGATCCGGCTGAAGGGGGAGGGGCTTGGGCGCGGAGGTATCCTCGGCCCTAGAGGCAGGCGACGAGAAGGATCGGTGGCCGCCGCCGCCATTTTGGGCTGGGAGGAGGCAGCGGAGGGACTCGCTGCGCAGTGAGAGCACCCCATGGGGGGTGGTCCGGGCGCGGGGAGAGGCCGGGCCGAGTGGGCTGCCTGAAGTGGCGGCGCCGGGAGACGGCGGGGAGTGGGACCGGGGGCCGAGGGGGTGCAGGTTTGAGTCTCTCCGGCCGGGCCCGGTCCTCAAACCGTCCCGGCAGCCCCGCAACCTCGCCTCTCACAGAGGGCGGGGTTCTTGGGTAATTACCCCAAATTTCCCGAGACCCCAACTGGGGAGAGACCGGGTGAAACGACTGCCCTTTGCTCCTACCACGGGGGCTCTGATCCTGAGGCCGAACTCCGCTAAGTTCTTTCCCCCACCCCCATGCGGCCTGGGTATGGCGGCGAGGCCCGGCGGAGCGGGACCCCCACTTCGATGGGCATGGTGGGGGTGACGCCACATTCCAAAGACTGGCGCCGCGGGGGCGGGTGGAGGTTGCAGCTCCGGCCGCGCGTCCCTTTGGCGTGGCAGTCAGCTGGAGGCTCCAAGTCCGGAGAGCCAGGCGCACCCATCATCTCCCTCCATGCACCAAGGCCACCCCGCGGCCAGGGCTGTGAAAAGGAACAGCCTTCCTCCTACTGTAGCAACCACTAATTGTCCCCAGGGACCAGCTAGTTCGCGGCACGTGCAAATCTCTGAGCGCTCTTGCCCTTGAGATTCCTTCTGTCCAGCCCCGATTCTCAGAACGACCTGACCTCGCACGTCGTCAGCCGCTTTGGGAAACTCCAAAAGTGTGCTGTTCTCTTGAAAGTTTACACCAAAGCGGGGTGGGGTTTTGCCCTTTGCAAAGTTGGGACACAAAGTAACTTGGGAGTCGCCACTGTTCTGGGAATAAAAGTGGAGTGGCCCATTTCGGTTGCTTCAGGAACATCTGTTTGCATTTTGAAATCTGAGCCATAACTTTTACCAAAACCTTTGGAGAAAAGGCCGCCCTCCTAAAGGAAAAAAAGAACTAATTCCAATGTAATCTTTATAAGACTACAGATTCTTTCCAATTTAAAGAACTTTTCTCCCACAAAGGAAGCAAAATGGGGGAGTATTTTGCCACTAATGCATTGTTAGTGGGGAGCCTCCGTTTTGAAATTCCAAGTAATTGAAAGTCACTTCTGTGGATCCCAGATGACCCCCAAAATAGAAATTGCAGTTTTGAGCTACTTCATATGTGTGGTGTTTGAGGGAGTAGGGGAAACCTGCTTTGAAAAAAAAATAAAACAACCTTTTATTACAGTTGTAGCAGCAGCTTAAGGATTGAAGATTGATGTGAAATTTTTTTCTTGAATTGCAGATGAAACAATTTTGTTTCTTACTGCTTGAAATCTAAATTCAGAAAGATTCATAGTTCAGGGGTTGCTTAATGTTGCTAAAAAGTCAGGGAAAATTATGCCCAGGTAAAGTAGAGATAGTGACTGGGTAGTGAACTTTTATCTTTGAGAGTATCTTGTGGTGCAGCTCATGGCTGATCATGGTCAAATCGTTCCTAAGTATTTGGCCTTCATAGCAAAGTTTTTTCAGAGCTGAAGTCCTGTTTCTCCTATTAGTAATTTTTTAAGTTGTAAGAGTGACAACTCCAGAGCTTTAATTATGTTCTGTTTGTCCCTGGGATGTTCTTAGAGAAAGTCTTAGAATTGGATTGCCAAAACATAACGATCACCTTGGATACATTATTAATCTAAAATATGAGCCACTTATCCTAAATAAAGATTTAGTACACTTGATTCATGCTGTAGGTTGACTTGGCCTACCTCATATTCACTTTACACTCTTCAGATCAAGAGAAGATACCAGTTTGGAAAAGCTGACACTTAAGTTGGTAGGAGTTAAACAGTTCTAGCTGAAAGGGGCTTTAAAGCTTATCTTTGTGGTTCAGTTGTCAAGAATGTAATGATGGGGGATCTCAGACTTGTGATTCATCCTCCATTGTGAAGTAATCTAGTTAAACATTTGGAAGCTACTAAGGAGAGTACTCTGCCAGTTGCAGAAATTTTACTCATAAAGGGGAAAGCTTATTGTCTTTTGAGGATGACCCATATGCTTTTCCATTCCTCGATAAGAAAAGTTGGGAATAAAATCAGTTTGTTAATGGTCCCTTGGTTACCTACTGAACGAAACACAGGACTGGAAGTTAGGAACTCCAAGTTCTATTTCTGTGTGTGCTACCACAGACTTGGTTCACTTGGCCAGGAGCCAAGCCCTGAAGATGAGGCCAAACTGGTCATTTTGTTGCTGAGTCTATTGTTTGTCTAATGTTCAACCAGATCTTCAACTTCCTTCTCAGCTCTCCTGTTTGAGATGAGTTGCTTTGTGGTTTATGACAAATTCGACAAACTTTATATGCCTCAGTTTCTTAATTTGAAGTTGATATCAATGCAGCCTCCGTCATAAATACCTTGAATAACTACTCTAGTGGCTGTGTAAACATTTACTTGTTATAACTTAGTTATTTGGGAACCTTAGAACTTCTGCTTCAAAGGTTATTTGGAGCATTTGGGAGGCCTGCTTTCCCAAAGTGTGGCCTTGGTTGCCATGTTCCATCCAAGTAGTTTGAGCAAGGGTCAGTCTCTCAGGGTACCAAGCAGTTGTAACCTCAAGTCCTGAACGGCTTACATTCACCTAATGGCCAGCTCCTGGGGCTATTGGCTGTGTGTAACAGGATTCATTGACAGGAGTGATTCTTTGCAGCAGCCCTATTCAGGATGAAAATTCTTACTCCTGAACTATTTGATTTCCACATTTTTAAATTTTGTGTTTAGTCCTCATCATCCTCTTCTCTCTCTTGTCTCTTTTTAAGTTAAAATGTTTGCTGTTTTAAATACACTTTTAGTAAGCCCTAGAGAGGAAGGCAGAACTGACTTCTTCGACATTTCCTTCCGTCTTCTGGTTTGGTCTTCTGCCTTTGCCTGAATGTTGTCCTGGAGTTATCCAGGTATGCAGAAGTGTGTGCTAAAAGCAGACTTCAGAACTTCAAATTAATCTTCTCTGACACTCTGGAGGCTAGGACAAGTTCTACTGAGTAGCTTAAAAGAGCAGTAATGCTATCGTTTTCTCAAATTGTTGTGTATGGAACACTCTAGAGCTCTCACGTTTTCCTTCAGGAATATCATCTTTGCTCACTGTTGACCCAGAGTTGTTTTTTAACACTTCACAGTCGGTGGATGTATCAAATAGAATGTGTCTTCAGATGAGAGTTTACAATACTCTTCAAGTTTTCGTTCTTTTTGGAAAATGATAAGCCAACTATAACTGTTCTTGGTGCTGTGTCGAGGGAAAGAATCACACTAGCTATTTCAGAAGACTTACCAGCCATTTCTGGTAGCACCTCAACCATTTGAAAGAATTTCGAGGTGTGTAAAAATTTGTTAGTAAACTACTTGGATTATCCCTGCTGTTACCAGTGTTATATCATTTGTCATAATTGAATTGCCTCTCAGTAAAGCCCAGGAAAAACTTTATTTAGGAGGATTTGCAAGAGCTATGTTATTTATCTGCCTTTGTTTTTTCAACAAGAAATGAAATGATGCTGTAAGCTTTCCAACATTCAAAGACAACTGGGAGGAATTGGCAAAATATTGAATCTTTGCTTTCTAGACCATATATTTTGTCTTACAGATCCCACTCTTCCGGGCCTGAATTTGACATTTTCTTTTAGAAATTACTTTTCATTTCTAGCAACAGCCCTTTACACTTTACATGAGAAAAGATAGTAAAGTGGAATTTTATTACAATCTTGCTTGAGAAATGGGGGAAATAATTCTTGAAAACCAACAAACTCAGGTGTACCTAGGTACAAATATAGTACTCTTACTTTCGCCAGCTTTTCCATCACAGTTATATTTGTTTCTAGCTGTTGGTGTAAGTGGCCAGGGGACACCTATAATACATTACCAAATATTTGGCAGAACATTGGTTTTCTGAAGTAGACTATTTAGTTGTGGATTTTGCTTATTTCTGTAGATTTCTTTGATTTCTCTTTTGAATTCACCAGGATAAAGTATATTTATTTGCATTTCCCCAAGCAAAGGAGTTTTATTTTACTCTGAACAAAGTGAAAGTTAAAATACTGATCAAGTGGGCAATTGCTCTGGTCTTAAAAAGAACCAGTGATAATATCAATGATACCTTACTCTTGTATAGACTGTTTTCATGCTGTCTCTAATCCTTGCAGCAGTTATGTAATGTAGGCACAGCCCCATTTTGCTGATGAAGAATGAGGCTCTGAGAGTGTTAAGGCTTACACTGCTAGTATATATCAAAGGTAGAACTAGGAGCCTGGTGTTTTGACTCTTTAGTCTGGTCTAATTTTGTGTTTCCTCTCTTTAGAAAAAAACCTTGTCTATTTTTCTGAACTAAACCAATCTGAAACTCCCTGGCTTTCCCACTCAAGCAGAAATCAGGGCTCTATCTCCTGAGGGCCACTTTAGGTTATAGGCTAGCCCAAGAAAAGTTTTCCTTAGCTCAAAGGAGGATTAAGCTGCCCAGCCAGCTGTCTCCAAAGTTTGGGAAGTGCTTTGCCCTTGCTGGATACCCAGACCTCAGTAAAAGAGAACTACTGAAATTGCTAATGTGTAAGCATGATCTTTTGAACAGCTTATTTAAATTGTTTAGCAGAAATGGCTTTAGTGAATGGCTAGAGTGGACTTGAGGATCATTTGTCATGATCCTGGTAGTATAGGGAATTCGGAGTCTTCCCTCTGGCCCGGCAGCAGTATGCTAGTCAAGTGTTTCACCTAGAAAGTGTTGATAGAAAATTGAAATTTTGCAGAAACCTCATCATGCTAAGAACATTTTAAATGCAATAAATACCATAAAATGCAAGTGCCTTTGAAAGCAAAATTCAGAGTTGCCTATCTCAAGGTAAATCAAAGTAAATTATGACAATTACTTTAAATTTGTATAATTTGAGACTGGATTGAATGTATCTCCTAAAACATAACACTTTTTTTTTTCCCTGATGATCAGTGCACTACAAGTCTTTCTAAGACTAATAGGAAAACAAGATCTTTATACTTAAACCTATCTTATTAAGAGGAGGTTCTGAAATCAAGAGGCCATCGCTGCTGCATCCCATGTATGCAGTCAGAATGAGGCTCCTGCTTGTGCAGTGTAAAGCCAGAGGGCAGTGTTGCTGCTGTTCCAAGCAGCCGTTTCTGGGACTCCTGTATGACGTCATGGCAGAAGGAAAATTAAAAACACGAAAACTATTTCAAAATAGACTTTTAATGTAGTTTTTAGGCCAAAGGAAAAGCTGATCATACATTGTCTCCAGTGGACCATCTGCCAGAATAGGGCCACCTCAATCCAGCTTTGAAGGCCCTGAGTCAGTCTTAACCGCCATGATTTCCCTTGATTCATGGATTTGTGTATGCTTCTCACACATCATAAGGCACATTTCACTCTTGAAGTTCCCACCACCTCCACTATTTCATTTAGCTGCAAAAGCAAGCTTCCCAGTGGGAGTCTCCGCCCCCCACCCCTGCTCCCCCAAGGGTTCTTAATCTTCAAGGAGTTTGAGAATTTCATGATTCTCTAGAACCCTCTCTCCAGAAGTACCTACACATAATACAAGCCTACATACAATTCCATGGGGCTCACAGATTCGAAGGCCCCCTATGTTTCTGAGGAACCAGGTGAAAGAAGCCTTGTGCTAGTGATTTGAGCAATGCATTTGGTCTAGGGAAACGCAGAGGGCAGGTAAAGATGGGCTGGGTAACCATGATAACAGGAGGGAACAGTCAGTTTCAATTTTGACTTGGGGGCAGAAACGAATTCCCAGGGCCTCCTGCACTTTGAAGAGCAGAACTACTTAAGGACTAAGCAGCTATCAGCAGTTTAGAAGACTGAGAATAGGGGCTGTATAGGGATGGTGCAGGGCTCCCACTTGGCCCCCCCCCAAGGACTTAATTTAGCTCAAGCAGAAGCTTTACATTTTATTTGCAGTGAGGGGGCATTTCTAGTTTTAGTTTGAGTCTCATGGAAAGGTGGACAGCTCCTATTCCTTTTCTTGATATAGGGAGCACTTAAGTATTGGGCATTTAGAGTTAAGTCCTTGGACTGCTCCAAATGGTCATTTCCTCTATAAATATAATATTCCCTAGCTCTGAATATTTTAACATAAAGAGCTGCCTCACAACTGTTTATTCAACCATTGCTTGCACTAAGAAAGCAAGACAAGTGCCTTTCCCAGGCATCCAAGGACTCCTTCCAGCCTTACGGGAGGAGGGGGAAATTACTAAAAACCCACTTGTAGGAGTGAAATGAGGCTGTCAGTTGTCCAACCTGACAAATGGCCAAATTAGGTTTACATTTTTGTTAATAGACTTTTGAATGGCTATTGAGAAGCAGAATTAAATTTTAAGCTGCTGATCATAGTTACTTCCTACTCCCCAAACACCCAACACTGGTTTATTTCTCCAGCATCAAGAAAGAAAATGAAGGCACTAGAAAACAACACACTTAAGTATTGAAGATAATTAAATCTTTATATTTTGCTGGAACTATATATTGTAGCACACTAAAACCCATTCAAGGGAAAACGGGGCAAACTGAATAAGGTTTGTTTTTGAAAATGGACAAATTAAATGCTTCCTTTACCCCTCCCCCCAATGCAATCACATAAATCAGTATTTGAATTAGCTCTAGAAATCACACAAACTATGTTACATTTACAAATATTTATTATAACTAGAATGAATTTAATGGTTCTCAGATTTGGCCACCTTATAGCTCCATTTAAGGAGATTCTTAACAGAAAACTGCATTATAACCTGGTCAAGTTACTTACACATTAAAAAAGAAAAAAACTCCTAAAAAGGAAAACAAGGAAAGCAACCCTTCAGTTTCACATAATTAAAGAACAGGAGAAAGCACACAAGCTACATCATAGCTAAATTGACCGAACCAACCAAAGCCAGGGGGGATTTCTTTTCTGATTATGTGTCATAAAAAGGTCCACTGTCTTATATACACATGTATATAATGTTACATTCCATCACTGTAAAAAGTCCCCTTTGCCCCCTCCCCCGGAAAAGTTTCAGTCTAGTCTCCAAAGTTGGACAGCGGCGCTCGCTCCTGCTGCCGGTGCAGTTCGTTCTCCGTCAGCAGCTGGAGGTTTTCCGCGCGCAGCCGGTCCAGCTCCAGCTCCAGCTCCCGCACACGCGCGTCGTCGCCGTCCAGCCGCTGGCTTTCCAGCCGCAGCCGATTATTCTCGTCCTCCATACGCGAGAGGCACTTCTCCAGCTCTAGGTACTCTTTGATGAGCTCCTGCTTGCTCATGTTCTGCAGGCTCTCCGCGTGGTACCGCTCATAGGTCTCCGAGAAGTCCCGCTGCAGAAACTCGCTGCCGTCTCCTCCCATCCCGTCGCTGCCCCCATCCTCCTCGCCCGCTTCTTCCATAAAGTCCTCATCGCTGGTGTCGTCGGATTTGGCAGCGGCCCGTTTGGGATAGAGGCCGGTTTTAAGATCCGGCTCCTCCTGGTCGTGGTCATCCATGAGGAACTGCGTGGTGTTATAGGGAGCAACTGGCTGGCCCTTGGCGAACATCTCGGCTCGAATCCTCGAAGCTCGCAGGCTCTGTTTCTCATCGAACTTTTTCTTCTCCTCCCAGGTCAGCGTATAGTACGGTTTCCAAAGCCGCTTCTTCTTGGAGGGGCGTCTCCTATGTTTTTTCTTGCCCACCTGTCTCTGCTGCGGGGGAGCTCCGCCAGCGGACAAGTCGTCCCCATTCTGGCCCTTCTCACCCGCTTCCGGACAGCTGGATTCTGGGCAGACCTGGGTCTTAAGGGGAGACGGCTGGGGTTCCAGGCTCCCTTCCCCCCCGTGCCCTGGAGAGCCACCCGACTTGGGGGACGCTCTCGATTGCCACCTACTGTCTTCCTCCGGCACCCGCTCCTCCGCGCCTGGGGGGCGATCAGGGTTCCGTTCTTCATGGACAGCAACAGCACCTGTACAGTTGCTAGTTTGAGGCTGGTGCTGAAACTCTGACAAGAGTGGCTCGGCCATTGCTAATAGAATCTTCTTCTCGAAGTTTGAAGAATGTTGGCTGTAAGTCCTTAAGGAAAAAAAGGTTTGCTTTTCTCTGCAAAAATGTCCAACACAGTCCTCTTCGGTCTGTAATTCCTGCAGTGATGCCTTTAGCCAGTCCTTCTGTCAGCAAACTCCAATTGCAATTTGGGGGCGCTCAAGTCAATAAAGGGTTAAGCGCCCAGAGCGCGGCTAGATAGCGGGTCCAAGGGGGTGCAGCAGCAGGAACAGTACGTAATGTGCAGAGGGGGTGGGCTTCAAGCCTTCCCGCAGACCGCCCCCGCGATCGAGAAGTTGGTGGGCAAAAAGATTAGGTTAAATCCAATGGGTTAAACCCAGCCCCGAAGGGGTTAAAACTACCCGATGACGCTGACTCCAAGGGGCCGGATCCACAAAGGGTTAAATCCCCTGCCGCAGAGCCCACAGGGGGTTAAAGTCCCAAAGCCACCTCCTCCCACTTCCACGGGTGTCGCTCCAAGCCGAGCTCCCCGTTCCCTAGGCCCGGCCGGAGCCTCAGCCGAGGACAGACAAACTCATCTCCCCTTTGGCTCGATGCTCTCTGCTCAGCTCAGTTCTCCTCCGCCTCCTCCTCTTTTTCCTCCCTCCCTTCTCCCCCTTCCGACAGCTCCTCTTCCGCCTCCTCCCCCAACTTCCCCTCCCAACCTGCCTCTCCACCTGCCAACTTCCAACTGCTGCCTCCCAACCCTCTGCGCCCCTTTTATATAGAAGCCGGTCCGCCCCGCCCATGCGCATGCGTGACTGAGTCCCCATCGCAGGAAGATGGGAGTCGTAGTTCCCATCTTTCAGGCCCGCCGTCCTCGCGCGCCGTGCGACGTAGCCAATCCCAGGACGCGTAGGGGGCGTTTTCCGGGCCGCCTCCTTCCATCGCTTATCCCTCGCTAGAGAAACGTGAGAGCCCATTGGTCAAAAGGCACACGTCTCGCCGAGGAAGGAAGGCCAATCGCAGAGAAGATGGGGCGGGTTCTGGACCATACCATTCTGCTTCAGGAATACAAGAAGATTCGATGGCCTGTGAGGGCCTGCACAGAATATTTTTATGAAAAGGTGCGTCTTAAAGGTTATTATCCTATTCTTTTCTCAGCGGAAAGGTTCTGAAGATCACAAACATTTGTTAACTTAAGCGAGAATGGTTTACCCCTAAAAAGTAGTCCCTAAAGTGTAAACGAGTATTTAATTCTGTAAATAGAGATGTTGATCCATGGCTATTAATTCTCGATTCTTAAGATTACAAGAATGGCTTCAAGGTGTTGATTAGTGACTGGGATTGACGTTTGCGGAAGGATATTGCGAACACTTTTTTTTTTGTTTAAAAAAAAAGCGCATGAAGAGGTAAACAAATGAAGAATAAAAAGTGCCGCCTTAAAGGGACAGTGTGACTGCCTTACGGCAGCAACCTCTGACTAGGCCTCGGAAGATGAGAAAGCAGGTTCGAGTCCCGGGTGACGTCCACTCCCGGACTACGCTGGGACCCTTAGCGGAAAGTGGCGGAGTCCCAGGCCCAGCGTAGTTTTTCACGGCCGCCCCCGCCCAGGGGCCAGTGCAAAATGGTGGGCCGTGGCTGATTTCTCTCGTCGGCGCCGGAAAGTGCTGGGTGTGCGCCCTGGGATCCCCCGAGACCCCGGGATGTAAGGCCTCGCTTCCCTTCTCCCTTACCGGGCCTCAGCTTCTATCGAAGAAAATGGCCTCCTGGGGCCCTCTTGGTCTGTGCAGTTGGGAATCGACCATGAAATTTTCCTGAGCCTGGATGGGAGTCCAGGGCAGCGGATGAGCCTCTTTGTTGGGGGAGGGGTTTGAAATTAATCCTGAGTTGAAATAATCAACCCTGGCTACTCGAGAGAGAAGTCACAGACTGGAAAGAATCACCCACTGAGGCTCTTCCTCGTCAGTGGACGCTGGGCAACACCGGCAGGGAGGCAAGAGCCAGAGGCTTCCCTGAGGAGGAAACCTTGCCCAGAAATGGGGGCAGAGGGATTCTGGCCCAGAACTGTGGGACAGATTCATGGGGGACGGGGAGGGGGTAGGGCGGCGCGCTACATAACTCTCCTTGTGAAAATTCTCCAGATTCCAGGCTTCCGCCCAAAGGACAGGGGCTGAGGGCCAGGAGTAGCCGAAACCCTCCACTCAAATCACTTAGGTCTACAATCTTTCATGCTGCAGTCCATGGGGTCGCAGAGTCGGACACTACTGAGCGACCGAACTGAACTGAAAATCTTACTGTAATCTCAGTTTTTCCCATTTGCCACACACCGTGACTCCTGTTTCTTCATCAACAGCCCTGTCTTATATTCCAGCCGCTTTCCACCGCACAGCGTTCCTTTGCACACAGAACCATTTGCTCCTCCACAGCCCAGTGAGTTAGGCAGGGTAGGGATTCTTGTCTCCATTTTAGAGATAAGGAATCTCTGAAGCTCAGAAATTAAGTGACTTGTCCAAGGTCACATGACAATTAAGTGACACTTTCGGCTAAAGCGAAGGTCTCTGTGACTCCGTGCTGTTTTTCTATCACAAACACAAAAGTCCCTTTTTTTGTAAGAACTCTGGATTTAGTTCCTTTCCATCTGCAACACTTTCAGCCAACTTCTGGCCCTCTTTTTCTTTCCTTTTTTTTTTTTTTTTTTGCCTCACCTGGAGGCATGTGGGATCTTAGTTCCCCCACTAAGGAAAGAACCCGGCTCCCTACAATGGAAACAGTCTTAACCGATGGACCGTCAGGTTAATCTCACATTGGATAAGAAGGCACAATGGTGAGTAAAATTTCATCCGTGCTACTCAAGGACTGTGTAGAGAGGCCATCAAACCTACGGTAAGCCAAAATGGCAGATGATGAAAATCCTGATAGGAGCTTGTGAGCCAGCTTGCTTAGGAGTTAAGAATTGTGGACATGTTTCATGGAGGAGGTGACTTCGTGGCTGTCTAAAACACGAAGCATTTTCAGGCAGAGTGGCATGAGCAGGACATTTATGACGAGTAGGCGTCTTGTCCCAAGACAGGACTTGTCTGGGGATTCAGGAGTGGTTTTGTGGGGAAGTGGTCATGGGCATGCCCAGAGGGAGAGGCAAGCAAGAGTGACCCTGAGGCACATCCAGATGTTTTGAGATGGAACATCCTAGCCTGTCTTCCCTGAGAACTCAGGTCTTTCTGAAAACCTGCCCCTCTCGTGTGCTGCTTCATCAGTCATGCAAGAAGCTTCGCAGGAGCAAGAGCTTCTCCTCAACAGTGGGAGTTCCCTGAGGAAAAGTTTTTGGAGAGAACTCGACTGGGAGTCAGAGACCTCAAAACTGTTACATTTTCAGACTCCAAAGGACTCCTGGGTACCCTCAGTTGGGATTTGGAAGGTACAACTGAGCCCAGCCTCAGTCTATTGGTTTCAGCTGTATGGGCTCATTTGTTCTACTAGGGGAGGAGTGGTCAAACTGACAGGTTGTGGAATTCCAGAATTCTATGAAACAAGAGGCCACGCACCTTGATATTAGGTAGGCATTTTGTCATTAATGTCCTGGTCATCAATCCCCAGGACTGCCTTATGGTGAAAAGGTCTTCATCGCTATTTCACAAACAAGGCAACCTAG
The DNA here is from genome assembly GCF_027580195.1 of Bos mutus. NCBI lineage: Eukaryota > Metazoa > Chordata > Mammalia > Artiodactyla > Bovidae > Bos > Bos mutus. The sequence continues at coordinate 31,169,332 of NC_091635.1, read as the reverse complement.
GATCAGAGCAGAGTCCTGCCCAAGTCACACTGCGAGTATGCCCAAGTGGTGGCGCTGGCTTCCGCTTACATCCCCAGCACCAGTTTGGCCCCTCTTCCTTTGCCCTCCAGTTGTTCATCCCTAACACAGGGATTAACTCAAAATTTCGTAGCCCCAGCAGCCAGCGGCTCCTAGAGGTCTCTGCTCAGTTTGGCACTGGACCCACCCCGACGGGAGCCGCGGGGACGACGCTCCCGCCGTCCTTGGCTTTCCAGAAAGTTCCCTGGGAAAGCCCGAGCGCAGAGGTCACAAGGCGAGAGCAGCTGAGGAGGGGGAAGCGGGCAGTGGGCACTTCCGGGGCCCAGATCGCGGCCCCCGACCCTACGCCGGGCGCGCGGAGCAGGGAGTAGCCGCCCTTCCCTTCGGGCGGGAACGGAGCCTGGGCCCGAGCCCGCCGTACTCCTCTCCTCCCGCCGCCCCTGGCTCGCAGCTTTCCCCCCCACAGTCCCCACCCACGACGGGGCAGGGGGCGGGGCCCCGCCCAGGGCGCCCCCAGCAGCCGCTCCGCCTCTCCTGCAGACCAGGGGCTGTTCCCTCCACTAGCCTGGGGAGGGGGAAATGCTCCCTCTGGAACGCCGACCGCTGGCGTCTTGGGGCCGTCCACGGCAGCGGGGAAGGGGTCACAGAAGGGACCTGAACCTCCCGCGTCCCGGACGCGCTTTCCGCCTCACTCCGTGGCAGCCCAGACGGCAGAAGATGAAGGTTTTATTTGGTGAAACTCTTTTCTAAGTGCATCTTTAGTGAGGACGTCCTGAGTATTTCTGCGGGTAGGGCGGCCAGCCAAAAGGAGCTGACTGCCCTCCCCCGGGGCCAGCTCTCCGCCTTTCCCCAACTCGGTCGAGCCTCCTGGCCTCCCTCCCACAGCCCGCCAGCCAATCACTCTTCCAGGGCCCGGCCGAAGTCCCAACTTGCCCAAGAGCTGAGCCTCCTCGGGGAGGCTGGCTTGGGAGAGGAGTCACGTGACTCAGAGGGTGAGGAGGGCAGAGGCTGAGACCCGGTAGCTCCGCCCCTGGATCACCCGCCCACCCCGAACTGGGGACTTGCTCCATTAGGGCAGTCTCCCCAGGGAGCCTGAGGTGGTCGAGGGGGAAAGGAGGGACAGTCCCTGTGGAGCTGCAGGAAGAGTAGGGTCCTATCTGGCCCCCACACGAGGAGAGGGGTATCAAGGCGAACGCTATTTGGGGACGGGAAGCCGGGGGCGGTTAATGCTGTTCCCCTAACCCCTAGGAAGGCTCAGGGCACTGCAGAACACAGGGTTCATAGCCTCCTGTTGGCTGCAGACTCCTCCACCGAGAGTCACCTCTTCTGGGTCCGAAACTGTCGGAAGAGCCACTGGACGATGAAGGGCCACAGGAGGAAGAAGATCAGTGTGGGGCCGGAAAGCCTGAGGGGCCGAGGCCTGGCACTGGGTGGGGGCATCTGCTGCCAAGAGGAGAGAGTCAGGCGCCAGCCCAGGCCTCAGCTCAGGCTAGGCCCTCCTTAGGCACCTGCTTCCAGAACTCAAGTGGGAGCTGCTACTTCCCTTTCCCCAGTCTGAAGATTGGGACTCCTGGTTTGTCCCTGAAACACTGAGCCCCAACTCCCTCCCCTATCTTCCTCCCACAGCAATTCAAGGTGCCAAAAAGAGTGGAGGAACTGGCTCCAACGTCGTCTCCTCTGGGCCACAAAGCCTGATATGGCCTGAAGACCCCATATTGTAAAGGATGTGCCACATTTCCAATGAAGACCCAGGGTGTTCAGATTTTAGTTTCTAAATCCCATTATCTGTTGAAAGGAAGCAAGGCTCCTTGGAGAAGTGGCAGATTTCAGGTCTGGAGCAGGGAAGGTGGAATTGAATGTGGGATGTCTTATACCAAGAAGTGAGGAAGCTGTTAAGGATTAATGAGATCATGTTACAAGAACCTAGGACCCAGCTAGAAAGGGAGGGTCTTACCAAAGTTGTGACAGTCTGGGCATCAAAAAGAACGATATGATTGCAGTTGACTGAAATACTGAGTCTTTAAAGTCCATAAATTCATAGAAGAGTAAGTTGGAAATTTATCACCACTGAGGTGGCTTTTAAATCAACTCCTTACTTTAAAAATAGATAAGTAAAGAGAAAGAATTAAGCACATATTCTACCCTTCCATAAGGCACCATATTTCAGGGAAATCCTAGATGGTCAGGGAAACTCTACAGAAAAATGCCAGCTAATAAATGTTAAAGGAATCATAGAAAAGTCCACATTTTTGCAACCATTAACTAAATTATGGATCCAAGCAAGGATTATCTATCATTTGTCAAAAGCTGTGTATCAAATGGGGCTGATGGGGAACTGGGACATTCCCTGGCTCCAACTGGTGGAATCAGACTATCACCCCTTCATCCCTGCTGTGATCCTCACTAGGGATATTCATGGTAGGACATCCAGTTATGTGTCTTGATGTGAAGAAAGAATATCACCTCTGATGTAATCGGGTCATGTCATCTAGCCACAGGGCTGTCATGAGACTCCAGAAGTGGTACAGTCTACAGGACTACTGACCAGTCTCATCACCAAGTCACTAGCAAGGAAGAGGGACTGGTCTAGACTAACAGAGTCTTAAGGACAGAGGCTCCTGGCCTGGACAGACAGGGAAGCTGGAAAAGACGATTGGAATCTGGACTGTATTTGACTGTTGGCTCAGACAGTAAAGCGTCTACCTACAATGCAGGAGATCTGGGTTTGATCCCTGGGTCGGGAACATCCCCTGGAGAAGGAAATGGCAACCCACTCCAGTATTCTTGCCTGGAAAATCCCATGGATGGAGGAGCCTGGTAGGGTACAGTCCATGGGGTCGCAAAGAGTCGGACACGACTGAGTGACTTCACTTTGTGTTTTTGGTGATATGAAGGAATTGTGGTGTGCAATAAAATGTTTTTGCTAGGTAGTAGAGTGTTCTTATTTTCAGAGATTCAAGTCCAGGTATCTCAGCGTGGAAATATTCAGCATATAAAATTAGTAAAAGGTAAATAAAAAATATTAGTAAAACCTTGGCGAGGCGGGGGGAGTGTTGAAATGTTAGCCACTGTGGATCTGAGGAAATTCCTACCAATTCCTCTGTGCCAAGGGGACAAAGGGTCACCTGAGTGATTCCTTCATATCCAGGACTTCAGCTGTCCCCTGTCCCCACAGCTCCAGGCTTCACAAGAACCGACTCATTCAGAGTTAACGGTGGATACCAGCTTTGGAGGGAGATACAAGTGGGACCACTCCCAGCTCCATCACTTAATAATAATGCTAATAGTAACAATGAGCCCCATTCAGAAGCACCTACATGCATTATCTCACCTAATCCTCACAGCAGCTCTGTGGGGTTCTTCCAGGCTGTGTGAGTTCCTTCCAGGCCCTGAGGTAAGTTATTCAACCTCTCAGAGCTTTAGTTTCCTCATTTGTAAAAGGGGAATGAAAAGAAAACCTATTTCATTGCTGTTTGTGTGTGTGTGTGTGGATAAAATGAGGTAATGTAGGTAATATGTTTGGCACACTGCCGGGGCTCCGGAAATGGCTGCTCTTATTTATTTTGCAGAAGCAGAGGTGTCAGGGGCAAGCAGATCTAGAAGTCGGGAGGAGGAGTGAGGGGTGCAAGGGCTGAATGTGAGGGGAGGGGAGGGGAAGACAGTAAGTCTGGGAACAGAAGAAGTCCTGACAGAGGGCCAATAGGGACCCCCTCCCAGCCCCAGTGCAAAGAGCAGACAGGTTCTGGCCCCTCCAACTGTTGGAATTCCCTCTGTCCTCGGTTTCCCTTCTGGCACGGGGTGGGGTTAAAAGCAGGAAAGGTGGGCTTCTCCCACTCTCCCTTCCAGGTAGGAAGCACTTTAGACCCCCTGACTTCCTGGCCTGACCCATAAGCCACACCATTCTCTGGAGAAGGCAGAAGTGTGGGCAGGTAGAGACGGGGGGACAAAGAAGTGGCTGGCTGAGGAGTGCAGCACAGAGACCCTCAAAATTCTGCCCCAATCTTGCCCTGGACCTTCGGAAGGGGCTCACCTGCTCAGGGGGCATAGGCATGCTCTCCAGGCTCTGCAGCCTCCCCTGGACGTCCCGCATACTCTCCTGCAGCGCGCGGACTGTCCCCACCAGCCACGAGTCCAATTCCTGGGGCCCCAGCAGGGGGCCTTCCAATCTCCCTGCAGAGCACAGACACACAGGAAAGGGGACGCAGGAAGCAACTCAGCTCGGGGCAGGGCCAGGGAGGAGTCAGTAGAATGCCATCCCTTGTGCCCAGTGTGAGTCTATAAAGTCCATGCATGCAGCTAATGGACTGCCAGGGGTTCGAACCCCAGCACTACCACTTAGCTCTGTGGCTCTGGGCAAGTCAGTAACTTCTCTAAGCCTCGTTTGTCATCTGAAAATCATGTCCTCTCCCTCACAGGGCTGCTTGCTCTGAGGAATAAAGGAGATAATATTTATGAAAGTGCCTCTTACAGGACATGGGACATTGGAAGTTAGGAAGAGATAAGGGAGAACTCAACTCGTCGTCCTTGGAGAGTCCCAAATGGGAGACCCCGAGAGAAAGGATGACTCCCAAAGCCACGCAGCTGTAGATGAGAGAACTGGTCTAGGAGTTCTACCCCAGCTGCCCTGACTTAGTGCCAGCAAAGGGCACAGGCTCCTGGTGGCCCTTGGAGAGGAGGCCAGGCAGGGACTTTGCTCCTCCAGGCCAGTGTCTGGCTTTTGGCAACCCTTCCTGGGCAGAGGCTGCTCTCTCTAGTGCCCAGTGCTGGACTTTCTCCTCTGCCCATGAAGGCAGCCAGGGGAAGGCCCCAGGCACTGGAACCATGGGGCAAAGGGTCGGATAGGGGCTCACCTTTCTCTGCAGGAGGCTCGGGGCTGTTTCTGGTGTCATTTTCTCCTCCCAGGGCGCCCCTTTGCTCTTCCCCAACCTGCAGAGAAGAGTCACAAAGTCCACGGAGGGGAGGGTGGTGGTGGGAGCAGCCAGGGCCCAGTGGGATGGGGAAAGGGAGGGGATGGGAGTGGGTCTCACCAGCTCAGGCTCCAGCTGCTCCACAGAATCACAGAAAACTTCAGAGTCCTGGTCCCTGGGTGGCTGGGATTCTGAGGAGGAGGGAAGTCGGGGCAAGTGGCAGGAGGGAAGCCATGGAAGGAGGGGAAGGGTGTGCACCTGGGCAGAGGCACCTGTTTAGGGGACCCTCAAGATGCTACCATAAGAGGCACAGATGGGTCCCTGAGAGGAAAGGGATCCCAGAACCTGCCCCTGGCCTTTGGGAGCACAGGGGGTCTCAGTGTCTGTGGGCATGAGGTGTGACAGGCACAGCGCAGCATCTAGCCTGCTCCCCTCCATGCTGCCTGGAGGTCCTCCCACCTCTGGCCTGGCCGTCTGCCCCTCCCCCCCAGACACTGACCTAGACTTGGGGGTGCTGGTTCCTTAGGGAGGCAGGGAGGCTCTGGGGCAGCCTCAGCATCTCCATTCAGTACCTGCTCTTTCCAACCTGCAGAGACACAGCACCCAGAGGTGGGGCTGGGAAGAGATCAGGCCCCTGCTCCCCATCCTCATCTAGCCAGGGATTCTGTCTGAGACCCACCCCATCGGGGCACTAGCTGGGGTCCTTACAGGAACATTTCTAGAGCCCTCTGCCTCCAGGCTTCCCTCCAATTGAGCAGCCCCCTAAGACAGTTCCATCAGCCTTAGTGGAGCTCCCAGCCTGGGGGCCTGACCTGTGACCCTTCTCAGGAATGTCTCCGGGGGCCTCGGCATGTCAGGGATCACCTGGTACAGGGGCTCGAAGTAACCAAACATGTCCTCTGCCACCTCGCCCAGGGGCACTGTGTTGATCACCTGTGCGGGAGGGGGTCTAATGGGGAAAGGCTGGCCCTTCCCACCACTGCCCTCCTACCCCCTTGAGCTGGGCCGCCTCCGCCCTGCTGCTGCCATCATATCCCTCCACCTTGTGCCCAGTCAGGACCCAGAGTCAGGCAGGGGCAGGGGGACAACTTGAAGGTGGAATTCCCATAGGTGTATCAACGTGCAGGAAACGTGATGGGCAAAGTGGGGCGGGTCACCTGGCTGAGACCTTGGGCACAGGGAGGAGCCTGCAGCCTCTCCCTACCTTCTGTGCCACCAGCTTCATCTCGGTAATGTAGGCGGACATGGCCTCCTCCCTGCTCATCTGGCCCAGGCTGTTCCAGGCTTCCCTGGGGGTGGGGTGGGGGGCGGAGGGCTGTGAAAGGCTGATTGACAGCTGAGGCTTGTTTGCCCAGCTGATGGGAAGCTCACCATTTGTAACGTCCGATAGGGTCCCAGAACCCAGGCTGGGGGATGAGGCAGGGCCCCATGGTAGCCTGCTTGTAGTAGCTGTAGAACCGCAGCATCTCTTCGTAGGAGGGGCGGTAAGAGCCTGGGCAAAAGTTGAGAAGTGGAGGGGGACAGTATCACTCCCAGCTCCAGGAGGATAGAGGCGGGAGGAGAACCACCCTTGGCGGGGTGGTGAAGGGTCTCTCTTGGTGGGGGCAGAGATGGTGAAGGGTCTCACTCAAGATAGACAGGGTAGGTGGCAGAGGGGAACCCCAGGACAACACATTTAGGGACTTGTCTGCAAAAGCTGCCAGGATCAGGGTCTCCTGGGAGGCAGACCCTGGTCATCTGAACCCCCAAATGAGGGTCCCCGTGCCCTCACCGTTCTTAGGCAAGTTCTGAATGACGCTGACTGCGGCCTGGAACTGTTTCTGACAGTCTGGTTCTGGACTTTCATTTTCGATACCCATCTCCAGCCCTGGGACCCTATTTATGGGCGATTCTGCAAGAACAAAGCTGTGGGTGAACAGTTTTCAGGTTCCTCCACCACCCACCCCCCTCCCTGGCACATGCCTCTGTAAGCCACTGGTCCACTTTCCAGAGGGGCAAACCAAGCTCTTTAGAGGCCTGAGTGAGATGACCCGGGAGGTCAGAAGCTAAGACTGAGGAGACTCCTTTTCCTACCCCAAGGCAGCGTGGGTGTGACCAGGGTGACTGAGAGGGCCTCCGTGTGTGGGCCAGGTGGCAAGGGTCGCGGTGTCTCTAGATGCACATCTTCGACTCCTAGACAGGTGAACCGGCAAGCCGAGAGGAGTCAGGGCGGGGCGAGCAGTCTCCCACCCCAGCCTCCCACACCCCGGCTCAGCCTCTCGGCGCCCAGCACTCACCCTCAGGGCCCACTGCCCGGACACCTAGGTTCCCTCTTGTCACTAGTCGGAGGCTTCCTACCGACCTCCGGGCCGGGATGGGGACGCGAGGCAAGAGGGAAAACTTACGCCAATCAGAGAACCCGTTTCAAATTTCTTTTATACCACAACCACTCAGCGCGGCCCTTTCAAGATTATGCAAATAGTTTAGTGGTGCCTCTCCAGATCAGGCGGGGCGAATCCGCGGGTTGGCTCCCCAGTCCTGAACGGCCAGAGGCAGGAGAAAGCGCCCCCTGGTGGACGTCGTGAAATGACGCTGTCTCTTGCTCCCCCTGGTGGAAACTGCGTAGTCAGCTGAACCCAGGCCGCGCAGATTCGAGCCACTCTATTCAGCCCTTCACTTACCAGACCCTGGGGATAAAACGGGAATCAGCTCTTGAGATCAAGGGTTCTGCAGATGGGATATGGGAGCAGAGTTTTGGAAGGCTTAAGAGTAAGCCAGGAGAAGAACGAGGAAGGTCATTCCTGGAGGAAGGAATTGCAAGATCAAAAGTACAGAGGAGAAGACTAGATATTCATAAGGAATATCCAGAGAGGATATTCTTGGAGACGCAAGCCAGTAAGGACGCAATCTCCAGGTCAGGGCTACCTGAAAATGGAGTAAAGCAGTAGGTGGCAAATCTAAGTCCTGATAAACTGTTTTATCTTTGGGATGCCATGCTCCCGGCCGCCGCCGAGTGGCGGTGTGCACCCAGCTCTCCGCCCCCCACCCAGGGCAACTTGCTGAAGAGGCAGATCACATTACACCCCTTGCGCACAAATACGCTGGTGGTTTCTTATGTAGTAAGTGCACGCATGACACGGTCACCAGAACCCGTAGTCGACGCTAACCCACATGTCGATGTCAAGGACATCCACGCGACGTGCGGTGGCTGTCCCGGGACGATCAAACGCCCAGTGCGGGGTGTCGACCGACCCAAGCGTCCATTCCCAGGTTCTGCCGGGGACTCATCCCCGGAAGAACCAGTCAGCTTCGAGTCTTCTACCCCTCGGGGCGGCAACTGGCCGGGCGCGGAGAGGGTTAATCCTATGACGTCATAGCCAGAGCCTTCTTCCTTCCCTACCTTCAGTCAGTTCCCGCCCCGCCTTAACCCTCCCGTTCGGGCTTCCCTGCCTCCCAGTTCAGCTCCTAGGCCCGGGACTAGCCGGCCGGCGGACCCGATCCCCTCTGAGACCTCGGTCAGGACGGGGAGGGGGAGGTGAAAGGGATCCTGAGTCCGCACTGAGCCCAGGTCCGGGGAAAGGAGAGGGTGTCTTCGCGAGACAGCAGCCCTCTCCCTCTCCGAAGCCTCCCCCAGCACCAAGGGGGCTCCGCATAGGGCCGGGATCACAGGACCGCTCGGAGAACAGGGAGAAGGACTCAGGAGCAGAGGGCGAACGCGGAGACTCGTGGGCGCGGGCCAGGCCGCAGCCCCACTTGTGCTCCAGTGCCCAGCTCCCTGCCGAGGGTCACCGCCCCCCTCGCCGCCGCCTCGCACCGCCCCCGCGCCGTCCTCGGCCCCGCCCTCTAGCTCCAGGTCCGTCCTTCCTTGACCCTCGTCCCTCCCTTTCTCCCTCCTCCCGACACCTCCTCCTCCAGACTAGCTCCCGGCGCCGCTAAGTTTCTCCGCTCCGCACCGCGCGCGCTGACCCCGGGCCCGGGCCTGGCCCCGGCCACCCGACCATGCTGTGCGGTAGCTGGAGGAGCCGCCGGCGGCAGCCCGAGGAGCCCCTGGTCCCAGCCCAGGTCGCAACGCCCGTAGGGCTCGCGTCCCCGCCCGCATCCCAGGAAGGCAACATCAAGAGGCCCGGGCTGCGGGCGCTGAAGAAGATGGGTCAGTGAGCGGCCAGGGTGGCTCCGGGTGGGCGCGCGGACGCGCCTCGGGGGCGAATCTTGGGAAGATCGGGGTGTTCCGACGAGCCCTTCGTGGGTTTCCCAGTAGGGATGTGGGGAGTTTGGCGAGGGATGGAAGGCCAGCGCCGTTCCAGAGTGGGGCGGGGTGGAGTGTCACACCTGGGGTCACCCGAGGTCCCGGGTCTGAGCGAGGCTTCCAGGACGACTTCTGGGAGTATGGTGTGGGAGTTTGGACGAGGGCTGCGGACTGGAGTCCGAGAAGGTTGGAAGAGTAGAAAGGGAGAGACAGGCTTAGGATGCCCGTCACCCCCTCCCGGACACCCTGTGCCTTCTAGGGTCTTCCAGCGCTCGGGGCATCCTAGATTCTTGGGCCCCTTAGGGCATGAGAGTTATAGAAGAGGCTGTCATCTTGTGCCGACCTTCCAACCTTACAGTCCCCACTGGGATTAGAGCAGCCGCACAGCACTGGAAGGACTGGTCTAACTGGTGAGAACACTGACCTTTGGGTCAGAAAGCCAAAGTTGCCTTCTTAGATTTGAGGGAAGTCATGGGGGAACGGAATGCAATTGTGGTTTATCAAGCATCTCCTGGATGTAGGCCAGCACTGGGTGGTTAGGGATGTGGTGCCCATCAATCTTCTTCACCTTCCTGAGAGGTAGGTGGTATAATCCCCATTTCACAGACGAGGAAGAGAAAGTAAGGAATTTGCCCATGACCGTAGAGCTAGTAGAGGGCAAAGGTTGGCGTGTACCCCCACACTGCCCCTGGCAGCCTCTCAGAATCTGGGCAAAGTGGGACTGAGTGGGGGTTGAGGGCTTGAATGAGGGGGCATGTGTGTGAAAGTAATGTTTTAGTATTTATTTTTATTTATTATTTATTTGGCAGCACCAAGCCTTAATTTGTGGCACACATGTGAAATCTTTAGTTGTGACACGTGGGATCTAGTTCTCTGACCAGAGATCAAACCCTGGCCCCTGCATTGAGGCCAGAGTCTTACAGAGTCTTACCACTGGACCACCACGGACGTCCCTGTGAGAGTATTTTATACACTGTAAAGTACTGTAAAACTGAAGTGGTGCTGGAGAACTGTGGTCAGTAGAATAGTTAATGATGGAGAGGCTAGAGGTGGGACTGAGGGAATAGAAGGACAGGGTTGCCTGAAGACCTGTGTGAATCTTGGGATAAAATGCAGAGGTCTCTCTTGCCAGTCTTACCTTCTCTTACAGCCACAGGGCGTGTAAGATCTAGTTCCCAGATCAGGAGTTGAACCCATGCCCCCGGCACTGGAAGTGCAGAGTCTTAACCACTGGACCACCAGGGCAGTCCTCCTGGTCTTACTTTCTCTGTCCTCCATTGTTTTTGTTCTTATTTCTGCCTCCTTTCATTTGACCTGAATTTGTTGAGCGCTGTGTTCTGATCACTGTGACTGGCACTCTCCTTATAAACACAGAAGACATGCTCTCTGCCCTATGTTTCATCAATCACACATGCGTTCAACCAACATTTATTGAGTGCCTATAGTATGCTCTCGGAGAAGGCGATGGCACCCCACTCCAGTACTCTTGCCTGGAAAATCCCATGGACGGAGGAGCCTGGTAGGCTGCAGTCTGTGGGGTCACGAAGAGTCAGACACGACTGAGCGACTTCACTTTCACTTTTCACTTTCACACATTGGAGAAGGAAATGGCAACCCACTCTAGTGTTCTTGCCTAGAGAATCCCAGGGACGGGGGAGCCTGGTGGGCTGCCATCTGTGGGGTCGCACAGAGTCGGACATGACTGAAGCAACTTAGCAGCAGCAGCAGCATAGTATGCTCTGCCCTAGGGGTTCAGCAACAAACAAGACAGACACGGCCCCGGCCCTTAGTGAGCTGAAGCGCCAGCAAGGGTGTCAGACAATGAAACCAAGAAACAAGGCTCTGAAGGATAGAGCAAGAGGCTGGGGAGCCCTGACTGCACCCCGGAACTGGAGGGAGACTGGAGTGAGGCCAAAGGGGAGACGCAGGGAGAGGCTGGATCCTCGAGGCCCCGGAGGGTGTCAGGAGCTCAGGAAAGGTCTTAGACAAGAGGAGAGCAGGAACTGTGTAGGTAAGGGTGGGTTGGATGAACACAGAGGTAAAACAGGGAGCCCCACTGGAGGGAGGCTGGGGGGTCAGTTGGGCAAAGTTGTTGGGGGGAGGCTCAAATGTGAGCTGTGGAACCAGAATGGATTCCAGGACTACAGGGAGGTGGACTGAGCTGGACTCTGCTGTCGGCGGGATCTGGGAGATGTCTCTAATGGGGGGCGGTGTCCTCCTCTGGTTTACAGGGCAGTGGTGGAGAGAACGATGCCTATGGGGAGCTGAGGTGCTGCGGAGACAGCAAAGGGCTGGCGTTAGGCCAGAGAAGCAGCCCTGGGAGTCAGCCACCCTCGAGGGTTACGTTTGCCATGGGAGGGTTGAGGTGACAATCCTGCCCACCTGCCTGTCTCCTCATTCCGCACCCATTTGCCAAGCCCCATGGCTCAGATCATGAGGAGTCTGCTTACAATGCGGGAGACCCAGGTTCAATACCTGGGTTGGGAAGATCCCCTGGAGAAGGAAATGGCAACCCACTCCAGTATTCTGACCTGGTAAATTCCATGGATGGAGGAGCCTGGCAGGCTACAGACCATGAGGTCGCAAAGAGTTGGACACGACTGAGTGACTTCACATCAGGGTGCCAGGGTGTTGTGCCAGGGCTGGGGCTTCAGAGATGGAGAATACCTAGCCCTGGGGGAGAGGACAGTCTAGGAAACACTTATAGACAAGTAATTGGTGCTAAGCCCAAAACTCAGTGCCCTGTGGCTGAGTAAGGCTGCACGGGAGTTTTGGGCATCCTGTGACAGTGACACTGTTGGGAACTATGTGGGTGTCAGAATGTCACCTGGGCACCCTCCCTCCCCTTGGCTGCTGCACCATCCTGTTGAGTGACTGCCTTCTGCGAGGAATGTCGACTCCATGGGGAATGCCCCTTCTCCAGGCCTCACTGAGTCCAGGAACAGGGTGGAGGCGAAACCCAGGTGTCCTGGGGCCCGTCTGCTCAGGCCCACAAGGCCAAGGCCTATGTCTACCACCCACGTAGCTTTCGATGCGACCCCTGTGGCTGCTGCCTCTCCCAGAATGATCCTCAGGGTCACGCCTGGTCACTGCCTTTGCCACACCCCTTGGTGGTGGTTGAGTCGCTTAGTTGTGTCCAACTCTTGTGACACCATGGACTGTAGCCCATCAGGAGCCTCTGCCCATGGAATTTCCAAGGGCAGGAATATTGGAATGGTTTGCCATTTTCTTCTCCAGGGGATCTTCATGACCCAGGGATAAAACCTGGGTCTCCTGCATCGTAGGCGGTCTCTTGACTGCAGTAGATTCTGTATCAACTGACCACCAGGGAAGCCCCACCCCTTAGTCCAACAGAACAGATTTTCTTTCAAATCAAGTCAAGAGGCCAGGGCAGGGAGTGGCTCAGAGTCAAAGGCTCAGAGGGGCTCAAGGAAAAGAAAGGGCTTGGAGGGCCATACTGGGGGAAACTAAGATGAAGGGGGAGGGAGGCAGCCCCCATATTGAGTGGGAGTCATTTGTGGAGCACAGGGTCCAGCCTGCTCCAGCCCCCTGCCCCTGGGCTGGGCTGCTGGCCCAACCTGTTCCTAGGAAGCCAGGGAAGAGTTGAGCCGAAGAGGAGCCAGGAACACAGTGCAGTGCTGAGCACACAGCAGCCTCGATCCTATTTAATCCTCTCCATCCCCGGGGAAGGTGCTGAGCTGTCCCCATGTGACAGATGAGAGGCTCAAGATGGAGGGGGAGAAGTCACCCACCCAAGGCCATATGGCTAAGAGGCAGCAGTGCCTGTCTGCTGCCAAAGCCATCATTGAATGATGGCTCTTTATTGCCTGGGTTCCTCTGGTGGCTCAGATGATAAAGAATCTACTTGCAATACAGGAGACCCAGGTTTGATCCCTGGGTTGGGAAGATCCCCTGGAGAAGGAATTCAGGGAATTCTTTCCTGGAAATTCCATAGACAGAGGAGCCTGGTGGGCTACAGTCCATGGGGTCACAAAGAGTCAGACACAACTGAGCGACTAACACATAGATAGGCATACAATTAACACCTTTGTCAATTACCACCCTTGTAACACTGTGCTAGTGCTTTTCACGTACTAGCTCATTTAATGTCAGAACCGTATGAAGTAGGTGGAACGATTAGCTTCATCTTATTTTAAAATGTTCATTTATTTGCACCAGGTCTCAGTTGTGGATGCAGGATCTTTAGTTGTGCCGTGAGATCTCTTAGTTTTGCCATGTGGGGTCTAGTTCCCTGACCAGGAATCGAACCTGCACCCCCTGCATTGGAAGCACAAAGTCTTAGCCACTGGACCACTGGGGAAATCCCTAACCTCATTTTTCAAGTGAGGAATCTGAGATTTAGAGAAGTTCAGTAACTTGGCCCAGGATTCAGAGCTCAGAAGTGTTTATAGCTAAGACAGGATTTGAGGATTTGAACCCAGGAAGTTGGCCCAGAGTCCAAGCTCTTAACACAATGAATGGATGAGTGACTTAAGCCTGGTGGGGAGGGACCTGCTACACCCCTCCCCCATATTGGCTCTGCCAACCTCCAGGGGGTGTCCTCATAGGGCTGCCCCCCAAAATACAGGATGCCCAGTTAAATACACTTTGCAGATAAACCACACATAATTTGGGACATACTGATACTAAATTATTATTTGTTGTTATCTGAAACCCCCATTTAACTGGGCATACTGAGTTTTGCCTGGCAGCCCTACCACTCCAGAGTCCCAGTCGCTCCACCCCAATGCCTAATCCCCCAGAGCAGAGCACTGAGTGGGCAGAAGCTGCTCGCTTCCCTCTCCAGTCTGCACACACCACCAAATGCCACAGGGCAAGCGTGCTCTCCCCCCAGTCTGCCCAGAACAGGTCCTGCAGGGTGAGTGGGGCTCCCAGGGGGGAGGTTGGCACCTGGTGGGGGGTCTTCCGAGAAGCCCCTGGTCCAGGCAGATGCCTGGCCTGGGTGGTGGGAAGGGCTGGGGTGTGCCAGGCAGGGCCGAGGGCTGGCTCTTTCCTGCACTGTGGCCTCCTCACCTCTTCTCCTTGTTCAGCTCTGGGGAGCCCCTGTCTACCATCTCAGCCCCCAAACAGCCTTCACCCTGGTCTGGCCCTGCCGAGAAAGGTGATGCCACCTTCGTGGCACTGTGTCTGCCTGGAGGAGGGGAGCGCCGCCACCCTGCCCTGACTTTGTTGACGTTTCAGGGAACATTATGGATTCTGGCGCTGAGCCCCACTGAGTTCTAGCCTTGGGTGTGGTAGCCAGCCTGGGTGAGGGGGACTCGCTTGGTACCCAAGGTGTGGGGCTGCCTGCTGGCTAGGGGATTCGGGTGGGAAGGTGTTTGAGACCGCTCACTGTTGGCTCTCTACTCCCAGAGCCTCATGGCCTCAGTACCAGGAAAAGCTGCTCTCCTCCCTGCTCCTGTTGGCATGAAGCTGACACTGTCTGTCGCTCTTGCCTGCATGTCTCACATTCCTGCTGGAGTCCCGTGTGCCCTTCCTGAGTGTGTACTGGTACGCGCGCGCATGCGCACACGTGCACACACGCACTGCCTAGTTTCCATACCAAGCGAATCACCTTCCTCCCACCCACCAACCGCCCCCCCGACAGACACACAGGTGCACACACCATATATGCACACACCACCCTACACACACCTTCAGTCCTTACACACCCTGGCCTCTGCATATACACCCGTGACCACACAGCACCTCCCACCCCTGCCCCCTACACAGTCCTTACATCCGCCCCTGCCTTAGGCCACCCACACTGTTCGGCATACATGGCTCGTCCACTCTGAACATCAGTGGCCCATCTATGAGAAGGGTGGAATTTTTTTTTTTTAACGTTAAACAAAATGTATTTGGGTTTTTTTTTTTTTTTAAGTATTTGTTTTTGGCTGCGCTGGGTCTTCGTTGCTGTGCGAGGGCTTTCTCTAGATGCGACAAGAAAGGGCTACTCTCTAGTTGCGGTGCGCTGGCTTCTCACTGCGGTGTCGTCTCTTGTTTCAGAGCACGGGTTCTAGGGCGTGTGGGCTCAGTAGTCGCAGCTCCTGGGCTCCAGACCACAGGCTCAGTAGTTTCGTGGCACAGGGGCTTGGTTGCTCCGCTGCATGTGGGATCTTACCAGATCAGGGATTGAACTTGTGTCTCCTGCATTGGCAGGTGGATTCTTTTCCACTGAGCCACCAGGGAAGTCCAGAAAGGTGGGATTTAAGGGACAGAGATGAACTTGGCCTCCCACAGCCTCTTCCAACTCTGTTGCCCAGGCAGATTCCTGCCCCACCCCCAGCCTTGGCCACAGAACCCCTCTGGCCCCCGGACCATACACAGCCTGAACTGCCCAGGCCGAAGGTGGTCGCTGGGAAACTGTGGGGCTGCCTGTTTCCCACCACCTTCCGGTCCCTCTCTGGGGGCAGAGGTGAGCCTTCAGCTCAGGGAAGGTGTTTGGGCCCGAGCTGATGACAGTGGGCCGAGCGGGAGACAGAACCAGCTGGAGGCCGTGAGACTCAGGAGCAGGGATGGAGCAAACTACCCATCTTCCTTCCCAGGCGCTGCCTCAGTTTCCTTCTTTATCATTTATTTCAAGCTCCCTGTGGACGGGCCCCAGGTGGATTAGGGTTCAGCCCCATAGAGCCCTTTGGGTGAGCTCCCTCCCCAATTCTCAACACACTCCAGCTTCACCACTTATTGACCCTGCAACCCTGAACAAATTCATTAGCTGCCTCTTTAACAGCTTTATTGAGAATTAATTCACCCATTTAAAGTGTATGGTGGTTTCTGGCGTGCATGCTCAGTCGCTTCAGTCGTGTCTGACTCTTTGCGATCCCATGGACTATAGCCCGCCAGGCTCCTCTGTCCATGGGGTTCTCCAGACAAGAAAATTTGAGTGGGTTTCCATGTCCTCCTCCAGGGGATCTTCTCTACCCAAGGACTAAACCTGCATCTCCTGCATTGCAGGTGGATTCTTTACGCACTGAGCCACCTGGGAAGCCCCTCCTGGCATATTACATTGTTATTATCATTATTTTTGGCTGTGCCATGATGGCATGTGAGATCTTAGTTTCCCCACTAGGTATCGAACTCGTGCCCCCTGCATTGGGAGCATGGAATTCTAACCACTGGACCACCAGGGAAGTCCCTTTATTTCCAAAAATCATTCTAAAATATATATAACATAAAATTGGCCATGTAAACCATTTTGAAGCAGATAATTGAGTGGCATTAATGACATTGACAATGTTGTGCTATTTCCAAAACTTTCCCATCACCCTAAATAGAAGCTCTGTAACCATTGGGCCATAATTCCCTGTTTGTCCCTTTCCAAAATCCCTGGTAACCTCTAATTTACTTTCTGTCTCTGAATTTTTTAAATTGAGGAATAATGATATAAAATGTTTCTATGGATTTGACTGTTCTAGGTACCTCATGTAAATGGAATCAGATGTTTGTCCTTCTGGGTCTGGCTTATTTCACTTAGCATAATGTTGTCAAAGTTCATCCATGTCGTACTTTGCAGAGATCAGACGTCACTCTTTATACGGCTGAATAGTATCCCACCGAATGATTAGACTGCATTTCCCTTATCTGTTTATCTGCTGATAGACGCTTGGGTTGTTTCCACCTTTTGGCTACTGATTGTCCTCGTTTTTACTACTATTATTTCATAATTGTTCCCCAACCTGCTCGGTCGAGGTGGCCATGGTGCTGGCCCAGCCCCACTCCAGAAATGGATAGATAGGCAGAAATGGATAGATAAAGAACCCACGGAAACCGCAGGAGGTAGGCTCTTAGTGAACCTGCTCCAAGTGAGTAGGAATGAGGTCCAGGAAACATCTGTGGGTTTGGATCTGGCAGGACTAAAAAGATGTTTACTGGGCAGCTAGGCAGAGGGCCAGGCCCCTCACAGCATCACTGCCTGGAGCTTGGACCCTCCTCCTGACCTCACCCCCTTACCTCTGCCCCCCTTGTCTGACACCCCATACCTCTCACTATCCCAGGGTTCAGAAGCTCAAGCAATGGAGAAATAGAGACAGCCATCCAGGTGCTCAGCACCCGGCCCAGCCTGGCACTTCACCCTCATTCTGTGAAGCCTTTCCACTGGCAGTGTGGGCGGAGGACAGTGTGGTTCAAGGGGCAGTGTGATCTGGGGGCCCTTGCTGGTAGGGCGGGCAGAATGGAATGTCACCCCTTCCCAAACAGGCTCTTGGGGAGCTGGGGTGAGAGCCAGGAGCAGGGCCCCCATCAGCGTGGGAATCTGTCCCCCTGGGGGGCTGGTCAGGAGCTCAGGCTGCCTTTCTCCATGTCCTGTTTGCAGAAAACTCTGGACAAAACAGGCCCTCGGTGATGGTGACTCACCTCCATTTCCGGCCTTAGTCATTCACCAGCTCCCCTCCTCCCCGCCCCCCAACTCTGGGCTTGGCATCACAGGGCTGGCCGGGTCAGGGGAGGTGGCTCCAGCTACAGAGCTTAGTTGTCATGGAAACGAGAAGTCCCCTTTCCCACAGCTGAGAAGGTCGAGAAGGGGTGGCCTCAGCCTCGGTGGCACTGCAGGGCTCCCTGATTTCCCTGCCCCCCACCCTCAGGAAGAGAGCATGCAGAGGTTGCCCAGATATGAGGATAGGGGGCTGAGGGTCTGGTGAGTCTCTTGGCCTGGCACACGCCATGTTCTAGCTCTTTGTGTGGAAACAGGAGGGTTCCACCTCCCCTTCCTGGCTAGGTGGCACTGAGTGGCCATTGACCCTTCTAGAAAGCCACAGTCCTGAGGACAATGGGCCTCTCTTCTGTCCTTTATTTTAAAGGGAGACCCCTTGGAGCCATTAGGGTCACAGATTGGCCCCAAGGGGGACCATAGCCTCTTTTATTTATTTATTTTTTATATATTTATTCAGCTGCATGAGGTCTTAGTGATGGCATGGGGGAATATTGTTGCATCCTGCTGATCTCTCCTGGCCACACACAGACTCTCTAGTTGCAGCACAAGGGCTTCAAAGTTTCCCTTAGCTGTTCTGGAGTGCACAGGCTCCACAGCATGTGGGATCTTAGTTCCCCCACCAGGGATCGAACCTGAGCCCCCTGCATTGCAAGGCAGATTCTTAGCCACTGGACCACCAGGGAAGTCCCCATAACCTCTCAAGGATGGCAGGTTTCTCCTCCTGCCTCTGAGTCCATGATTCTCGATCATAGTCTCTCTCAAAGTCACAAGGTAGATTCTTTTTTTCCCCCGGCTGCCTTGGGTCTTTGTTGCTGTGTATGGACTGTCTCTCGTTGCTGCAAGTAAGGGCTACTCTTCATTGCGGTTAGTGGGCTTCACGTTGCGGAGGCTTCTCTTGTTGTAGAGCAGGGGCTCTAGGGTGCAGGAGCTTCAGTGGTTGCAGCACCTGGGCTCAGTAGTTGAGCGTGCGGGCTTAGTTGCCCCGCAGCATGTGGAGTCTTCCCAGACCAGGGCTCGAACTTGTGTCCCCTGCATTGGCAATGGATTCTTAACCACTGGACCAGGAGGAAAGTCCCACAAGGTAGGACAGATACCCAATATACGGATATCCAATCCCCAACCTGCACCTGTTGAACGAGAATCTCTGGGTCATGGGTTTCGCAATCTCTCCAGGTGATTCTGATGCACAGCCAGGGTTGAGAAACCCTCATCCACAAGGCTGCTGCTCGGAAGTCGGGGCAGATGGCTCAGGGCTGGGACTAGAATGCACTTAGTCCCCCAGCTGTCTCTCCATCTGCCTCACCTTTCAGAAAACACTGACTGCAAGCCTGGCTCTGGGACAAGCCCTGGGGTGAGGACATCCCAGTGCTTCAGTTTATTAAAAATCCACTGAAATTACAATTTAGGTGGGGTGATTTAATTAAAGTAAAAAGTGTCATTGGTAGTCAGGGAAGGGGAACTCCCATTTGAGGATAGATCAGGGAAAGCTTCCTAGAGGAGTGGTATCTGAGCTGGTCCTTGAAGGACTCTGATATGAAGAAAAGATGGAGAAAGATCCTACAAAGGCTCCCAGAGTCAGGGAGAGGCAGTCACAGGGATTTAGACCTGATTCCTCAGGTCAGAGTTTGCATCAGACAAGCAGGGTCCTTGAGGGATGGGGCACAAAGCCTAAAGCCAAGCCCAGTGCTGGGAGCTTGTTAAAATAAAAGGAGGAAGAGAAGCCCACTGTCCTGTTTCCTTTGGCACACACAGTGGTGTTTGGGGATTTTTATTTCAATTTGATTTAATTGCCAACACTGAAAAATTTGGAGGCATCACATACAAATTCAGATTCCAGTTCTCTGGAATCTCTGGGCCCACATCCACCCCTGGCTGGCCCCGTCCTTTCCAAAGGGCGTGGACCCTACAGTTTGACTGGTTCCCACCCATTCTATAGTCCCCTGGCTCACAAACTTTTATTTTTGACCCCTGCTGAGACACATCCAAGCAAAGGGTGTGGCCCCACGGAGCAGGCAGCAGCTTGACTGAATTTTGGATTTTGCAGCAGCTACTATTGTGGTCGCCACTTTGTGAATGGAGAACTGGAGGCTTAGAGCAGTCACAGGGTAGTGCCACCATGGCCATGACAGAAGTGACAGAGCTGGGATTTGACCCCCGAATCCCGCTCTGTCCTATGTCTCCAGGCCCAGGGTGGTTGCAGGGAGGGGTAAAGAGGATAGAAGGAGCAGAGGGCTCAGTGTGCTGGCCAAGGGTGAAGATGCTGGAGCCTGACCTCCAGGGTTTAAAGCCTGTTTCCACCACTCCCAGCCATGGAATTCTGGCAAGTTCCCGAAGCATCTCTGCACTTGTTTTCCTGTGTGTTAATACATGAGTGGGGTCTGGCATGTAGTAGGTGACTTACAAGCATTTTGTCGTATTAAGGAAGAGGGACGCTGTGACTGGAGAGCACATGGGGTTGTGACAGTGTCTGGACAAGGGGGATACCTAGTGTCACGGAGATCATGCTTTCTGCGGGCCTCACCAGGGCATCTGGAGGTCAGCCTCAGGCTGGCCAAAGCAGGGCTGGGCCTGGCCTGCTTGGTCTGAGACCCTGGAGCCAGAATGACCTCCTTGTCCTTGAGAAAGCAGAGGTGAAGAGCTTGGGTTGCAATAAGAAAGATTTAGGTTGGATAGTGAGACTACCCTCTTGATGATGGTCGGATGGAATGAGTCTGAGCAAATTCCAGGAGATGGTGAAGGACAGGAAAGCCTTGCATATGCTGCAGTCCATGGGGTCGCAAAGAGTCGGACACAATTGAGCAACTGAACAAAAACAACCCTCTTGATGGTCAGAGTTTTGTCTCAAGGGAAAAGGCTCTTGATGGCAGATTCTAGGCTTGAAGCCTGGAGGGCAGTGACAGAAAAGGTGACCTTTAACAGGCCAGAGCCCCAGGCAGTGTCTTGAGCAATAGCTCTGTTCTGAGGCCTCCAGGGGAGGCTTGGGAGGAGGGCCAGCCTGTTGCTGGCACCCCTTCCAGGGGGCCCTGGGTGGGATACACCGAGCACAGGCCTTGGGGCCAAAAAGCCTAGAGCCACAGCCAGTTCAGTGACCCGTTACCTGGAGAGGAAGAGCTGCCTGGGGAAGCCCGCCTGCTTCTCCCTGCTGGGGAGGGGGTTAGAATTCCAGGGTGCCCATGGCCTCCCGTCCCCACAGGCCTGTCGGAGGATGAGGATGTGCGGGCCATGCTGCGGGGCTCCCGCTTCTGCAAGATCCGCTCGCCGACGTGGCAGAAGGAACGGCTGTACCGGTTGCAGGAGGATGGCCTGAGCGTGTGGTTCCAGCGGCGCATCCCGCGTGCGCCTTCGCAGCACATCTGTGAGTGGGGCCGGGGAGGGCATGGGCGGCCTGGGGACAGTGGCGGCCTGGCCTCGTCGCCCTGACCCGGCCGCGCGCGGTCC
Source organism: Bos mutus (assembly GCF_027580195.1). NCBI lineage: Eukaryota > Metazoa > Chordata > Mammalia > Artiodactyla > Bovidae > Bos > Bos mutus. The sequence continues at coordinate 31,148,313 of NC_091635.1, read as the reverse complement.
GTTCCTCTCCGCAGTCTTCGTCCAGCACATCGAGGCCATCCGCGAGGGCCACCAGTCCGAGGGCCTGCGGCACTTCGGGGGCGCCTTTGAGCCGGCACGCTGCCTCACCATCGCTTTCAAGGGGCGCCGCAAGAACTTGGACCTGGTGGCGCCCACGGCCGAGGAGGCGCAGCGCTGGGTGCGTGGTCTGGCCAAGCTGCGCGCGCGCCTCGATGCCATGAGCCAACGCGAGCGCCTTGACCAATATCCTCCCGGGGAGTGTGGCAGGCGGGCATGGAGGGGCCAGCCCCATGCCAGGAGGACTCCCAGCCCCAGGAGAGGCGTGGCTCCACTCTTAGGGGCCCTGAGATTTGAGACTGAGCCCTTGTCTTCAGAACTGAGGGTGGCGGCCAGGCGTCCCTAGGGAGCCTGGGTCCCACAAAGGATGCGCTCCTACGGAACTCAGGAAGTTCACAGGCTGAGAGGAACGCACAGTTCCCAAACTGGGAGCCCCCAGGCGGGAGGGGATGAGTGTGTGTGTAGTCAGGGGAGATTGCTTATCTGTCAATTACCTGTCAGCTGGGGGCGGGGCCCAGCCTCTTGCGGGTATTTCCTGAGCACCCACACCTGGATCCACTCCTATCTGCACCGGGCAGACTCCAACCAGGACAGTAAGATGAGCTTCAAGGAAATCAAGAACCTGCTCCGCATGGTCAACTTGGACATGAACGACATGTACGCCTACGGCCTCTTCAAGGTGGGCACCTGCCACCACTCTGACCTCTGCCTCCCCCAGCCATGGGAGTCCTCGGTTCCCTTCCCCCGCCCCAGGCTTTTGTGGAGAGTCGCCTCTTTCTGCAGAAAGGCTGCATCTGGGCCTTACTCTACCCTTTCACCCAGGGAAGCCACGGAGCCAGGTTGGGAGCCTGGGCCCAGAGCTCCTTCCTCACCCTCAGGCAGAGCCCAGGTAGCGAGGACCTCAGGCTCATGGGCACACGCGTGAGCACACCCCCTCCACTGTGGCATCTGGCACCTCCACACGTGACCATGTACACCCTACGTGTGGGAGGGGCCCACAGGGGTGGGCTCTGCATCCATGGCCCAGTTGGAGCACGCGGACTGTGTGACCCTGAGGGACAGGAGGGCCACGGCACCTGGACTCCTGGACGGACAGCGCCACGTGGACTGCACCATGTACATTCTCAGCGGTGTGTTGCTCGTTGACCTTGGTGTGAATGTGTGAGAACAGTACCGCATACACACCAGAGCGGGGTTCCGGCACAGAGGCCCAGCCCTGCCTGAAGCTCACAGTTTTTTCTCCCCTATCTTGTTTCTTGGGGTAGGCAGAGGGATAAGCCCTGAACCCAAGAGACCGTCTTTAGAAACCCAGCCCTGCGATTTAACAGCTGCGTGAGTCTGAGTGAGACCTGCGGCCTTGCCAGCTCTCAGTTTTTCCACCTGTGAAATGGGAGACGTCACCTCCTGTCCCAGCCGTGGTGGATGATGGGGGTGTGTACAGAGCATGGGTGTGAGAGCACCCGGCTCACCCAGGGTGTCGTCCTCCTCTGAGCCTCTCCCTCCTGCCCTCTAGGAGTGTGACCGCTCCAAAAATGAGCGGCTGGAGGGGCCAGAGATCGAGGAATTTCTGCGGCGGCTGCTGAAACGCCCTGAGTTGGAGGAGGTCTTCCATCGGTACTCAGGAGAGGACCGCGTGCTGAGCGCCTCTGAGCTGCTGGAGTTCCTGGAGGACCAGGGCGAGCACAAGGCCACACTGGCCCACGCCCAGCAGCTCATCCACACCTATGAGCTCAACGAGACAGGTGAAGAAGGGTCTGACAGATGGGGCTGGGGCCAACGCAGCTCGGGGCTTGGCGTCTGACAGGTCTGGGTGCCCAGCTAAGTGGGCTCTGCTGTTCCTGACTGTGGGCGCCATCTTGGGCAGCTCACCTCACTTCTTTGGGACTCAGCCGCCGTCTCTGTAAATTGGCATAGTAATGTATCTTCCTCACAGGGTTGGGTTGAAATTAAATGGCATAACTCGGGAGTCCCCTGGTGGTAGTGGTTAAGATTCTGGGGTTTCACTGCTGTGGGACCCGGGTTCAATCCCTGGTCAGGAAACTGAGATCCCAGAAGCTGTGTAGTGTGGCCAAAAAAAAAAAGGCATAACTTATGTAGAGTCTAGTCAGTAGACAAGTGCTCATTATTACTAAGTTGAGTGAGCTTTGAGATTTTGGGGTCCAGACACAGGAGTCCCTGGATAGCCTGATGCTCTCTTCTGCCCATTTTCTGCAGCCAAGCAGCATGAGCTGATGACACTGGATGGCTTCATGATGTACCTGCTGTCCCCTGAGGGAGCTGCCCTGGACCTGGCCCACACACGCGTGTTCCAGGACATGGACCAGCCCCTCGCCCACTACTTCATCTCCTCCTCACACAACACCTACCTGACTGACTCTCAGATCGGGGGACCCAGCAGTACTGAGGCCTACGTCAGGTACCACAATGTGGGGATGGTGGAGCTGAACAGGTCTGGGAGCCGGTTTGGGGGTGATGAGGGGCTTAACTCCCACCGTGGGCTTCCTGGGGCCCAGGAGGCCTGCCCCTTGCCCTGCT